>NC_081412.1:181237405-181574072 GCF_030272615.1 Cryptomeria japonica
TTTCCTTTCCAAGTGTTAATCCTAGACTTGATTTTATCCACCAAGTTGTCCCATAATTTTGAGGGTCTTTGACCCTTGTTAAGGGGAATGCCTAGGTATTTGCAATGAAGAGTTTCTTCACTAATCTCCAGGACATTGCTGATCACTTTCCCTAAGGAGGGGTCTATGTTGAACATAAAAACTGCAGACTTGGCCATATTCACCTCTTGACCTAAGGCTAGCAGATAGGAATTAAGGATGCCTTTGAAGGCGCTTGCTTCCCTTACACTTCCCTGCCCAAAAAGCATCGTGTCATCAACAAATTGCTGGTGGGTAAAGGGAGGGAGGCCGCTAGTAATGGGGATTCCTTAGATCCCTCCTTCCTCTTTGGACTTGGAGATGGATCTACCTAGGGCTTCATCCATGATGACAAAGAGGAAGGGGGACATAGGATCTCCTTGCCTAAGCCCTCTTGAGTTGCTGAAGAAACCTTCCGGGGAACCATTAACTAAGACCAAGAATTTGGGGGTTGATATACATTCAAAGATTAGGTTGATCCAGGATTTGGAAAATCCAAAGGCCTCCAAGCATTTGCATAGGAAGCGCCAATCAACTTTGTCGTAAGCTTTGCTTATGTCTAATTTGACTAGCATACTTGGGGCCCTATTGAGCTGGACCGAATGAATGGCCTCATGGGCTATAATAACCCCATCATAGATTGATCTATCTGCTACGAAGCCGGTTTGTTTTTCACTAATGATAATGGGGAGAAGATTCTGGAGTCTAGCTGCTAGGGTTTTGGTTAAGAGTTTGTACAGAGTGTTGCAAAGGGCTATTGGTCTAAAGTCATTAAAGCTTTCAGGATTCTCTTTTTTGGGGATGAGAGCTAAGAAGGTATTGTTGATTTCTTTGAGAATCTTACCAAAGTTCCTAATACCTTCTAAGGTGTCCGTAATCTCTATCCCCATAAAACCCCAACATTTTTGGAAAAAGCTAGTGGGAAAGCCATCCGGGCCCGGGGCCTTGTCGGGATTCATCTTCATAAGGACATATTTAACCTCCTCCTCAGAGAATTTTTTTGACAGGATTTTGTTGTGGTCATTGTTAATGAGTTTTGGAAGATTCTTGATAATATTGAGTTGGCCTTTGAGGTTCGAGCCTTCAATATTGTTTAATATTTTATCAAAAAATCTTGCTTCCTTGGAGGCAACATCATCCGGTTCAGACAGGATGGAACCCTGGCAATTCTTAATTTTAGAAATTCGATTGACCCATCACCTCTACTTAGTACTATTGTGGAAAAACTTAGTATTTCGGTCCCCATCACTCAACCAAGTCTCCCTCAATTTTTGTTTCCAAAAGATCTCTTCATTTGAGAGTGTCTTTTCATACTCAGAGAGTAGAGCCTTTTCTTTGAGGAAGAGATGTTCATCCATCCCCTTCTCAAGAAGCTCAGTGTTAACATTCTTAAGATCATTTTCTATTAGGAGTTTTTTATCGAAAATATTTCCAAACTTAGTCATGTTCCATTCTAAGAGCTTCCTTTTGATAAGCTTTAACTTGCTTGTGATAATAAACATCTTTGAACCAGAGAAAATAGAGCTTCTCCACCAGTTCTCAATTAAGTTAAAAAAGTTATCATCTCTGAACCACATGCTCTCAAATTTGAAGGGATATTTTTTAGGGGAGTGGTCAGATAATAAGATTAGTTGGAGTGGGAAATGGTCAGATCTTGCTAAAGGGAGGGAATCTGCATTCAGGGTAAAGTTAAGCTCCGAGAGCCCTCCATGGATAAAGAACCTATCTAGTTTCTCAGCAATGTTATAGAAACCAAGCCTTCTGTTGTTCTAGGTGAAGGCATTATCTGCCGTCTAGATTTCCAACAGGGAGTTCCTATTGATCCAATGATTGAAATCTATAGCCACTGGAGGAAGTTTGTTGCTACCTCCTCTTTTGTCTGCTACCTTAGTGATAGCATTGAAATCTCCCCCAATGATGCAGACATCATTTGGGAAACTTCTGAGGAAAGACTCCAGTTCCACCCACACCCTAGCCTTATCCCTATTTTGGATAGGACCGTAAATGTTAATCAATTTGAATTTTAGGTTATTTTTATAACTTACTACTTCTCCTCCCATTCATTTTTTCTTAATCTCTAAGGGTGTAAACGAGATGAATCTAGAGTCCCAAATGATGGTTAAGCCCCCTGAGGTGCTTTAGCTGTCTAACGCCTAGTTTTTTTTCTCAAAAAGGGCTATCTTAGAGGAGTTCATTTTGGTTTCTTGGATTAACATTATATTTGGTTTAGGATCAAAGATGCAGCGCTTTAAGATGCACTATTTGTTAGGGGCCTTTAGACCCCTAACATTCCAGGTTATGATTTTCATGGCTCTGTGGGGAGGAACTTCCCCTCCCCTGCATTAAAAAGAGTAGATATTTTAGACTGACCCTTGGCTTCTCCATCCTTTGATCTTAGTTCAACAAGGGATCTCCTACCTCTTCTCTTACTGTGTTTAGCACAGTCAGGAGAGTCTTTGCTTCTATCAGAGCTGAGAATGCCTAAAATATTTAGGTTATCATTTTCTAAGTTATCTAATGCTACAAAGAGTTCATCTGTTTCTAAGTCGACTCTAGTAACATCCACTAGATTTTTGACAAAGAGATCCCTTTGTCTTTCCAACTCCTCATCATCATAGATTTCATCAACCAATAGGTCCATCAGGTCATTTACTACTTCTTTCCCTACAAAATTGACAATGATTTTAACTTCCCTAGCCACTCGATCATTCTCAGATTCTACAATTGGATCAGAAAACAACCTTAAGAGATGGAGGACAAACCTCTGCCTCCTCAAATCCCTCCATACTTGAGACTAGAGAGATTGGTTGACCCTGTAAGGATGCCAATCCTGGATCCGGCGAAAGCCTATCCAGCTCTGCTGATTGCTCAGAGGTAATTAGTTCCATTAAAGGGGGAAACCCGAAGGGACTCAGCCTCTCTGGTGGAATGAGAGAGCTAGATGATGACACAATTGTCAGGCCGAGCTGCTCTTTCTAGGGGATAACCTCATTGATTTCACCATCTTCTAGATCTCGATCCCCCAGAAGAGAGTCAGGTATAGGTGAATTTATAGTTAGTAGTGAAGGAAGAGGGGAGAGAGAGGGCTTAACAGGGGAGCTATGAGGATATAGGTTTGAGGTAAGATGATTAGGGTTAATATCAATCTTATAGCCCTTTAGGGTAAAACTCCCTCCTTCCACGAATCTGAATGGAGCACCATTAGACTTGAGCAACGATACAGGGAAAGGTTTCTCAGAGGGGATCTTCCTTGGCATAGAATCTTCGAAAAGACCATTATAAAAGGGTGATTCTAGGGTTAAACAAGATTTATCACATTTCAAAGTTATAGGCTCTAAAGATTTAATGTTAATATTCATATTAACGATTAAGAGCTGGTTAAAGAAGCTTAGGGCTGATTTTTTTACTTCTACAAATTTACCTATTTTGTTGCCTATTATTCTTAAAAAGTTATTATTGCGCAATTCTATAGGGAATTTATCAAGTGAAATTGCTCTATTAACCATGCAGGAATTGAATTGAGATGGGAGAAAGAGAGGTTGCCATTCCCAGCAATCAAACCCTAAACCTTTAAATTTTAATATATCCTCATTAAGTAATGAATTTCTAAGATTCTGATTACCACATTCAATAGCTAAGAAATTATCAGGAAGGATGTCAATTTTTACTTGGTTATTGAAGGAAGATGAAACCCAGTTAGCAATTTGTTCCGACTGGATCCCCCAGCCTTTCCACCGAGCAAAGATCATTCTATCGCTGCAATGCATTTGATACCTAGCCTGGGTATAATTATCAATTTCAATGACCAACCTGTTAGGAGTAGCTGGGGAATTTGAAGGTAGATCCAACATAGGGTGCTTAATTTCCTTAGAATTGTGACGACCAGAGGTTTCCATATCCTTTGATAATTTTCCCAGGGATTTTCATGGAGGAATGTAGCGAGCAGAGGAACTCTTTGGCTGGTTAGGTTTTACAAAACCCTCCTCTCGACAATGATTGGAAATCCTTTTGAGGCCGTTTGGTTGCCCTAATTCCCTTCTGTGGATAACCAAATGCCAATCCTGATCCCAACCCTCGTAAAGAGGAGGGGGAGCCCTAGCCGCATTAACCAAAGAGTATTTTGTTTTTGCAAAGAAGGCCTCTTGATCGCAGGTCCGTGAAATGACCCTACCAAGATCCTCAGTCCTGGAGTTATTAGCCAAAACAACGAATCAATTAGCAGAACCTCTGTAATTTGCCTGCGACAGATAAGAGCACTCAAAAGAGGATGACGATGCATTGCATCTCTTTTTCGCACGCAGAGACATTTTTTTTTCGCTCAACACCATTTTATAACTTTTATATATATTTTTAGTCTTTATTTATTTATTAAACTAAAATTTATATTACACTAAATTTATGTTGAACTTTTATATATATTTTTAAACTATTTTTAAAAATTATATATCGTAAACATATTTTTAAAGAATTTTGTTAAACTTTAAATTAATACACTAAATTTATGTTGAACTTTTATATATGTTTTTAAACTATTTTTTAAAATCATATATCGTAAACATATTTTTAAATAATTTTGTTAAACTTTAAATTAATATTTTAGATTTAATAATGAATGTTTTCTTTTTTATATTAAACTTTTACCTTTCAAATTCTATATCAAAATTCATATTTATATTTAGTTATTTGTTTTATTCTAGAAACTAAGTTTCATGTTTTATACTATTTTTAAATTTCAAATTTTTACAAATAATATTAACATTATATTTAATAGTTATCTCAAACTATTGCACATCTTTAAAATTTAAATGTCTCTTATTATGGGACCGACGACATCTAACAACACTCAACAGGTACCATCGTCCGTTGGATGAGCAAAGATCAACGACTTAGGGTGGATTTCGGCCTAAATGTGGGAAGCGAACACATTTGTGAGAACTTTGCCTGGAATTGAACATTTTAAATTTAATTAAATATAATTAAGTCTATAAAGCTCTTTTTTCGGGCGGAAGTTTAAAATGATTAAATAGACTTAAAAAACAGACCCAAAAAAGTGACATGAGTATGGTGATGTGCCAGAAAAATGGCAGAAGTCATGGGACCCATGATATCTGAAAATAGGTACCATCGTTCGTTGGATGAACAAAGATCAATGACTTAGGGTGGATTTCGGTTTGAATGTGGGAATCGAACACATTTGTGAGAACTTTGCCCGGAATTGAACATTTTAAATTTAATTAAATATAATTAAGTTAGTTAAATCTCTTTTTTGGGTGGAAGTTTAAAATAATTAAACAGACTTTAAAAACAGACCCAAAAAGTGACACGAGTATGGTGACGTGCCCAAAAACTGACAGAAGTCATGGGACCCACGATAAATGACAACAGGTACCATCGTCCATTGGATGAGCAAAGATCAACGTCTTAGGGTGGATTTCAACCCGAATGTGGGAAGTGAACACATTGGTGATAACTTCATTGGGAATTGAAATTTTTTAAATTTAATTAAATATAATTAAGTCTATAAAGCTCTTTTTCGAGCGAAAGTTTAAAATGATCAAACAGACTTAAAAAATAGACCTGTAAAGTCACATGAGTATGGTGACGTGCCCAAAAAATTATAGAAGTCATGGGACCCATGACATCTGACAATAGGTACCATCATCCATTGGATGAGCAAAGATCAATGACTTAGGGTGGATTTCGGCCCGAATGTGGGAAGTGAACACATTTGTGAGAACTTCGCCCGAAATTGAACGTTTTACATTTAATGTCCTCAAAATTTATACTGAAGTAATGAATGTTTTGTCCTTCGATATCGAATAGTTATTAATAATAATTAATAAAATTACAACATGATTCTAGATATTTTGCCCTTTAGGTATTAGTTTTGTACTTTTCAGAGTTTTGAAAATAAGAGACTCATAAATCATAATCGTATTTCATTTCATGGACAAACCTGTAAATTGAGGGAGATTCAGAAACAACTACTAGATTGAGAAATGCAAGTTGCAACAGAGACTGTCTGCGCCAATCTAGTGAAATAAAGATTTTGGGTAAAATCTAGAACACCTATATCCAGCCTTTTTTTTTTTTTTTTTTTAATCTCGTGGTCCAATTTGAGGGTTAGCATTTTTAGGTTTTTATCTAGCATTATTTTGAATTATTAACAATAACAATAATGGGGAAAACGGGAAGCAATAGTTCAACAGGAAGCCAAGTGAAAAACAAAATATACTTAACCAAAGTGGTCAAAACACCAGGTTTCACTGATGAATACCATGATATTTATGACCCTTCTATCCATGGTGAAAAGCGTATCATAGATATTAGATATGCATTGTCTAGTAAGGTGACAGATGCATGCAGGGCAAAATTTATTGTTTTCAACCCAATGTTAAAACAAAGAACATATAAAATCGCATCATGGGATGTTGGATTGGGAAGCATGGTGTTACCTGAAGTATTCCCTTGCCCTGTTTTTGTCATGGTCTACGCTGAAAATTATGATGAAGATAAAAAAGCAATTGTCAATAAAAATACAAAAGAGGAAATTCTATCCATAAACGAGGGAGAATTTGCTCGTTTGTTGAACCTAGGATTTGAAGCCCAAAACTCAAACATCCAAATTGACCTTGGAAAGCTGGCAAGGAATTATGAGAGTCTCGATCCAAGTAGCAGAGATTCATTTATCAAAGCTCTAATAAAGAGTGGTACTGGTATTGTGTTGGATCAGAATCATAAGCCTCCTTATGATTCTAACATTTTTGTTCCATGGGCTGGGGATACTATTTCCTTGTTGTCATTTTGCCTGGGATTGGAAAATGATAGGGAAGTGGGTGCAAGCCTTCTTGAAATGATTTATAATATCCATTGTATAGGTCAACCAGTAAGATATAATTTTATTGAGCACATTGTTCAATCCATGCAAAAACAATTACCAATGATCAAAAAAGGTTTCCGTAAGACATTTAGGTTCTCATCCTACTTGTGCTATCTCCTTCTATCCAAGTATCGTGCAATATTCGAGACCAACAAGCTTCAAATTGTGAACTATAAGATTGATGAGAAGACTGGGAAGAGAACAAAGTGTCCAATATATGAATGGACACCAAAGATAAGGATGCATGATAACATAAAGAACTACAACCATTTTGTAGACTTCTTTTTGGTACCAATGTATAATGAAATTACAAGCACTCCAATGCCTAGGTTGCTTGTGTCTTGTAGAGATTGCATTCATCTCGAAAGTCAAATAGAATTGGCTGATTGGTTCTTAATGGAAGAATTCATTATGTTAAAATTTTACGGATCGACAGTAAAACCATACAGACTTCCAATACATGTGACAGAGAGGGTATTTGCATTGGAGTATGTACGACAATTGGAGAGCACAGATAGGAACTTCCATGGTCAGCAAAAGAAGAGCATATTTCCTTCCTTTCCTTTCTCATGTGGAGGGTTCACATTTGAGAGAAAAGCATTTAATGTGGCACATGATTTTTTGACAGTTTTTAACTTTGGTGGTGAGGGTCTCTGGCAGTATGATCCAATCGGTGTAGTTCAAGAAAGGCTTAAGAAAAATGGGAACTCTTTAGCGTTATGTCAACATGAAGGTAAACCATTGCTAGAAAAGCTTAGAAACATGGACTCCTGGGATGAGGTTAAAAAAGAGATGGAGAAAATTGCAGCTGACAATAACATTTCAACATAAGAAATTTCATCACAAATTATGGCATTGCACACAGAGAGGACAACAGATGAGGGCCAGGGCATCCAAAATAGGAGGTCCTACAATTTCTACCAAAAATCTGCTAATCCATCTAATAAATCTATTCCCAAATAAATTCTGCAAGAATGTAAAGAGAGTTTTTGGACTCAAACCAAAATAAATGATTTTTGGACTATGAGGAAGAATCTCAGTGAACCAAAGACCAGTGCAGAATTTGAGACCATCAACGAGGATGGAGACTTTAGCAAATTGTGGAATATGGAGCATCTTACAACAGCATATGACAGGAGTCAAGATGATGATGAGCATGAGGTTGAGCCCACTCCACCAACTACTACAGTCCCTAAAATATTAGGTGCAGTCAATGAGTCCATGAAAGAAAAATATAGCAAAGGGGCAAGCATTGTGGAAAAAATGGGTTTTGAAGGTGGTGGTCTAGGTGCTAGAGGAGAGGGCATTTGGTATCCACTTTAGGTACAACTTCCATCAAAGTCAAAATCAAAAGCTCATGTTAAACTAGTCATTGGACTTGATTCTTCAGATTCATCACGGATAGGTACTACTCATTACCCTCGGGGTCCACCTACACTTGTTTCAGGTTCAAATCCACAACCACCACCACATCATGGTATTCCCATTGGTGGTGAATCAAGTGCCACTGCCATAGGTGGGGAATCTGGGGATAGTATTTTTATTATTTTTCAGTCAAGTGACACTATGATTGGTGGGGTTGGCATGGGTACTACTACTGATACTAGTTGTCTTGTTGTTGGACAAGGGCTACAACAAAATGTCTCTCGCAAGAGGCCACTAGTGGTAGATACTCATACTATTCAGAATCCTATATCAAGTGCCATTAACACTACAAAACAATCATTCGTAGCTTCAAATCATACACCTAAAAAGATTATGAAAACTACACATGAAAGTGTCAGTAGGAGTGAGACAGGATCAAGAATTGTTGTTGGTAATCCTAGTCAAGCATTAGTTAAAACCACAGGAATAAGTGGAACTGGAGCCTCTAGTATTCCTATGTCACCTTTCAAACATTCAATTGCTTCAACAAGCCCAGATTTTCAATTTCATGATTACTATGAAAAATATGAACACACAACAAAAGCAAATAAAGAAAAAAAGAAAGCATTTCATAGGGTTTCCCTGACTGAAGTTTTAAACGAACAACTTGCAAGGAACATGGTATTTCCAACATATGACCCACAGAAAGATATGATGGAGTTCATGGTTGTTATGCCCCCAACCCCAACTAAAGATAAAAATCCACCACACAGTCAGATAGATCCCTTTGAATTTCAAGTTAGCACCCTCCAAATGGATTTTTCCAAATTACATAATGTGGACAAAATTAGTGTGTCAAAAAGAACTAATGAAGTGGTCTACATTCACTGCTAAAGGTGGAGAGAAAAAAATAAACTGGAGAAACAAATAGAAAAGTTACAGGCAGACCTAGCAAATGAAAAATCAAGGATGAAAGTAGCAGATAACAAGTGCAATGATTTATAGAAAAGGATAAAAAATTCAGGCTCTGCAGTAGAAATTGTAGAGTAGGAGAAGATGGATGCAGAATTGAAGGACCTGACAGAAAAACTGGCTAAAAGCAGTAAAAAAATTGATGAGGAAAGAGCTAGTTTTCAAAAATTATACAAAAGTTATGAGTCTTCTGCTGCCGAAATGAGATAAATACAGGACCTATTGGATTGTGGGAAGGAAAAAGAAAAACATTTGCAAGAGGAAGTAGAGGAAGAAAGAAAAAAATGTGCACAAATGAAAGAAGACTTGCACAATGCAAATGATAAAATAAAAAATTTGGAGGATAGATTGAAAGATAATATGAAAAATACAACGAAGTATATACAAGAAAATATTTGGCGGCAAATAATTTAGAGGAGTGACAAGTTGTGTGAATGGTTTGAATTGAATGAAAGTCTGAGAGTAATTTCTATGAAAATCAAAGGGCACCTTTGAGAAGAGCATACATGTTTATTCAAAAGAGGATATGGCAAAAAAGATTCTGCAAGTAGTCTACAGTTCCAGTGACAGCTACTTGGCATCCAAGGGAATTAAGGGCTGCATTGATGCCACAATGAAGACATCATCTATCATTAAAAAATGCCAGAAACTAAGGGAAACATCAAAAGTTATGAAAAATTGTGGAAAAAAGATATTTAAGCTGAAAGAAAAGAAAAATAATTTGATTAAACTTGGTTTGCCTAAGACCGTTGACCCATCAAATAAATTCATTGGAAAAGAAGCTTACAAAAAAAGCATGGAGATAAAAAAGAAGTCTGATTTAGACTTGCTTCCTAAGGACACAACTCCCCAAAGCTTTCTGGAATTCATCCAACTATTTACAACTCTAAATTCAGTATTGGATGAAACAATGATGTCAAGTCAATCTTCTAAATATGGAATGTTGACGAAGTTGTAGTTGACTTTCCGTACTTTATAGAATATTGACCTTCCATCGGACAAAGAGTGGAGCACCCTACAAAAACTGGCACAAAAATCTTAAGAATCATAGTATGTATTGCACAATTTTCTTCTTTTACTCTTAATTTCAAGGTTTTATATTTTTTCTATTTGGAATTTGGCATCGCTTGAAATAACTTTGTTTTATGAATAGGAAAAAACCAGCACTCGCTATTGCTATTTTGCTAATCCAACCTATGAATCTATGATGCACAGTGCAAAACTTCAGCCAGTAAATTTGTATTCTCAAATTCTCCTTTGCTTTAACATTTATGCATTTCTCTATTTCTGATTACTAGGTTTTAGGCACTGCTATTATCTATATTTAATTTGTCATGGCGTGAATTAATATTTAATTTTGAACTCTGTTTTTTGAACAGGAGACATCAAATATGTAGTAGATGTTAAATTGCTAATACAACATGTGATGGCCATATAAATTTGTGTTGAGTTTGTGATTTTGATGTTGAGTCTTCACATGTTGCAAACTTCCAATTCGACCGGAAGTTTTTGTTGCTCGGGTCTTGTTTCTATAAAAGGGAACTCAGGGTCATTTGCAAAGGGTTTTGAAACTTTGTATTCACTTTTGCATGGACATTGGAGAATCACACAGGAGATGTTGTTGCTCTCTTGTTTCTATAAAAGGGAATTCAGGGTCATTTGCAAAGGGTTTTGAAACTTTGTATTCACTTTTGCAATTTGCATGGAGAATCACATAGATTGGTGTATTACTATTGAATAAATTGTATCACATGGCTATATTTTGAAAGAATTAATGAAAATCTAAGTTCTCGACATGTGTATTACTATTGAATAAATTGTATCATATGGTTCTGAAATGTATCACATAGATTTGAGACTCAAACATGTCTAAATAAACAATAAACATCTCTATATCAATAAACACATTATGGTCTTTTTTTTATTATGCTATTTTAAATCTGGAGATAGAAAGTTGAAAAATACAATTACAAATCAATATTATATTCTAATTGCAAAAAGTAATATGCTTTTGTAATATGAATGATGAGATACAGTAATAAGATTAATAAATACCAATCTCTTACAGTTTTCATTCATCCTCATCAAATTCAAAGCTTTCTTGATTCTTGTATGTGGTTTCTTCACTCTGAGTCTGCATGCCTTCGCTGAACTGCATCTCAATGCTACCAGTAGGTCCAGTACATGAGTCAATAGTCCCACTGGCACTTTGGTTTGAAGTGTTTCCCAAACCTCTTCTTTCACATTTGGACCTCCAGATTTGCAGTGCCCTATCGTAAGGAAAAGTGTGGACATCATACCTAGATGTATAGAGCCTCAAGCAATTTTTCAAATTTTTTGTCTATTTTGTTTCTTAGCTTTGATTTTAGGAACCTCAAAGCACTGAAAAAATATCTCATCTTCCACCAAACCCAATATCATGGTAAGACATAAATCAGCAAGCTTCAAATATTCTCACATTGAATCACGCAACGCTACGTTCTCAGCAATAGTTTTCCAAAGCCTTGTTACTGATCCCTCTTCGCAGGGTTCTCCATTTTTCCATATTGTTCTCTCATAGTGTATGCAAAATGAGATGATTTCTCTTGAGGATGAGTTTCATCTAATATTCCATTTATAGTTACTCCATTCAATTATCTGGATATGCAAAATTGTTTTATCAAAATCAGTAGCTTACTTCAAAAATCAGATGCAATGTTGTGGCTCCAATAATGAGGAAACACAATAGACATGGCTTCAAGAAGGTTGTCAGGAATCTGCTCCTAATTTGTGAGGAAAGATCATACACAATTTTCTTCACAGAAATAGTTACAGTTTCAATAATATTGTCGAAATCTTCCCTTGTAACTCTTGCTAGTTGCTTCCTGGGGTGCTTTCCTAGTTCCTCGGGGTCAATCGTGGCATAGAAGTGCATTGGTATCTCAACTCCTCGTACATTGGCACATACCTCCCTGTCTGCACCGATTTGTAAAAAGTTATCAGGATTGTTCAAATCTGTGAGTGTCCGCCACTTAACAAATTTTTCATCAGATAGTGTTGGTTGATTTTGATAGAGATTGTCGAGGGTCATGCATGTCATCTTATGCAGTGTAGCATATTCTGCAATATACAAAGCTCTTTTTTGGGCAGCCTTAATAATATTCCTCATTTCCTCTAGCATGGGCATAAGAGCTGCTAAAGTTAAGAGTGCCTCTAAATTACTTAACCTCCGAAGAAGGTCAGGAAATTTTGGTTGATCTGATTTGTCGCGAGTTGTGTGAAATAGTCCAATCAAGGATGAATATTCTGAAAACACTCGATGTGTTGGACCATCCAAAGAGATCCATTTGGTATCATTTTCCTTGAGAAGCTTGTTCCCATCAGTTATTCCATCAACAAAGTGTTGAAATTCCATAAATTGCTTGGGACTTCGACAAAAGTGTGAGTAGATCTCTCTGATTAAAATTTATTTTTTTTAACCGAAGCAAACTTGCTCACAATTCCAAAATCTAGATTCATTCTATGAGCCATGCAGTGAATTGCAGTAATATACAGTGCAAATGAAGTTTTAATCTTTGTACAAAGATCATTCCTGTGACCTTGCATTACTGAAGCTCCATCTACTCCAACACAAACCAATTTTTTGGCTACCATCATGTCATCCATACCTCCATATTCAATTAAACTTCTCTTTACTAGTTGAAATAAATTTTCCGTTGTCGGACTCTCCTTCATTTTAGAAACAGATAGTAGATGAGGTTGGTAGGTATGATTCTCTATAGTATAAACATGCATGCATATCCATGAAGTATTGTCTACTATCATAACTTCGTCTAAAGAAAATGCAATAAAGTTTGACTCTCTTATTTTTTCCTTTACATCTTCTTTTTCAACCTCAGCAAGACAACTCGCCCATTCCCATCCACTGTTTACTGATCAATGTCTATTAGGATAGTTAGGAACTTTCAAAAAGTGTAATAAACCACTAGTTGATGGGAAATCTGTCATAGCACGCCCTCTGCTCAAAATATAAAAAATAACGCTTAACTGAACATCTTTTCCAAATTGTTCTATTTGCATTGCTTTTCCAAAACTAGATTCAATAGAACCTTTAACTTCAATAGGCTTCGTCTGTATTTTCTCATGAAAATAATACTCTTCGACATTCCTCACATGCTTACATTCTTCCTTTATTATCCATCTTATCACTGATTTTTTAACCCCATCTATCATTTGTTTTTCATAAACTTTGCCCATATGCTTTTCTGTGGTGTCAAATTTTAGCTGCAACCTAATTTCCTTGTTATGTTTCCAGGTGCAAATCTTAAACCTGCAATCTATTGGAGGCTCGCCTTCAATTGGATTCTCCACTGGTTCAATGAATGGATACTTTGATGCCCAATTAATTTGAAAATTCCTCACTGACATATCCCACTCCCGATCCTTTTTTGATTGTGGTTGACCCTTTTTTGATATGGCTTTTCTTTTCCCTTCCGTGCATTATCATCAATGGCATTATCACCCAAGTCGATTATATCATTCTGACTAACTTAGGAATCTACCAGATAATCTTCTTCAAGATCATCTTGATCTGAGATATCAGGTTCGCCACCATCTTCAACATGCGGTGTAGGTGGTGAATTTTGTACTTGTACTTGTGATGATGTACCTTCCAGATTTTCACCACAATATTTTCCAATGCCAAAGTATGAAGACAACGTTCTGCTTTTTGTTGGCCTCTCATGGCCTTCCCACATTCAGGTTTCCTACCCCTCTTCCTGTTCGACATGTCCAACGAAATAAAGGCTACCAAAAAAATATCAATTTGTTGAAGAAGCAATAATAGACTATAATGTATAATATATGTTTCATTGGCCCTACGACCTACAATCTAGATATTTGGGGTTTGAATGTCTCCCTTGAGTCCTGACTACTTGGCATTGATGGGTCACCACTGAATAAAAATGAACTCAACAATGCAAACAAATATAGATAAATTTAGAATAATATTATAACACTTCAAAAATATGATCGCTCACCTTTAGGTCACTAGCAGTCGGCAATGCAGTCAACAACAATGGTTTTCCTTGGTCCGAAACTTCGCTATTGATAAGAATTCAGAGTCTAGAACCCACCAGATTATGTTGAGATAGATCTGATCTTTGTATGTATTTATACCAATCCTTATATGGCAAATTCCACGATAATTTTATATGGTATACAAATATTTGGCGAATCCTGCGTAACTTTAACATGACTTATGTAATTTTCAAGGCGATTATAGGTCATCCAAATATGACATGTAATTTTTGAGGCGATTATAGGTCGTCCAAATAATTGGCAAATACAATATAGTTGGCGAAAGTTGGGGTTCATGGAGACACGCATCGGCAAAATGTCGAGCGAATTGGGTTCTCCTGGCTAACAAATCTTCACATGTGTATAGGCTAATTATGGGCGTCTATTAAGGAAACCTCAGAGAGTGTAGGCAAAAAAATTAAATTTACCGTGTGTCCACTATATATTGTATTGGCGAAATCATCGTATATAAACATTTAATTGCATAAAACATATGGCGATCGGGCCGTGACTTTGACAGAAATTGATAATGTTCTAGCAACATGGCCACCCCCAGTCGGTACAAGATATTAGCCATTTCCCAGGTCACCGATGTGAAAAAATCGCCATTGGTGAATATTCGCCACTAAAGTAATCTTTGATAATCAACTCCTTTGCTTATATGGGTTTGCATTATTATTTCCCATTCTCATGATAAAATCTCTCCAAATCTTATAAATAATAATGATTTTACCCTTCTTCAATTAATACGATTAATTACAGAAAACTATAGTCCAAATTATTACCTAGATAGGAAAGCTTATTTAATCAAATTAGTGTCTAAAAATAAATAAATCACAATATCTCGAATATGCCACATACAAATAACAAACAATCTATTTGTTAGTTGTATATCTTCAACAATTACGTAGAAGGAAAAACACAAAATGATGTGGAAATAAATCTAATACTGGAATTCTATTCTCCATAATCATTATTTACTGTTTTAAAACCTACAAGAAAGAATACAAAAAAAAATGAAGAAAAGAGGGAGACAAGGCGATTTACAGCTAATATTCTTATTCAAAATACCTTAATTCAGCAACTTAAGGAAAGTGATGAAAGGAGGCGTGGATATTGAATACCCAACACAAAACAACTATGCAATTAACCTAAGGCGTTGAGGTGAGGGTGTGGGAGAATTAAGTTGGGGAGATGTGGTGGAAGGAGGAGGAGGAAGGCATGGAATAATAATCACTCATAGTTGAATATTCGACACTCTGTCAAGACTCTGATATGCAAAACCTGAGGGAGACGTTGGTTAGTGGAGGCATTTTTCTTTCCTCACAATTTCCAACTAAGGCCTGGTTGCACACATCAACCCATTAGAGGTCGATTTCCCTATCAAGAGGTGTCAAGACTGAGGTTACGTGGGGAGAGGAAGAGATAAAGGAGTGGTTGAAGATTCCAATGCCTTTCTTTCCCCCAAATTGCTATTGCATCAAAACAAAAAATTTGCGGGGAAATAATAGGGGGAAGAAAAAGCAGATGGCACGGTAAGGGAGATGGGAGGATGAAGGCATGGGGGTTGTGGGAAGTAATCCGCCTCCCCTCTACCCCCTTTTTCAATCTCTTGTGCACCCCTCTCACAATCTTACCAACAAAACAAGAGGTGGATGAGGAAAGTAAGGCGCGGTGAAGGAAGAAGTTCTCTGCAACTAGTATCACCCCCTTATTAACCTGTAGGCAACGCTTATTAGACAGTGCCTGAGGAATTCTACTAAATAGACTCCAGGAGAAATCGATTCCCGATCTTGGAGAAGGAAGCTTTAGACAGGCAGTAAGAGGAAAACAATGATCAATAAGAAAATATAATTCTTGCTAAACAACCTTACTATCTACTACGTTAATACATTACCAGGTAGTAGTGAATCCAATGAGGAAAACAAAAGAGAAAGGCGTTCAATTCTACCAGATCGATTCCTGCGTAATTGATTTGCAGGCCAAGAACTCTTCAACAAGAAGATTTTAGAATGATTCTAAATGATAGACAAATCCTATATTTACAAATCTTGAGGCTAAGTTTTGGATTAGTGCATGAAAGATGCACAAATTACAATTTTGATTGCATGAATTTATAATAATGAATTTATAAATAAAAACTATTTGTAGTAATTTTATCTTTGAATGCATGCTAAGTTTTAGTTTTTTGATCGGTAATGGGCCGAAGGCGATAAGGTGTACATACGCTACCGCCTTGTGGGATTTGAATTTGTGACCTCTCTTTCAAGAGCACAAGTTCTCCACCACTAGGCCAACTTAGGCTATACAAAATTATTATATTTTCTTACTCATGCACAAAATATTGTAATTTACAATCTAAAATTGATTTTATTGATTATTATTATTTTTATTTATTTTTAATAACTCAACCTATTAATATATTTTATTTGTTTATACTACAATTGGCCTCTATATATCAATTTATAATTTTAAAATTTGTAAGTTAAATCTTGAATTTTTTTTACATTTTAACCATTTAATTCTCTTTAAATAATTTTATTTAATTATTGTGCATATCAATTTTATAATTTTACAATCATTCTAACTTTCAAATAAATCGATTATTTTTATCTATTTAATTTAACTCTCTAATATAATATTTTATAGCTTTAATTATTATACATCATCTCTTAAATAATGTTTATTTATTGTTTTATTTTTTTAACTATCGAATAATTATTATATTTTAATATTCAATTAATTTCTAATATTTATTTATTTATTTTAATTTCAAGGTTTAATTTATTAATTATTATCTAATTGTGTTTTTGCACAAGGTCCCATTCCGTAGGTCACTGTCGACGAGCTAGACAAACTCCTCCTCGGTCATATGTCCGCTTTCGACAATCAACTTGCAACCAATTCAAACTTGACAACAAATCGTCAGATCACGATAAGAAAAAAATGCATTATATTCATCATCACATTTTAAATCTAACAAAAGTATTAATATCTTTAAAGGGGATCACCCCGTAGTTTAGCGGTAAAGCTGCAAGCCGTGTCGATACGACATCTTTGGTTCGAGTCTCACGTAGGTGACTTTGGTGAAGGTTGTTTGGCGAGATGTTTATGGTCCATGCCGCCCCACATGCCATGATGATTGCTTGGACTCATCGAGTGCCTCTGTTGTGGTTTACGCTGCATAGACTTCAATGCTACGTCAAATGTGTTGACCAGTGAGAAGGAGTATCGACTGGAGGACATGGTACATGGCCCACGAATCGAGTTTACTGACATTGTCGGGTGTTAATGCCCATCATACTGTGGACACAAGGTGCAATGCATGTGGAGTGATAAGGAGAAAAT
Source organism: Cryptomeria japonica (assembly GCF_030272615.1). NCBI lineage: Eukaryota > Viridiplantae > Streptophyta > Pinopsida > Cupressales > Cupressaceae > Cryptomeria > Cryptomeria japonica. The sequence continues at coordinate 181,255,086 of NC_081412.1, forward strand.
GGAGAGATAAGGTGAGGTTGGTGTGATAAGGAGAGGAGAGGTAAAATTGGAGAGATAAGGAGAGCTAGCAGAGTGATAAGGTATGGAGAGATAAGGTGTGCTTTCAGAGATAGGTCAAAGATGATAGGACTAATACTTAGAGGTGTTCATACCTCATATATGTATTTGAGGATGAGGCCCCCTGGTTTGTGGCCTCACCCGGCGATTAGACCAGGCTAAAAATCCACGTCACAGATAAAAAAATATCATTAAACATCATAACTAAAATGGCATTAACATCATAGATAGCATTAAACATCGTCATAAAATATTTAATCATCATTAATATCATTAAACAACATAATACCATCTAACATCATTAATAATCTAATCAAAGTCATCATGTGCATTTATTAGCATAAAACGTCAATAGTATAAGTATATGGTATCTAAAAGTAATCTCTAACTAGGTGGTCTGAATCGGGTCGTGACATCTTTCCCCACTAGGAAGAGACATCGCCCGATGTCATAATACACATATGAAATAATAATGCATTACTCTAATAAAATCACAATGTGAAACCAATAAACAAATGACTTGAAACAGATATGAACCATATTAGTCTCAGAGAGCGAGTGTCATATATTACTTCTAAACACATATCTACAACATTTTTTCATCTAATTAGATCTCATTTATTAATTCATAGGTCTAAAGAGGCTATCCTTATTTTATAAAACAAATTCATATTTGCCAATTATAGGAGGTTATGCACAAGCTGCATGAAAATACAATGTTAACTTTCACATAGTGATCACAAAATGATATTCTAAGGCTATGATTGCCTACTTATCAAAAACATTGCTTAAGAGCTAATTATTAATAAGGAAAATAAAACAAGTTACTATTAAACTATGCGTAAATGGAGTAATTTGTTTAATGATTTCATCCTTTTGGCTAACTTAGGTGACCTAGGCATTCTGCCCATCTCATCACCATTTAATTTTTGTGACCTATCCCATCATATTGAATTATTAGTTGATAATGTCATATCCATATTAAATTTTTGATATATTTCAAAAATATCATTACATTGAACAAGAATGTTCACCTACTTTGTTTTTATGTCATTCATGTAGGGAGTCATATCTCTAAATTTAATATTATGTTACCACATGCTTTCAATATTCTCAACATCTAACAAGCCAGGCTATATCAAGACTTCTTATAAGACTTAATCTCAATCCTCTCATTTTAGAATTCTGGGATTTCAATAAAATCAACTCAAAATATGATAATTTAAGTGTAGCTATGTACTCACTTATCTTGCAAATATCCTCCCATTTCATTACATAAGAAGTCATATGAGGGAAAACTCTACCATACCTACATATGATCTTCTTAAATGCAAAAAGTATAATATGATTACAAGGTATATAATACATAATATTTTACATAGTTAGTTCAAGCAAATAGGCCATGATGTGTGTTCCTTAATTACTTTGACTCTTAGGGATTGATTTCCTTTAGCTAATGTTCCAACACATATGATCAACATATCACAATTGACAAACTATAACGTACACACTCTTACGAGTGCAACATAACGAATGCACTAGGCCAAAATATCTTATGATAAGGAATTTATCTTTATTACTTATGTAAAGTAGGAACACCGCAACTGCAATTCCCGAATATGAGAAATAGACTTTCCATAATGTCATAAGGTAATAATTATCATGGGAGAAAAATAATTTAGCAATGTAAGTTATCAACCAATTAATCTTAGAAAGCTACCTCATGTATCTTTTACACATTTAATACTTTCATTTTTATAGAAATAATGTACTTAGCCAATAGAGAAATATTTATTAATTCAATCTTCTAATGCACAAGATCCATCTTGGATTCATTTATCACTTTAGTCCAACCCTTATGCTTTATAATACTTCATATAAGATATTGAGAAACAAAACAATCTCCCAAACATGAAACACGTGAGGGCATACAATTCACTCAAGAGTTATCATCCCTTATACTAACCAAGGTTCAATACACATTCAAGTTTGGCATGTTCTCCGCTATCTACTCCCTTAAACAATCTATCTATATTCATCTTGAACATGATAGAGAAAATTGAAATCACATCAGAGGACTAGTAATACAAAACACAAATCTAGTCACCACAAGAAAGTAAAAGAAATCTCAAACGAAGAGTAAAAAAATTCCCTCATTAAATCATAAAATGCAAAATCAAAAAATGTTAAAGAATCATGAGAAGAATAAAGGAATAAAGCTTTGGTGACTAGTTCAAAAAAAATAAAAATCACAGCTAGCCCTCACAATAATTCAAAATTATCAAATAATAATAGAAAAGAAGCTTTAAGCACAATAACCGGTTTCATATAAATTGTGTGGCTAATACTAGACACACTGAGCGAATAAAAGCTACACGACACCTTGCGTCCAAAGTGTGTTAGAGAACATGACCAACAATTAAGTCATATGGGTTATACATCTATAGATCACTCTTAATCAAGAATTCAGAGGCAATCACATTATTTGGTTTGAGTGCATTTTAATGATATTCTATACAAGAATCGTTCAATCATGCATACTTAACCTTGATATGTCTATCAGTTCCCTTTTACTATCTCCTACAATTTCATGCAAAATATACATGATTGCTTTAAGTCTCACAAGTGCATTTGGTCTATATCCACTAATCAAAATAAAATTATTTCTATATCTATTAGTCAATAAATATCTAGCACTTCTTTATCCTTAGTAAATCCATTTCTCTTATCTAATTGCTAGTAGCTTCAAAAATAATTCCCTTTACTCTCTCCTTTTAAGATGACATGCACTATATATATATATATATATATATTACTTTTCCTAATGATATTGACAATATCATACTTTTAAATGAGAACAATACTAAGAACCTAAGGCTTCTATGTTTTTAAGAGTTAATGCTAAGGTTCCAACAATTCAATTTTAAACTTAAGCAAAGACCCATGCCCCTTAATCACTAATTACTATGGTATTTGTTAGAATATTTAATCTTTACTTGACTTATGTTTATTTGTATTTAGCTTGGGATATTCCTTTGGAATCCCTACATGTAATTTGTCCTCTTGTACATGTGTGAGGACAAGTCATTTATTTTATTTTCCTTTATTAAGGAATTTTAGATTTCCTCCTTAAGCAGATGTTGACACGTGGCACACACATTTTATGAATGGTGGTATTCATAGATTTGGGAGTTAATTTGTAACTCCTCTCCTCATCTCTATTTAAGAGATGTCTTCTCTCTCATTTCTTCTTAATGACAATATTGTAAAGATCTTCTTGCTCCCGCTCGCTCTCTCTCTCATTTTAGGCATTGTCTCATTCATAATAACACAAGGGGTTTTTCTTTGCTTTTCCCCTTTCAAAAGTTCTTGTGCCTCCTTCTTCATATTTGGGTGATTGCTCCAAGGTTTTTGCATTTCTCTTGGTAACATTTATTTTATCAATAAACTTACTTAGATTTTGTTTTTCTTTCCTTGCTCTTGTATTTCATTTCAATATTGCACTAAAGAATATAAGGTTAAGTGGGGAATATTTTCTATTAATAAAGAATTCAATATGACTATATAGTTTCTTTCTAGAGGAGGTGTTTATAGTTAATCATGAGAGTAATAATCTAATTAAATACAAATGATTGATGTGTTTATTCCTATATGCAATATGCTAAGTTAATTCTTGAGCACTAATGTGAACAAAAATTAGGGTCTTTACTAAAATGATGTGTCACTAACAAGGGGATCATTACAAATGTAGAAGGCATTCTCCTTGGTACAAGTATAAATCAAAACATCTTATCTTATGCATAGACATTATCTTTGGTTATGTAGTGTTATACGAACATCAAGGCGATCTACGATTACACATATTAAGCACTAACAATTTCTATTTACTCTCACACACTTCCTAGTTGGCATTTCAAGCGATCAAGCATCACTATCTAGAGTGGTGAACTTGAGGTCCTAGTGCAGAACCTAGGGCTCTAATACCAAAATATAAGGACCCGCTTGTCCTAACCCTAATTTAACCATCTTAATAACTCTCAGTTGCAATTAAAGTTAAATTATCATTAATGCACATGCGATGTTTACGTTAACTGACATGCAAATAATAAGAGAAATTTAACATTTATGTGAATCACGTCTAACATGAAACTTAATGCAATGTAGCAAAGCAAAGTAAGGTACGCATGACAAGAAGATAACATGCATAAATCATAATTATCAACAATTTTGAGTTAAGTGAGTGCATGCGTAGAAATAATTTGTTTGCACAAGTTATTACGTATTAAATTAACATGCAAATGCATAATTAAATCAATTAATCTGAAAAGTAAATACGAACATGCATGCATACGAAAAAGAAAAGGTAATCTACGAAAAGTAAATTATGCATGTTAGTGGGTTAGTAGGTTAGTAGCTTTTATTTCTTTTCTTTCTGTTAGTTACATTGTATGACGAATTTCTATCGCATTACATCGTGGACCTTATAAGTCTTTTATACAAATTTTACATGTGACCTTTCTGGTCGTTTACAATAAGATACAATATACATCATATAATTATTACAAAAATTTATTTGAAATCTCTGATTTTCTGTCTCCGGATGTGTCATCTTCGTTGTCCTGGACAAACTTCCTCTCGCAAACTAGATGACAGATATATGATCCAAGCATTTTATCTGCCCAACTAAACGAAGCGTAAGCTTCTCGGTTCTCATGATAAGCTCTCGTCCCTCATGACGGAGTATCCTAGCAAGTCGGTACCAACTGACAGGAATGGAACCTGTGCATTCATGTAGAACTAACAACCCATCCTATTGAACTAAGTACATGTATTATGGCAGAGAGAAAAATAAATAAATTGATGACCATCATTACTTTGTTGGGGAGGTGAAGAAAAATCACCCTTCCCTGGTTGACCCATAACAAGCACCCTATTCCATTCATCCCTCATAGACAAAAAAATTAACCCCTCCCGGATTAATATCATTAATAATATTTATTATATTTCATATTGCCTTAATATCTTTTCTCATTTTTAATAAATAATTAACTCCTTTTCTTATATGGGTTTGCCTTATTATTTCCCATTCTCATGATAAAATCTTTCCACATCTATAGCTATAGTCCAAAATATTACCTAGATAGGAAATCTTATTTAATCAAATTAGTGTGTAAAAATAAATAAATCACAATATCTCAAATATGCCACACACAAATAACAAACATTCTATTTGTTAGTTGTATATCTTCAACAATTACGTAGAAGGAAAAACGTAAAATGATGTGGAAATAAATCTAATATTGGTATTCTATTCTCCATAATCATTATTTACTGTTTTAAAACCTGCAGGAAAGAATACAAAAAAAAATGAAGAAAAGAGGGAGACAGGGCGATTTACAACTAATATTCTTATTCAAAATACCTTAATTCGGTAGCTTAAGGAAAGCGATGAAAGGAGGCATGGATATTGAATACCCAACACAAAACAACTCTGCAATTAACCTAAGGTGCTGAGGTGAGGGAGTGGGAGAATTAAGTTTGGGAGACGTGGTGGAAAAGGGAGGAGGAAGGAACAGATTGCTAGCCTTGGAGCAATCTCCTTTTGTTTCCCCCCCTATTGTTAAAACTCCTAAGAAGAGGGGTCAAAAACCAAAATTGGCTAAAATCAAGGAGGAGATTGCGGTTGGTATTCAATCCACTATTGTAGAGAAATTTTCTTCCCATGTCAAAACAAGGAGGGCATGTTGCTCTCCTTGTGATAAATGAGGATTTTATCTTGGAATGTCAGGGGCTTAAATGCCCGTGACAAAAGGGGAAGGATCAAGAAATTTCTTGATTCTTCAAAAGTGGACATCATCTTATTGCAAGAGTCTAAACTTTCTCAGGATTCTTTTGATAACATAATTTCCAAATGGTCCCTTTGGAATGTTGTTCATGTTCCTTCTTTGGGTGCTTCTGGTGGTCTTATAACTTTATGGAATCCTAAACCAGTCAAAGTTGAGATGTTATCTTTTGCTTCTCATTGGCAGTTGTTAAAGGTTGACTGGTTTGAAGTCTCTTTTGTTCTGTTTAATATTTATGGTCTGACTTCTCCTTTAGATAAAACTGACTTATGGGATTCCTTATCTAAATTGTTTTTACTATATGATGATTTTTTTATTGTGCTTGGGGGTGATTTTAATGCTCTCCTTTCCTCGAATAAAAAAAGAGGGGGTAATCCTACAGCTCAGAAGGTTATTAATGACTTTTCTTCCTTTGTACAAAACAATGCGTTATTCGATATTTTCCCTTCTAATGGTTCTTTCACTTGGACTAATAGGAAATCTAAATGCCAGATTGCCTCTCGCCTTGACAGATTTCTTATTTCCCTAAACCTACGTTTGAGCAACTTTTCCTTTTCTTCTGAGATTCTTACCTCCTCAGATTCTGACCATTCCCAATTTTGCTCAATTTTGATAAATTGGATCATGTTCCCTTTGTTAGACCTTCTTTTAAGTTTGAGAAAATGTGGTTCACTCATCCTCATTTTCTTTCTTTATTAAAGAAATGGTGGACAAGTGCTCCATTTTGCAAAGGGACTAAGATGTTCCAGTTTTATTCCAAACTGAAATTCGTGAAATCTCAAATTATGGCTTGGAATAAATTGGTCTTTAAGAATATTTTTCATGAAAAAGAGGTAGTTGCCAATGATTTGAAGGTTGTTAATGAGGAGATTATTAGACATGGCACTAATTCCTCCACTAATGATGCTCAAAAGAAATTGCAAGCTTATTGGGAGATCCTTTGCTCCTGGGTTGAAATCTATTGGCAGCAAAAGTCTCGTGAGGTTTGACTTAAAGAAGGTGACAGGAATACTGCCTTCTTTCAAGCTGAAGCCAATCTTAAAAGAGATTTTTCTACAATTTTTAGTATTAAGGATTCTAAGTCTGGTTATGTCCTTAATTCAGATCAACAGATTAGAGAGGAGGGGGTGTCTTTTTTTAAGGAATTGTTATCTCCTTCTTTTTCTTCTTCCTCCATGGATCATCATGTGGATTTGCTTTTAGATTCTATCCCCTCCCTTGTTTCCCATAAGGATAATGACTTTCTTATGAGGCCTTTTTCTTTATATGAGCTTCATTCTATTGTTTTTTCCATGGCCCCTGACAAAGCTCTAGGTCCTGATGGGTTTACTATCTTGTTCTTTTATAAATGTTGGGATTTTATTGGTTTTGACTTATTAATGGCTTTGGAAGAGTCTAGGAGGGGTGGGTATATCCTTAAAAAATTTAACATCACTTATATTGCCCTTATCCTGAAATCTAAGAATCCCCAAACTTTTGTTGAATTTAGACCCATTTCTTTGTGCAAGTCTATTTACAAAATCTTCACCAAGGCTATTTATTTAAGACTTAAAATTCTCCTTCCTCATATCATCTCTCCTCAACAAGGAGGTTTTGTTCTGGGTCGGGAAACTCATGAGGGAGCATTGTTGCTCATGAAACTTTACATTCCATAAATTCGTCCAATATCCCAACTTTTGTGGTCAAACTTGATATGATGAAGGCTTATGATAAAGTTTGCTGGGCTTTTTTGCTCAAAGTTTTGAGAAAATTTGGTTTCTCTGAAAGCTGGTGTAAATGGATCAAGAGTTGTATTTCTACTGCTTCATTTTCTGTCATCATTAATGGAGCTCCCTCTGGATACTTTTCTTCAACCCAGGGTGTTAAACAAGGAGATCCTTTATCTCCTTTCTTATTTATCATTATGGCATAAGCTTTTAGTCGATTGGTTATTAAGCAAAGGGATCTGGGCTTTTGGCAAGGGGTATTAATTCCTAACTCTAATATGTCAATTACTCATAACCTTTTTGCCAATGATACACTTTTATTTGGGTCTTCTTCTATTCAAGAGGCTACTCATATTAAATTGATTCTGGATACTTATACTGTTGGATCTGGCCAACAGATTAGCCCCCATAAATCCAAGATCTTCATTTTTAATACTCCTCAGTTGGTGGCTGATAGACTTGTGAATATCTTAGGTTTCCCAGTAGACTCTCTTCCTTCTACCTATTTGGGGATTCCTTTCTTTATGGGATCTGCTAAGTTTTCTATTTGGAATTCGGTTATTGAGAGACTTAAATCTCGTATTTCTGCTTGGAAGCCTAGGTGGTTGTCTCTTTCAGGTAGGATACTTCTCATTAAAATGGTCCTATCTGCCATTACCAATTACTATATCTCAGTTCTTCAAGCTCCCAGATTAGTCATTTCCCAAATTGAAAAGATTATTCGATCTTTTCTTTGGAAAAATAACATGACAAAAGATAAAAAGATTCCACTGATTTCTTTGACCAAGATGTCTCTTTCCAAGCAAGTTGGTGTGCTAGGTTTCATGACTTATCTAAAAGGAATAGGGCTTTTGGGGGCAAACTAGTTTGGTCTATATATACTAAGCCCTAATCTTTGTGGTGCCAAATTATGCAGGCTAAGTATTTGGATTCCCAGAACCCTGCTAGGATCTTCACAATTTCTAATCCTCCACAGGGGTTTGCTATTTGGAACTTTATGATCTCATGTAGGGAAGTGGTCTCTAATTTTCTCTCCTGGCAGGTCCATTCGGAGGAGAATATTCTTTTTTGGAAAGACTCCTGGAATGGCTTTCCCCCTCTTTCGCAACATGATTCTCTTGCTTCTGTTTCAGTTGTTCTTTCTCAATCATGGGGAGTTAGATTGGTTGATTATGTAGATAGTGTTGATCTGTTTTCTCACAAGGTCTCATGGAAGGATCCCTCTACTCTACCATTGTCCTTGCAGGAAATTCAAAATTTTAAATTTGTTTTGCAAGATCGAGTGGCTTTCCTTTCTAACATCAAAGATCAACTTATTTGGTGCCCTTCTAAATCGGGAAACTACTCTATTAAAGAAGGATATTTTGTTGTTCAACAAATGGCCAATCAAAATGCTCCTCATCGTGCCTTTTTGTTCTGTTGGAATAACTCAGTATTACTTAAAGCTGGTGTTTTTTCCTGGCTCGTGCTGCAAAATAGAATTTTGACTAGTGATCGTTTAGTCAAATTTAATATTGCAGCCTCCTTTTCTTGTGTCTTATGTGGTAAAGCTCTTGAAGATGTCAATCATCTTTTTCTTCATTGTGAGTTTGCGAGTAGTTGTTGGCATTTTGTCCTCCAAAAGTTATCTCTTTCATTCCCTTTACCTTTATCTTTATGGGACATGTTTCAGTCTTGGCCAGTTTTGTATTCATCTTCTCTATTTGCTTGTTTGTGGTTTATAATCCCCTCTTCAGTCATATGGGCCATTTGGTGGGAAAGAAACAAGCGCATTTTTATATGTGACTCATCGGATTTATCGGTTGTTCTTGGGATTTTGGAAAGAAGTATTATTGAGCAAGTTAATGCTCATGTCCAAAAATATTTTAACATGAATTTAGAGTTCTCTTCTTGGGACAATTTTATGATCTCTTCTTGGAAAAGTATCATTATTTCTATATCACCCATCTTTCCAAGGATTCAGAAAACACCTGTAGACAAAAATTCCATAAAATGGCATCCTCCTAATGGCCCTTTTTGTAAATTGAATTTTGATAGATCCTCTCGTGGAAATCCTGGTGATTCAGGAATAGGGATAGTTTTTCGCGATCATTTGGGTTCTTTATTAGCATTAAAAGCTATGCCAATTTCTCCTGGCACAAATAATATGGCCGAGGCTTGTGCTCTTTTAGAAGGTCTTGTTATGGCTAAGGATTTGAATTTCAAACACCTTCATATTGAAGGTGATTCAACTATTGTCATTAATGCTTGCAAGGCAAGAAAAGCTGATAATTGGCATTTTCGGTATATTCTTGAACAAATATGGACTCTTCTTGATACGTTTGAGCACCTCATCATCTCACATGTTTATCATGAAGGTAATGCATTGGCTAATTGCCTCGCTAATATGGGTTGTGACAAAACTGTTATTGATTCCTCTCGATTAGGGGGTGATTTGATGAGCTTCCCAAACCTATTAATTATAGCTTATAGAGAGTTGAGGATTTAATCTTTCTTATTATATGATTGCTCATTTATACGAGTTGATATTCTCTTCTCTTGGTGAGGTATTTCTTTTCATAATTCCATTTGGTTTTGATTTGAGGTACTTTGATTTACTTGATCATCACTTGGCATTCATTAATGATGAGTTGGTTGTTATTGATGTTGTTCGTGTGTTTGGTACTCTCTTCTGGTGCAAAATCTGGAGATATATATTTTCACATTGGGAATCCGTCCTTTATATGTCATTTAAAGTTTGATGTAGCGTTGTTTTCATGATTATCTCTGTACACCGCTTCTTTTGGTTTGTCAGTTTTTTATGATATATCTCCTCTTTCTTTTCATTTACGACATAAAAATTTTGGGCTTCATTTCTCTCTAGCATTTCCACATTCACCTCTTCTCCTTTGGCATTTGTCTATAATGACGGACCACAAATCTCATATCATTGGTGTCAGTCATGTTTTGGAACCTTGCGTTTCTTGTAAATTCTCTGCGTTCTGTAGTATATATATTTTTTGGTTGCAGTTGTTTTTTGGTGCAGGGGCATGTCAATTTTGATTACAGGAGTTCTTTGTTGCAGGGCATTCAAGATATCCCAGGAACTTATTTTGTAAATAATCTTGCATGCTCCTATGTGTAAAAGAGCCCACATGCTCCTTTGCTGATCTCTATTTTGTAACTAGCTCCGGCTAGAGGATTGTTCACTACTTCTCTTCTATAATCATGTTGATGAGCAATGACCAGAGTTTTTCTTGCTGGTTCTTTTCTCTGGGAGCTCAGTTTGAACCAGTTTTTAAATATATTGTAAAAATTATTTATTATTAATAAAATTTATCAAGTGGCATTGCCACCTTGCCAAAAAATAAAAATAAAAAATCTCTCACAGCTGAATATTCAAAACTCTGTCAAAAATCTGACCCGAGGGAGACGTGGGTTAGTGGAGGCATTTTTCTTTGCTCACAATTGCCAACTATGACCTGGCTACACACATCGACCCATTAGAGGTCGATTTCCTTGTCAGGAGGCGTTGAGACTGAGGTTATGTTGGGAGATGAAGAGATAAAGGCATGGTTGAAGATTCCAACGCCTTTCTTTTCCCCAAATTGCTATTGCATCAAAACAAAAATCTGCAGGGAAATACAAGGGGGAAGAAAGAGCAGATGGTGTGGTAAGGGAGATGGGAGGATGAAGACGTGGGGGTCGTGGGAAGTAAGCCGCCTCCCCTCTACTCCCTTTTTCAATCTCTTGCGCACCCCTCTCACAATCTTGCCAACAAAACAAGAGGTGGATGAGGAAAGTAAGGCGTGGTGAAGGAAGAATTTCGCTGCAACTAGTATCGCCCCCCTATTAACTTGTAGGCAACACTTATTAGACTGTGTTTGAGGAATTCTACTAAATAGACTCCAGGAGCAATCGATTCTTGATCTTGGAGAAGGAAGCTTTAGACAAACAGTAAGAGGAAAACAACGATCAATAAGAAAATATAATTCTTGGTAAACAACCTTACTATCTACTACGTTAATTCATTACCATGCAGTAGGGAATCTGATGTGGAAAAAAAAAGGAGAAAGACGTTCTATTCTACCAGATCGACTCCTTTGTAATTGATTTGTAGACCAAGAAATCTTCAACAAGAAGATTTTAGAATGATAGACAAATCCTATATTTATAAATCTTGAGGCTAAGTTTTTTATTAGTGCTAAGTTTTAGTTTTTCAAAAATAGATCTCTTATTCTTTATTAGTTCTTGCATGATTATATTTTTAATTTCAATATTTGTTTTATTCAATTGTTACTTTGCATGTTTATATTACAATTTCCTCAAAATTATTATATTTTCTTACTCATGCACGTACTATTGTAATTTACAATCTAAAATTGATTTTATTGATTATTATTAGTATATATATGTTTTTTAATAACTCAACCTATTTATATATTTTATTTATTTATACTACAATTGGTCTCTATATATATATATATATCAATTTATAATTTTGAAATTTGTAAGTTAAATCTTGAATTTTTTATATTTTAACAATTTAATTCTCTTTACATAATTTTATTTAATTATTGTGCATATCATTTTTATAATTTTACAATCATTCTAACTTTCAAATAAATTGATTATTTTTATCTATTTAATTTAACTCTCTAATATAATATTTTATAGCTTTAATTATTATACATCATCTCTTAAATAATATTTGCTTATTATTATTATTTTTAACTATTGAATAATTATTATATTTTAATTATTCAATTAATTTCTAATATTTATTTATTTATCTTAATTTCAAGATTTAATTTATTAATTATTATCTAATTGTGTTTTTGCACAGGGTCCCATTCATTGCCGATGAGCTAGAAAAACTCCTCCTCGGTCATATGTCCGTCTTTGATGGTCAACTTGCAACCAACTCAAACTCGACAACAAGTCGTCGGATCACGATAAAAAAATGAATTATATTCATCATCACATTTAAAATCTAATAAAAGCATTAATATCATTAAACATCATAACTAAAACGACATTAACATCATAGATAGCATTAAACATCGTCATAAAATAATTAATATCATTAAACAACATAATACCATCTACCATCATTAATAATATAATCAAAGTCATCACGTGCATTTATTAGCATAAAATGTCAACAGTATAAGTATCTGGTATCTAAAATTAATCTCTACCCAGGTGGTCTAAATCGTTTTGTGACAATTCTTGTGGGTTGAAAGGTTGAATAAAAAAAAATGGAGCCTTGTAAGTCGGTATCAAGTTTGTAAGCCAAAATAAAATGGAGGCCTCAACCATTGACTATATGAATTGAATAGTCATGATTTAACTACCAATTTGTATGGGTAATAGTGCAAAAATATTGATCATCCTTAGGCAATTTCAAGTATTTGGGAGGGTGCAGGATAAGGAGATTTTAAGAATGAAATTGGCTGGTAAAGGATCAATAATATGTACTATGATTAAGAGAGGGGTGTCTCTTATTAAGAAAAGGGTTATTTTGGACTATCGATAAAGGTGATAGTACTCTATTTTGGATAAACCCATGTGATAATAACACTTTAATTCTTTCCTCCTTTCCATAGATTAAAAACTCCAAATGAAGTTTTTGAGAGTTTTATGGTCGAGTAGTTGATTTTAAGTACACTATTCCTCTAAGGGAGGTCTTTGATTTTGGTCTAATCTTTGTAATTTTTTTGGCTCTCTATCTTGATAAAGTCGTAGTCCAAGTTTTACTAGTTCTCAAATCCTAAGCCTTCGCGCATATGCCCTAAACCCCTAAACCCTTGGTTTATGTTTTCAAGTTGACTTGTTGTTCCTAGTTGCCAAATCTTAAGTCACAACATTTAAGGGTTAGTGGTTGTTCAAATATCAACCCCATCCTCTAGTAATTGGTTGATCCAATTATTTTAATATATTCTAAGTTGTGAGATTATAAGCAAGATCAACAATTCGCATAGCCGTGTTGGGCTCTAGATCTATCAAAGTCGCAGTGCCACGTGATCTTGCCATGTGTTCAATGGGGCTCGTCGTCCATTGAAGGGAGATGTTATCTTTGTGTATGACTCAACTTCATCCAATTGGAGGGAAACCCCGTGATATCAAAATTGTTAGTGTATACTAGGAGATGTCACTACAATATTTCACCATGTGCTTAGCAAGCCCTATGATTTGTAAAGCAAAGATATGATCGGTGTCAATGTGTAGCTAAGATGCATATTATTAGTTCTTGCCCATGGCAAGAATACTTATGCATCCACCATTTTCTTAAATAGCTATTAGTTATTGTCCTTGACAACCAATCAATATTTAAAATTTTTCAAACTAAAATAATTTTTTGTTTTTTCAAAAGTTGACATGCACAATTTTTAACAAAAAATATTTTAAAACATGGTTTATTTATCATCTGATTGGTCTACATTAATTTTAGTAGGCATAAAATTTAATTTTTATCAAAAAAAATACAAAATTTTCCTATAATTATTACTATGACATCACTTACTATTAAAGTAATTATTTCACATGTAGAGCACTGTATTAAATTAATATTATTTTTTTTTTTCAAGGACGAAGGTTTTATACCGATTCATGTGAAATTCTGCCCCGCTCCACATCGCGCAACGAATCATAACACCGCACCAAAGCACTCCACCAATCACAATCCGCCAACGCATACCAAAATCCTCAATATCAATTCCCGCGCGGAAATAGTAAAAACCAAACGCGAGCCAAATCCATTATCCGATCACACAATTAATCCGTGCGGTCGTTGTCCTTCCAAGGAAAACGTTCTGGGGAATATTCGTAACGACGTGTTTTTCCTTTTTTTTCTGGTGGGCCCACTCGGGCTTCCCACCTCACCTACTGTATGTTCTCCGCCTCTTTAATATGAGATTAGTTTTTAAGTTTTTTTATATTTCAAAATTTTCATTTATATGTATATAAAATTTTATTTTATTTACATTTATTATTTAATATCTTATTTTTATTTTGCTTTTTATCTTCTTTTTCTTAAAGTTTAAAATATAATTGTATATTGTTTGAATCTTAATTCAAACTTATAATTTTACATGTATTTGAAATATAATGATAAAATTTAAATTACGCTTATCTTTTAGATTCATTGGTCAATTTTTTTTCAAGAGAAACCACCACCAACAAGCTTTGGGATAAGTTGGGGAATTCATATTAAAAAATTTCTAAACAATCTTTTTCTATAGAAGAATGCATAATCTTTAAAACTAGGTGATGTTGATTTAATGTATGAAGAGACATTGTAGGTTCCCAACCATAGCTAACATCCCATCAACTCGTAGCGATATTGCAAACCAAGGGATTTTATTTAGTTTGTTAAAGCCATGAATTTTGTTTTATTGTGTGGCCTTTATTTTTCTTCCATACGTCGTTTCACTTAATATTTAAATTTTATTTAATTCTAAAGTTTTTCCGTTTATTTATAACTATATAAATATTTTGATTATTTAATAAGATTTTCTAGTTAAATATATATTATAATTTATTTTTTAATATTTATATTTATAACAATAAATATGATTATATTATAATATTTAATATATATTATTTAAAAAATAGTTTGTATTACTTATATTATAATATATAAATTTATCATTTTTTTATTATAAATAAATTATAATATATAATTATAAATATAAGTATATTATTATTTAAAAAAATAGATAATACTAGTTTTACCTATCTCTCTCTAGCTCTCCCCCTCTCTCTATGTCCTTCTATATTCCTTTCTCTCTTTCCTTTTATCATATTGCCACATATACCTCTATTTCCCCCTCTCCCTCTCCCTCTATATCTATCAATCTATCTCTCTCCTTATCTCTCTCTTTCTATTTTTATCTTTTCCTCTACCTTTCTCTATCTCTTTATGTATTTCTCTCCATCTTCCTCTCCCTCTATCTTTATTTCTATTTTTATTTACTCTAAACTAATCATACTAATGGCAGGAACTTGACACTTTGCATCCTTGTTGGATTATAGTTTTGTAGCATCAAAGACGTCAAACTCCAATCAACTCTACATTGTTGTGAGATAATGGCATGTAGCTAGACCCACAAGCCAACCAAGCAAAAGAAAAGTGACTATACAGTTCTGTGGTGTAAAACTTTGGGATCCATTTCATTTTGCAGGAACGTAAAATGCTACCACGTGGTGTCAACTCGTTGCAACAATGTAAAGGAACTTTGACATGGCCTTTTTTGATTGGTTTGATTTTTTCAAAGCACGTAAAGGTTATTTCAAATTGTATCTTTTGAATTTAGCCGCCTCTCTTGTTGCAATCTTCCTAAATCAAAATTGAAATAAAAACTAGTATTTGGTGCTCTCTTTAAACAAGAATTACACTAATGGTGAAATGAGTGATTTCAAATAGATTTTTGGATATTTATTATAATATATACTTTATCTACAACGCCTCCACAACTACTTTTGATGGCATCTAGAATTTTGTGTCAACTTGAGCTCTTTGGAAAGTCTCGAACAAAACAAAAAACAAGTGTCTCTCTAAGCTTAGAATTTCAAGCCTAATTAGATTCACCTAAGAATTCAAGTCTTGTTGTTCAACAAATGTAAAACCCTAGATATTACCAAAACCCTAGTTTTTTTCAAATTGCAAAAAGAGTAAGTTAGCTGCCCATTCTCTTGCTTTTAACAAATATGATGATGACATTTTGAGACAATTGAAAGGATCCAAGATGAAATCACTTAGCTTCAGTGGTACTTGTGGTCCATATGGCAAGCTTATTAATGATATAGCTATTGGATATTGTTAATAGCATGAGCTTGTATGGTTGTAATTGATGTCAAACCTAGTTATCCGGATGGATTTTTGTCTAGATATGCTTTGTCAGACTTTGGTTATCTAGATGAATGTTGGTTTGGATATTCTTTTGATGTTGGTTGTTTCATCCTATATTTAGGGTGGTTCAAAATTCTTTTCGTGCCCTCTGGACATGTTGCTAAATTGCATTGCAGTTTAGAGGATCATATTCTTTTGGTCTGGATATGTGCTGGAAGATGTGTTGAGACGTTTATTTGGATCTCACCTTTGTGTGTGGAGATCTGCATGGATTATTTTGCATTGGAAATGGTTATATGGTTGGCTAGTTGCTTAAATATACATGGTACACTTTGTAACATCCTTTGGAGTATGTGTTATCATGTTTCAATTGTCAGATCATTTGTGGAATGTTGTATTGTGATATGTTTTGGTTCCCTCTTTCTCCTGGAGTGAACCAATCTAAGTATTTTAGGTCCGGGCAGCTTATTTTGTGTAATATTTTGTGCGGATGGATGACTTGAGTGTGAATGAGAAGTAAATTGTGTAAGAAGTGTATGCAAATGATTTACAAGCAAATTTGAGTTTGTGGTGATGTGAAAGTCAGTTTGAGAAGAGTTTTGAAGGTGATATATTCTGCAAGATAATGTATTGTGACAGTGAAGATTATCAGAGATGTTTGTCATGATGTTGGTCACTTGATTCAATTGTTCAAGGATGATTTCATGATCAAGAGAATCCTTCTTAATTTTAATTCAGTTATTTCATTCATTGTTGATTAATAGTGAGTCCTTTAGCAATAGTTTGTATCTTGTCCCAAAAAAGTATTCTTCAGCTATGCAAGTCCTCTTTGTATCTTGCCTAAGTTTGTGTGCCTTGATTCGGCAAGTCCTTCAGGTGTTGGTGCTCCTTGGCTGCATGCCTAAAATGTTGTAAACATTGTTATTCATATTGTGAGTTAGCTTCTCACCGATGTTTTTCCCTATTTGGGTTTTCTATGTAAATCTAGTGTTCATATGTTGATGCTTGTGTTGCAAGGTGTGCACCCTTGGTCTCCTTGTGCTGTGCAACACATCGCTCGGGTTTGTGACATGACTTAACCACCTCCTATGGATTCTATAAGTCTAGTGGTTGTATAGGGCATTAACAAGTTGATCTTTTGGTGCAATGATAACCATACTTCTAAAAAGTGGTATTAGAGCTTGCGTCATGGGTTCAAACCCCTTCGCTTATGCTAGGGGGGATTGTTGCAAGGTGTGTACACTTAGTCTCCTTGTGATGTGTAGTGCAACTCTCGGGTTTGTGACATGGCTTAATTTCCTCCTATGGATTCTACAAGTCTAGTGGTTGTATCGAGCAATAACAGGTCGATCTTTTAGTGCAACAACAACCATACTTCTAATAGCTTGATGTTTATTTGTTGATGATTAATGTGCTACAAATTGATTACTATTTATTTTTTAAGTTCCAAACTAATTCACCCCCCCCCCCCCCCCCCCCTCTCAGTATTGATGGGTGATCAAAAATAGGTATCAGAGCAAGTTTCCTCTTTGGAAAGCTTAACCACTTGAGGTAGATCTAGATATGGTGTAGGACCTTCATGTTAAAGCACTGATGTTTGATGAAACAAACTTTAATTATTGGAAGAAAAAAATGGAGTCTTACTTGGAAGCATTACAAAATAGAATCTAGGAGATTATTCATATAGGTTAGCAATGCCCTTAGAATGGACCATCAACTTCATATGAGATTAAGACTCAGGAGGCAAATGCAAAAGCCAGAATAATTCTTATCGGTTGTATTAGTGATGAGGTATCTATCAAGGTTAAAGGAATGAAAGAAGATAAGGGAATCTGGAACAAGTTGTGTTATGCATATGAAGGTGATCCAAAGACTCAATAAGCAAAACTTTTGAACTTGAAGTAAAAAATTTAAGGTTTTAGATTAATTGATGATGAAAGTGTTGAGAGCTACATACAAAGAGTAAATGATACAAGGGAAGCTATTCGAGCTACTGGTGAAGTACTTGAAGAAAGTGATGTCATCAAAAAAATCTTGTTTACATTGACAAAACCCTACAAATCGAATAAGTGTGCTATTGAAGAATGTCATGATTTGAACAACTACATAATTGATAAACTTATTAGTACATTATCTGCCTGTGAAATTGGAGAAATGGAAGATATAAAATCCTATCAAAGAGAAGTTGCATTCAACATTTCAAGAATATCAAGAGATGAACTAGATTTAAGTGAGAACCCAGATTAGATTGAATCAAACTTCGTAAGAAGATTAAAGAGAGGAATTGGAAATTACAAAGGTAAGTTGACCTTGAAATGCTTTAATTGTGGAAGAATTGGTCATTGTGCTTCTAAATGTATATACAAAGAAGAATATAGAAAGTCCGATGATGCTAAAAAGAAAAGTAAATATAGAAAAAATGATTTTAAGAAAAGAACATATGACATAGATAAAGGGAAAAGGAGTTTTTACTCTATGGAGGCACATTCATCTAAAGAAGAAGATACCGAAGACTCGAATGAAGAATATTTATTTCTAGCTATATAGGAGAAGTGTCAAGAAAGATCTAGAAGACTAGAAGAGAAGATTGCACTGCATGCTAAAGTTGAAGTAAGATCATGCATTATTGATTCTGGATGCTTGAATCACATGATTGGAGACAAAAACAAATTTATCACTCTAAAGAGGTATTAAGGTGGATTTGTGAAATTTTTAGGAGGAATTTTCACCGATTTGTGGAATAGTGATGCAGAGAAAGACAATAATCAAGTTCTATCACAATGGTTCCACACATTCAATCCTAGTTCATCATTCTAGGCACGTTACTCCTTGATCCTAATAGATGCACATTCATTCATCTCGATCAATATTATGCAAATGATGGATTACCAAGCCATTTACCAA
The DNA here is from genome assembly GCF_030272615.1 of Cryptomeria japonica. Classification (NCBI taxonomy): domain Eukaryota; kingdom Viridiplantae; phylum Streptophyta; class Pinopsida; order Cupressales; family Cupressaceae; genus Cryptomeria; species Cryptomeria japonica. The sequence goes on from NC_081412.1 coordinate 181,274,429, forward strand.
GTCATTTGAAAGTCCATGAACCATTACTCCTATTGGACAATTCAAAATAATGCATTATTTCATCAAACCCTCAATCACCTAGGCTCTTTCACAGTCTTTCTACACACAATCAACACACAGTCCTCTATAACAATCTCATAGAGAGGTTTCAAGACTTACAATTTAAAGGGTTTTTATAAAATACGAAAACAAAACTTTTCACCAATTTTTAGCAATTTTGGATGGTTAAAACAAGAGATGGATTTTTAAAGCTCGCTGAAAACACTAGTTTAATCACATACCTGCTCTCACAAAAAATGACATAACTCATGCAAAACTTAATGAAATTTGATCAAACTAAAAGCATATGAAAGTAGATTCATGTATTCATATTTTACCATTGGTTTCAAGTCCATACTAAAATTTACAGGACCATACCATTCATTTTTGCAAGCTAAAACTTTTTTCAGAAAACAAAACTTGCAGACCTACCCTCAATGAAATTGCCACTTCTCACTTAAAAATCAATGAAATATTCTCAAACCAGAAGAAAGTGAAAGGTAAGAAAATACTATATTTATTCCAATTGATTATTATGTTGTACAAAAATATACAAATACGTAAAAAAGCGTTTTGCAAATTGTAATGTATGAAAACACAAAGAAAAAGAGGCTTAAACAACAAGTTCTTCTTTCTTCACTTTATCCAACCCCTGAATTTGGGTTTGCATTACATATTGATGTATTTTAAACCATATCAATTGTTCCAATAGACAACTAAACATGTCTTTTAACAGCCACAACAAATTTGGCAATTTGGACAAGGTTGCTTGACAACCTTTAATGCGACTTTGACAACTTTTTTGTAATTTTTACAACTTTTGACAACTTGGTCTCAACTCTAAAAAATGGATCAAAATGATCCCAAATGGTCTTAAATGACCTTATTAGACCCAAACAAACCAAAACAAGACACAAATCAAAGTTTTGCAATATGACTCAAAATGACTCCCAAGATGCCCCTGCATCAAATAAGAAGTATTTTGATTGATGGTAAGCATAAAACTGATGGTGTTTATTATGTAAAAGGTTTGAGACATAGTTTGTTGAGTTTTAGTAAGATTTGAAATAGAGGTTATGAAGTTGTGTTTACAAAAATTGGATGTATGATTAGAAAATGTAGATCCAAAAAGTTGGTAGCAGAAGGAAGCAGGATAAGTGGAAAGGTTTATTACATAAAGGAGAAAAGTGGAAATAGATGTTATTCAAGTCAGAGTAATGAAAGTTGGTTATGACGTAAGGGGATATGACATTTTAAATTTGATAACATGATAAAGATTAGTAACTTTAAAGCAATAAGAGATTTAACAAGGATTGTCAAGCCTATTGACATTGTGTGCAAGGAATGTCAGTTAAGGAAGCAAACAAGGAGAAGTTTCAAGAACATGGAGTATTCTACATCATATCTGTTGGAGATCATTTATACAGACTTGTGTGGCCTTGCAAGGACAAGTAGACTTAATGGTGAAAGGTATTTTTTGTTTCTCATTGAAAAATATTCTTTAATGACATGGGTTAAATTTTTGAGACAAAAATATGAAGCTTTTGAAAGATTTAAAGTTTTCAAGTAAATGGTAGAGAATCAAGTTGATGCTAGGATCAAGTGTTTGAGATGTAATAGAGGTGGAGAATTTACTTCAAATGAATTTGATAATTTTTGTAAAAAAAATATGGTATTAAGAGACATCTTTTTGCTCAATGAACTCCTCAACGAAATGGTGTAGTGGAAAGGAAGAATAGAATTGTTATTGAGATGGCTAGTACTATAATGAAAGATGATAACTTGGCTAATGTTTATTGGAAAGAAGTTGTGCATACTATTGTTTATATTATTAACAGGGTTCAGATAAGAATAAATCATACAAAGACACCTTATGAGTTGTGGTATGGAAGACCACCTACTATGAAATATTTCAAAATCTTTGGGAGTAAGTGTTATATTAGAAGAAATGAGAATGACCTCAGAAAGTTTGATACTAGAGTTGATGAAGGAATTGTTGTCATAGGGATTTACACCCGATGTAAATATGATAAGTCTGCAATCACGTGCAACATGGGAATACTCTTAGGCTGTGGGTATCCTATAGTGAGAGTAGACCTTCAGATTATAGGCCGACTTCCTTTTTGATGATCCTAAAACTAACACTTGACAATGAAAAAGGTAAGAGAGATGTACTGGAAATGAAACTAGACTAAGAGGGTGATACACCAAAATGTGTTCTCAGAATTATGCCACTTCTCTTGACACACAAAATGGTCAAACTTATCAAGCCAAAACATACACAACTTACAATTTCAGATGTGTCTTGCATAAATAATTTAAAACTAGGTTTGAAACACTAAGGACAACATTAGGAAGGAGTTGTAAAGGTCTTCACATCCTAATATCTATTCCCTAGCTGATAAACACAAGTAATAACCTGCAATTTTGCATAAAGGCAATAAAAATGAGACATAAATCAAGGAGTAAAATGTGTCACATGATAATATCCATCATTCCAAAATACTTGCACAATAAAACAACTCTTTAGAAGGTAAAAGGACTTGATTCCATTAATTAAAAAGGTCTCTTACAATAGCCATATAATCTAAAAAAGAATGAGTTACAATTCTTCTCTTTTAGCTTGAAAGAGCTACAATAAGCTACAATGTCAGTTGAGAGAAAGAAAGGAACTAGAGGGAATGAAGAAGATAAGAAGAGTTATAGTCAAAAGTAGCTCCAAAATTCAAATTCGAATTATTGTCTCTCCTTGGGTCTTCATGTTGACTGCCCCTCTCCTCAAAATCAGGTCCAACTGATTGAAAATATGAAATAACAGCTGCTAGGCTAGCTTGTTTGAAAATACCTTAAAAAAGGGGCTAGAACTGAGGTTGTGTCGTTCTTTATGCTTCCAAAACTCCCCTTGGTGGATGAGTCACCCTTGGCCCCCCTCAAATCAGGGGTTAGATTGTTGATTTGATCCATAAATCCTCCACAAAATGTGGGATTCTGATTTGGACGCCCTCTTGACTCAATTTGAATATTTGAATTTGGATGCACTAATGATTATTTGAATTTAAAATTCAAATGTCCCTCATGACAGTAAGCCCTTTGAATTAAATAATGATTTTCTTTATAAGATAGGCTGCTTCATTGGTTCTTAGGATCTCTTGACTGTAATTAGGACCTTCACACTATGATAGATGTCTTTGATATTGCTGATGTCATTATCTTACTTGGTGACTGTGATGGGAAATTTGTACTCATTGCCCTTGAAGCTATCATCATTTATTTTCTCTCTATCTTTGATATCCTTCTTGTTGTGACTATAATCTTAGAGGTTTGTAATTGTTATTGAGACTCTTTTCACCACTGCGACCATTTTCACTACCACTGTGATTGGCTTCTTTATTGGCTCACTAAGAGTGTTCTTTTTTACTCCAACCATTATTGTTGCAGGTTTGTACTTTTTCAATATACTGTCATGAGATTATAGGACATTGTCTTTGATAGATTTGATCTAGTCTCATTGTTTTGAAATGACAAAGATTCTTCAATGTCTCTGTATTGCTTTGTCTTCATTTTGAAGAGGCTTTCTTACTAATACACTACCCTCATCAAGTTGTTTAGACTGTTCCTTGTTAGCTGCATCTATGTTTAACTTTCTTCACTCAAGGTAACTTTCTCATGGCTTGGACTACCCTTAAATGAATCTCTCTTCTCTTTCTCTGAGGATTATGTCTCATATTGCATCACAATCTCCAAAACCTTCTTTTGACTGCATCTTTGATTCAGGTTTGACTGTCATGTTTACTACCATGTCTCTATGGACTGTTGTGAGGATATTGGTTTTTAAGAATCTAGGATCTCTATCATTGACCTTTGTGGCTATTCAAGCTAATTGTGATTCATGCCTTTCAGTTTCTTCTCGGTCACTATATTTCTTGGAGATCAATGCCCTTTATATTGTTCTTGCTTCATCATTGAATAATCTAACACCTTGTAATCACTGCTCAAACTTTCACTTCATTTATTTGCAGGCTTCTATGAATGTCCTTCTTGTTGTACATGACTGTGTTTTGACCATGAACTCAATCTTGAGTTTGGTAGTGGTGACCCTTTTTCATTGTGCCTTGTATGTGTACAATGTTGTATGTTGCCCTCATGGAATTTTTTACGTAACCAAGACTGCAATTTGCACTTTCACCGTGTAACATCTCTTGGTCTTTGGATCTACTATCCAACTTTGACAGTGAGTGAATCTTTTTGAGAAGGTAATCTTCATCTGTTTGTAACGAGACTCAAAACTTGTGCTCCAAACTGCTAAGTTTGGGTTCTTTTGATATACTAGTCTTCCATTCTACATGCTTTCACTGTCATTTTGCTAAGGGTTGCCCTTAATGTCCGAGATTACTGAATCTATCCTTTGGTACCATAGACTATCTTTGATGCTTTGTCTTTATGATTGTAATTGCTCAGTGATGAGCCTATTGAGTCTTGAGTTGTGAAATGATTATGGCATGGGCATTTCACTGCTCTCGGGCTGGAAGATATATGTTTCCATGAGTCTTCTTGGATTTACCCTATACTTAGCCAGGGCTCCTCTTGATACTATTGTGTTGTCTCTTTTCATTGTATTTGTCGACATGATTTTCTTCTGAGAAGTTCTCAAGCTTTTGAATGATAATCTCCTTGTATTCTCAGTCTGTCTTCTAAGCTGCTAACTTTGAAAGAGGAAAGCTTTGTCTCATTAAAGATGGGTTGATCGAGACTGATTTTAAAAGAAAGATGTTGCAACCTATGTATATGTCTTCTTCACAAAGACTCAAAACACTATACCCTCTAGACATTGAACTCTCCCTTTTGTATGGCCAATGAGCACTATCAATGTTTTACGATTGCAGGACTCATTTACACTTTACTTTCTAGCTGCTCATTGTGTTGAAGCTCTTGATGACTAGAAGCCTATATGTAAGCACTGTGATAGCATTTTAGCCTTTAATGACTGTGAATATCACTATCATTGCATTGAGGAGTTCCTTAATTGTATGTATTCATTCCTTCTTATATTCTTTGAGAATATTTCTATCAAACATAAGATGTCTGATTACTACCTATTGACATTGTTAGAGACTTAAATTTGCTTATGAGACTGATTTTTCTTTGTACGACTCTACCCAGTGCATGATGACTGCTCAATGTGACTTCCATTATAATCTCAAGCTGGTAGGCATAGTTGGGTAATGCTATTTCCTTTGTACCCATGAGACTGCCCTTGTACTAATGTGACTGCAACTTTAAGTGATCATTCCTTGGTACTATTGTCTTAGACTTTTCATGGATTGTTCTTCCTTGACTATGACTTTGAACCCTCTGCATGCATTCACCATTGACTGCAATCATATGATTGTTAATGTCCACTATCATTTTCTATCACCATTGCATTTTTTGTTTCTTAGACTATACTTTTGGAATGAACTATTTTCATTGTCCTACAAGCTCATGAGGCTTGCTAGAAGATCATTGAATATTATAATTCCATTCATATTTGGTATTGAGTTTGTGTCTTTTCCTCAATCATGAAACACTCATTGTGATGTTTATCATGTAATTATTTTATATCTACTATGAAAATAGAGATACTATTGCAAATAGACTCTTGCCCATGATTTATCACTTATCTCAGACCTCGAAGGGCTTTTCATAGTAAATCCTTCATTACTTGATATGCTACAATGTTTCATAATCTACTCTTCTTGTCACCATTCTATATGCCATCACAAACTCTAGTTTTTTTTAAAAAAATTCTCATTACCCTTTCAATGTCACCTTGAAGCAGGGATTGTCTTCTTATTGACTGTGATTGTCATTTGGGTCTTTAAATCTACAATTTTGTATTGCCTTTTGATCTATGTTGTTACAGTCCTTGATGCATTTCAAAATTACCGCTCCGCGTTGGACATTGTTCTTTGATCACTATTTTAAATCTCCTCATCAAACTCTTTTCTTGCCATGATTACTGAAAAATCTTATGAGTGTGGTTAATGAGTGGCCTTCTTACTGTTTTCTATGAAAATACTGCTCTTTGCTATTATATCGATAGTCCCGATATGCCTATCTTCATATCTTTGTACAGTGCTCTTGCATCACATCACATGATTTCAACCTTACACCTTGAACTATTCTTGACAAGGATTTCAAGAGCTCACTATGTTTGATTTTCTTGTATCCTTGATGAACTCTTGAGGTTGCTTTTGGCTTTAAACCCTTTCCACATTATTATCCACTGTTCTATTACATAGCCATTTACCCTCACTACTGTCCATTCATGGTTGTATTTTCCTTGATCATTGAAGAAATCTATGTGCCATATGGCCATGGGAGTTCTTTGACTATATTTTCTTTTCAATGTGACTATAACAATGCCCCTGTTGTATATCATCTTTGTCATAGCAGTGAATTATCTTTGGATATGTGAAAGGCTGATCCTGTGAATAGAAATGACAGAGCTTACAGTCATACTAATGTGCTTAATGCTACTTTGTGAGTTCTATGTCTTACCCTAATAGTGCTACTAACGGGTTCCTTAAACAAAAGAATGAAATAATTCTCATATAATGATGTCATTCATCTAGACTTTCCTTGAATACCAATGACTTATTCATGTTGTCTCGAGGATGAATGACCTCTCTCTAAGATAACTCTTACAACAAGATAGTGAACCATCACTAGCATTGCACCATCCCACATCTACTTCTAACAGAGGAGTTAGCTATTCACAACAATATAGAAATAGCAACACCTTCCATCTTTCATGAATATCATAACTCAGAGACCTCAAATTTCTCATTACACACTCAAACCAAGAATGCACTTGAAATATCCTTCTAAAAGCCATATAAGAAACCCTATTTCATCATGAAAGACAAAGAACAAAGGAAGTACAAAGCAAAATTGATTTGAATAGTAAGCATGAATCTTTGTGGCTTCTCTATAGGCTTGATAAAAGCTTATCTTTAGTGAATGTCATTGTTATGCTTCACTTTCTTCACCCAAATCTTTGAGAACATTTACTCATCCACCTGGAACTGAAAGTGCAGTTAATGGAATCCTCATAACTGAAGATGTATGCTAAATATTTCCACCACTATATTGATTAAGATGCCTAGAAAGCCTTGTCGCCATGAATGGTGCTACAAATGAAAGAAAATCCCTAAAAGACGGGGTTTTCTCAATAGAACCCAAGTTCCTCTTCCTTGACTACAAGTTCGACTTGGGTTTGAGAAACTTTGACCAAATGAAGACTCAAAATTCCCTCCAATTTTTAAAAGTCACGTAATACAAAAGTTGTAAACAAGTCTGAAAATCAAAAGCACAATAGGAACATTTGTATATTAACCCTTTAAATCTTTGACTCATCAAATGGGGAATTTTGCTATACAAATGCGTTCTATCAATACAAGGAATTTTTAACTTGGTTTTTTAAAATTTACTTCTATAATATAAAACACTAAAGAGAAAATATGACTTGGCCAACTTTGAAGAGATGCACAAAAATGAGCCAAAGGTATGACCAAAAAATGACAACCAAGACTAATTATAATGCAATTTTGACTTGAGGTCTAAATTGGATAACATGAATATTCTTGGGATATGCTACGAAAAACAAGGCTTATCGATATTACAATAAAAGATTAAACAAGATAGTGGAGTGTACAAATGTGAAAGTATGTGAGGCATGGGATTAGACTACCCCTGAACCTATTCAAGAGACTAAATTTGAGATCATTCCCGTTGTTGTAGAAGAAAAGACAATTTCCAAAGGAAGAAATGAAGAGAAACCAAATGAAGCAAAAGAAAAAGACAAAAAAGAATTGGAGAAAACAATAAAAACCCCAAAATATGCACAAAGGAATCATTTAAGATAAGATAATTGAAGACGAGAATAAAGGAGTTCAGACAAGAAGTGTTACAAAGGTAAATGAGTAAGCTAATTGATGTTTTATTTCACTCATTGAACCTAAATCATATGAAAAAATAAGAAAATAAGAAATTTGGGTTAAAGCGATGGAAGAAGAACTGAATTAGATACAAAAGAACTAGACTTGGGACCTAGTACTTAGACCAGTGGATAAAAATGTGATATGAATGAAGTGGGTGTTCCAGAACAAACTAAACGAACAAGGAAAAGTTACAAGAAACAATGAAACATTGGTATGTAAATGCTACTCTCAGGTAGAAGGTATTGATTTTGAAAAAGCTTTTGCCCCAATTGCTAGGATGCAAGCTATTAGAATGTTTCTTGCATTTTCTCTATTAGAATGTTTCTTGCATTTTCTCCCTACAATAACTTTAGAGTATATCAAATGGATGTTAAATCAGTATTTTTGAATGGATAATTGGAAGAAGTATACATTAAATAATCAAATGGATTCAGATTGTCAGATGATCTAGACTTGGTTTGCAAATTAAAGAAGGCATTGTTTTGATTCAAACATGCACCTAGGGCATGGTATGCAAGACTAGATAGATATTTGTTATAGAAAAAATTCACGAAGGTATTGAAAAAAACAATGTATATTTCAAGGTTGAAGGCATAAGTTGTTGATTGTTGTTGTTTATGTTGATGATATTATCTTTGGAGGAAGTGATGATTTGTGTAAAGAATTTGTAGAAGAGATGTAGAAATAATTTGAGATGTCTATTTTTGGAGAAATGTCTGTTGGCATTGCACACTCCAATGAGAATTGTAGATGATTGAAGGTATTGTCATTGATGGCAACCTTGCAATCCTATGGCACCAGCACCAGTAGACTCTACACCGACAGATAGTTCACTGACAGTGACAAAGATGATTACCGACACCCCAGCCGACATGATTTTGATTATTGTATTTTATATTTAGTTGTAATATCTTTTTGTAAGCCGACAAGGCATATTGTAATAAGACTCATATATAAGTATGAGATTTTGTAGATCATTTAAGATACGAACATGGGAATATTATTTGCAGAAGTAATGTGCGAATATTAAGGCAGATTTTGGAGTAAGGTTTATGGTAATTGTATGAGCTTAAACCGGTATTGAACCTGGTATAGAAGATGATGAACTAAAGCAGTACATTATATTGGATTTGCAAAATCCATTTTGTAAGTCAGTGAGACTTCCTTTTGTAATTGAGCAGTGAGCTTTAGGCAGTTAGCCTTCCTGCATGTGTAGGCCCCTATTGTAAGTAATATCCATTCATTGGCCAGTGAGTGAACATTGTGGGTCACAAATCCCACCGAGTTTTTTCCCACACTGGGTTTCCTCGTTAAAAATCTTGTGTTATGGTGTGATTTCTATGTTGTGTTTATTGTTCATATTTACTGCATTAATTCTTGCTTACCGGTACACTGTTTTGGAATGCAATTTATTTAATAAGGATAGAAAATCTATTTATCGATTAGATACTGATTCACCCCCCCTCTCAGTATCTTTGGGAATCCTAACAATGTCATTATTTCTTTGTTCTTCAAGTTACTCAATTAGATGATGGAATCTTTATTTCTCAAGCTAAGTACATTAAAGAGACGTTAAAGAATTTTGATATGGAGAATTATATACCTGCTACTACCCCTTTAGTTGTTGGATGCAAGTTAGGAAAAGATGACACATCTCTGGATATTGATTAGAAGAAGTATATATCTATGATTGGAGGATTGTTATATCTTACCACTTCTAGACCAAATATTATGCAAGTTGTATAATTTTGGCTTATGGTACAAGGAAGATGGAGATTTCATGTTGAAGGAATATACAAATGTTGATTAGGCCATAAGTGTTGATGATAGGATAAGTACCGGTGGTAGTGCATTATTTTTGGGAGACAGATTGGTTTCATGGATGAGGAAGAAACAAGAATTGGTATCACTATCCACTACAAAAGCTGAATATATTACTACAACATATTGTTGTACCAATTATAACATGTGTGATAGTACCAATTCATACACATGTTAGAATAGTGAATGACGAAGCTATTTCTAACATGTGTGATAATACCAATGCTATAAACATTTCAAAGAATCTAGTTATGTATTCAAGAACTAAACATATTTTAATCCGTTATTATTTCTTGAGAGAGAAGGTTGTAGAGAAGGAAGTCATATTGGAATACATTTCTACATCGGAGCGAATAGCAAATTTTTTTACTTAGGCATTGGTGAAGGATACTTTTGAGTATCTCAAACAAAAGTTAGCGTTTATTGCCCCTCCCTTTTCTAACAAGATGCATTTTTCAGTGGTGCATCTTTCTTGGTGGATACTTAGCACTTATCCTTGTCTCCTCAATTGATGTTGTTGCTGCTCTCAGGGGGGGCAATGGTGTGATTTGGTCAGTATAGTTTTTCAACTCCCTTTTTCATTGTTGTCAATGGGGGAGAGAGAATTGTGTAAGATTTGGAGAGAGAGTTGTTGTGAGGTTATTGTTGGGGAGAGATAAATTTTCATTGGTGGCATTGTTTTGGTGTTGCCATTGATGACAAAGGGGGAGATTGGTGATAACACAAGCTTGTATGGTTATCCTTGACGTAAAACCTAGTTATCTAGATGGATGTTGGTCCATATATTCTTTGTCAAACCTTGGTTATCTAGATAAATGTTGGTTTGGATATTCTTTTGGTGTTGGTTGTGTCATCTTGTATTCAAGGTGGTTCGAAATGCTTTTGGTGCCCTCCAAATATGTTGCTAAATTGTGTTTTGATTTAGAGGATCATATTATTTTATTTGGATATGTGTTGTAAGATGTGTTGAGATGTTTATTTGGGTCTCACCTTGGCATGTGGAGATCTGTATGGAGTATTTTGCACTGGAAATGGTTATATGGCCAACTCATTGATTAGATCTACATAGTACACTTTGTAATGTCCTTTGTAGTATGTGTTAGCATGTGCGGATTGTCAGATCATTTGTGGAATTTTGTATTATGATTAGTTTTGGTTCCTTCTTTCTCCTAGAATGTAAAAGCACAAAATTGTGTCACGTTTTAGGCCAACTTATCAGCACAAGTGAATTTAAGTAATTCTAACTAAAAATTAATTTTAGTCAAACATATGGTCTATGTATATTCATTATAGCTCAGTTATATATGGGCCACAAATTTTTCAATTGGAAATGTCTACTAAATATATATTTTATAGCACTTTGGGTCTAATTGCCAAAAATAAAATTTAAAAACTCGATGTTTCAACAACGCCTACTCTAAAAGATAATATTTCTTATGAAATGTAAAAATATACCCTTTTATAGATATATATAAGTGAATTTTCCAAAATATATATCTTTTAATTTATTTTAATTAGTTTTAATATTTTATATATTTTTTTTAGTGAAAGTAGGTCCTTAGCACTAAAATATAAGATTGATTATCTTGTCAAGGAAAAAAATAAAAAATTTATTTAATAATATGATTCAGTAGAGAAAAGAATCTATGACAAGATGATATAATTCTTTTCTAATTTGGATAAATAATTAAGAAAAAAGGTGGCGACAATTGGAAAGAGTTATATTTCAGCACACACAACTTTTCAAATTTATTGAAAAATATACATTTATAAAAAATAGTAGAAAATATATCAATGCACTAAAGTTTCAAGTTATCAATATACACAAAAAAATTAAAGAAGGTAAAATTTACTATATAAAGTGTAGCGGCGTGCGTAACTTCGATTTCAACATTTTATCAACAACTAAATTATAGTGTTTACTTTATAAAAAACTACATTCAAATATTATTTTTATTTTTATTTTTAAATTACAAACATAAAATAGACAAAATAATATAAATTTTATTAGTTTACATCATTTCAAAATTCAAAACATATATTTCACTTTCTATTGATTTAATTTAAAAAATTGAATCAACATTGACCATTTCTTTTATAAAAGTGACACAACTTTGTACTTTTACCAAGTGGACTGATCTAAGTATTTTAGGTTCAAGTGACTTATTTTGTGTAATATTGCTTATTATGTTTTGGTCGACCCTTAATTAGGTTTTTAATGTTGTATGTCATATTTAAGATGTGTAGATGGATGAATTGAGTGTGAATGAGAAGTGGATTGCATGAGAAGTGTATGCGAATGATTTGCAAACATATTTGAGTTTGTGGTGATGCGAAAGTCAATTTGAGAAGAAGCTTTTAAAGTGATATATTCTACAAGACAATGTATTGCGACAGTGAAGATTATCAAATATGTTTGTCATGATGTTGGTCGCTTGATTTAGTTGTTCAAGGACAATTTCATGATTAGGATAATCCTTCTTAATTTGAATTCAACTATTTCATTCGTTGTTGATTAACAGCGAGTCCTTTAGAAATAGTTTGTATCTTGTCCCAAAGAAGTGTTCTTCAGTTGTGCAAGTCCTATTTGTATCTTGCATAAGGTTGTGTGCCTTAGTTCTGCAATTCCTTCAGGTGTTGGTGCTCCTTAACTGCATGTCTAAAACATTGTAAACATTGTGATTCATATTGCGAGTTAGATTCTCACTGTGGTTTTTCCTTCTTTTGGTGTTCATGTGTTCATGCTTGATGTTTATGTGTTGATGATTAATGTGTTATAATTTGATTAATAATTATTTTTGAAGTTTCAGACTAATTCACCCCCCCTCTGAGTCCCGCTGGGTGTTCAACACTAGCTAATGTGTGAGATGCAATTCTACCAGAATCAGGATGGTTATTATTTGAACACTATAAAAAAAGCGAGAGGCTTGTTTCCCTCTGGAATGAATGGTTCCTCAATTTGGGCAACTTAGTAGTGCCCAACATCTTTGTTGATGTTTATTTCACTAGAGTAGTTGCCCAAAGATATATTGCTCAAAAAAGAAGTGTGATGTCAATCACAGGAGTGGAAATTATTAATTTGACCAAATTTGCAATTTCTCAAACTTTTAATTTAAACATGGAAGCCCCTAATGCTATCAACTATAACAATTTAAAAAGACGAATATGAAAGGCATAAATACATCTTTAGAATAGTGACCATTCCAAAGTACATAGTAAAAGGCCCTGGTAAGAAGGAAGATCCATTTTCAACCTTAGAGAAGGAGTCTTTTGGACTTGATACTTTTGAGGATTGCTTTGTTAAAACTTATTATACTCTCTACCAAGTATTGGGTCATGGTACAAAGGACACAATGCTTATTATTTTCATGCATATGACATCAAACATACAACACCCAATGGTCACCATGGAGCTTGATTTTGCTACTTTCTTGGCAGAGAAGATGAACAAGCTATTGGTGACCATCTAGGCTAATGCAGATAAATTTGAATTGAAGCGGTACTTTTTTCATTTTCACATGTTCTGTTTTCAAGAAGAGGTATTTAGGATGACAAACTCCAAGTGAGCATAAAATATTTTAAGGGTAAAACTCTTCCTATCCAATGTTGGAGATACATATGGGATCAAATTTATGAGAATGTTGGTTTTGTCATCTTGAAGAGTTGTCAAAAAGATTCTTAATTACTTTGGAGAATAAGAAACAATAATTCCTAGAGAAGTAATGAATATGTTGAGGCTTGCAGAGGCAACTTCTAATTGTGGGATTTCACATAATTGGGGAGATTGGTATTTATATACTAACACAACTGCCTTCAAAGTGTTTGGGTGTCTAGTGTACCTACATATTATGTCGAGGTATGTGCATAAAATAATTGCCTTTATTGAGATAATATGCAAATTGAATGAAATGGATAAGATTCACCTTAGGGGTTAGAAGAAAGGCTCTTTCTTCCCTAAAATAAAGTTTATATATTTTACTACAACCAATAAGGATAGTTTAGACATAGTATATTTAGTTTGGAAAACTTATATGATGCCCTACGAGTCTCATATGAGTTTTGATCCCGAGGGTTCCATCCGCCAAGTTAGATTGGGCATGAAGAGATCTCCTTTTATCCATGAGATGTTATATAAGAAGGAGGTTACCATAAATTTGTCTATAGTTAAAGAAGTAATGGACAAGATAAGAAAGTGTAATAATATAATGAGAGTTGAGGAAATAAGAAGAATGGAAAATTCTTTTTTTTTGGGTTTTATGTTGAAGAGTTGTTACCTATTTTCGCTACAAGCTCAATCAAGTAGAACTTTAGTGTTTTAACATACAAAAAGGTACATTTTTATTTTTCTACTATTACATTCATGTGCATGAAAAGAGAAAATAAGATTACATTTCCATATTTTCAAATTCATAACAGTATGGGAGTACACATTTTTCTGAAAAAATAGTAATCTATATTAAGAATGAATGTACAATGTCTCACACGATCCGTGAGACTAACCGGTGGTGCAGATGAGTAACACATGAAGTAATTGTAGATGCAAACATAATGTAAAATGCAAAGAGAGAAGGGTGACTTGTCATTGCCTGAATGATGAGCCTTCTTTGGGTCGTCCTATAGCATCTGCAGTCCTTTGCCCATCTTGTATTGAGTTGTCCTTCCTTGTTGTCCTGTACTTGCGTTTGAGAAGATAATTTGTTAGAGAAATGAGAACCATCATTCCCTATCTGCATCTACATCTACAAATACATAACCTATCCCTCGTGTGCATCACAACAACTAATATCTCATTAGGTTCATGAGACAAATATTAAATCAAACCATCAAAGAGTAAATCGGATATGCATTGTTTTGTCTCACTTGTTTGCTTCATGTGCAGATTCAAGAAAGTAATAGGATTGTTTATTAGTTGATCATGAGTGGTGTAAAATACGGCTCCCACAAGGGTTGAGCCCAACTCATAAAGGTTTCTAATTAGTAATGTCTGAAAGAGGTATCGAGATTTTGTTTTGGGACAGATAGTTATCCAGAGCTATCATAATGCTCTGATAACTATCGTGTCCTAAAGCAAACCTCGATACCTCAATCAAAGGAAACCACTTCTCAGCACATCCATATGGCTAATGACTTAAATAGTAGTTGAAAGAGTACATAAGATAGAATACATGTCATTTGCAAGTCACAATGACCTTGTAGGTCAGAGCAGCCTCTCGCAAGATAATGCACTAAGGTTTTAGTCCAACCATGAAGTCAAGTCATGATTTTATAAGAAAAATACAGTGAGGATAGTCTATTGACCTTTTGCAGTCACATAGATTATTTGAAGCATGTGCAACAAAGAGGGCACATTTAAAGACAAAATAGTTTTAGTAAGCTCAATCATAGTGTGAAAATCTGTTATTAATCAGTAGCATCATAACAGTCATGAAGACCTAATACTACAACCCATTGATGATATATTAACAATAGACCAATGATATATGCTCCAATATGAGTACAAATTAGACCAAGATGCAAGTTCAACAATGCTAGTTTAATCTCAGAGCAGCCCTCAAACAAACAGTGATCTGACAATCAGAGCAGACTGAGATCAGACTAGCATCACCATGGAAGCAAACCATAGAAGGGAGGCATTATGTAAGCAATAAAAGGGTTTAGAACAACTATAGTACCATGAGTGACATTAATAAAAAAATCAGTCCATAAATGATGAAGAAGACAAGGTTAGCATTTTGTAGCATGTTGCATCAAAGAGATCTCCAAGGAGGGCATACAATTCACAGACACTGCATAGCTAGGATAGAGCCCTTGACATAGTAAAAGAATCCTAAAAGATATGTTAGAGCAGCCTGGTGACAGTGGATTTCAAGGAAAATAAGAGAATGTAGTCTCCATTAAGAGCAACAACACTAAGGGTAGTGATCATTCTCATTGTTAGAAGATGTTGTGGCATCTTTGGCATAGTCAATAACAGTGATAAAAGTCTTAATCGGAAGTTGAGAGTGAAGTTCCCCATCATAATCCTATGAGTAAGTGTGCACATGAATATAATAGAGCCATCTCCAACATTGGCATAGACCTTAGTAAGAAGATAAAGGATAGTCCAAAATGAAAAAAATTTCTCAAAATATTGATTGCATGCTACAGTAGCAAAGAGTGAGTTATTCGTAATGCATATAGGGCAAGAATAGTTCAAGATGCAGTCACATTCCAAAGAGGACATATAAATATGAGTGTGCAACTTTGACAGTCAATAAGACAAAATGAACTTCAGAAGTTAGGTTGCTATCATTTGATTGGTTGTCATTATTAGTATACCTCAAGAGCTATCAAAAGATATGTTAGAGACAACCTTAGTTAATATAAGAAGAACACAATAACCTCATGATAGTGATTATGAGCAACACCAGGAGACTTTACTGTTATAACAAGTATGTGTTGTTGTAGAGCTTTACATTTCATCTCAATCCAAACCACAAAAGGGTATTAAGAAGGTTTTGATTTCCCATGAATATAAAAGAATCATGAATTCAATGGATTAATAGATCCAAAGGAGATTGATAGTTTGAGTCCAAGAAAGACTTCAAAAAGGGCATATGGTAGTCACTGACACAAGAGTAACCACCAAATGAGCAAATATTTGAGGAAAACCAATATAGGGGCAGTCATATTTTGTAAATATTCAAAGGTCCAGTATAATGTAGAAGGTCCCACAAGTCATAGAGAAGGAAGAATAATAAGAGCTTATAGAATGAGCAACCATTAGAGCAGTAGCAGACATCATAGGGAAAATGATTAGAAATCAAAATTCATAGAAGTCCCTAGTCTTCATAGAGTAAGCAACCAAAGCATACACAAAGATAATCACATGAGAAAACACTCAAAAGACAATAAAGGTATTATAACAGTAAGTAAGATGACTAAGATCATCATAAAATTAGTAGTCAAGCCCTTCACAGTTAATCCTTCCTGGACTACAACATAAATGTTCGACATCAATCTCTTCTCATCAAATCTCTTCCCATGTGGTAAACGTGATATAAATGATGATGTTAGTAGAAGAGATGTCAAAGACATAACAATGAGAGCAAAATACCAAGTGGAAGAGACAATGTGAGTAGTTGAAGGAGAAGGTACATCCTTAAGACTTTATATTGCTAAGAGAACACGTTTGAGGAACAACCTCAAAAATGATGTCCAAAGGTATAATAATGTAGAAAAGACAAAGAAAAGAAGAGGTAGCCATTCTCAATAAAATCTAAAGACAACTAATTTTATGGCTTAGGTCATGATTCCCATATCAACTCAGGTCAAGTGCTTAAAGGCAGTTAAGGCAACATATTGAACAGTCCCAAGTAGAGCATGTTACAATGATGAAAGAAGGCTTTGACAATAGTCTCTTGGGAAACTGACAGAGATCGCAATCAACAAGAGCATCATAGCAAGGTTAGAACATGGAGAGCACATTTACTAAAAAGTACAAAATGATTGTGGAAATCTTAAGATCTTGAAGCAACAATAGGAACACAAGCATCATAGGACTAAAAAGGTTATTGTTGCTCACATTTCACTTTCAGGTCTTCTATGAGATGAAGGTTATGATCAAGGGTATTATTATTTATCATTTCAATACAATGAAAACTCTTCTTTCATAACAGAGTAGTCCTTGAATGGTGATTAGAGATTTTCAGGAATAACAAGAGCAATATCTTATACAAAGTACAATGACCATTAGATCTAATGCTAAATATTCTTGCCAAAACAATATTCACAAAATATCACCAACCATAATCACCAGATAAAAGACATTCTTGACTGCAAAAAATATAGATCCAGTTAGCAGAATATAACAAGCACATTTTACCAAATCGAGGAGTCAGTTTTACTTTAGAATGGTGACAATGATCAAAAGGTTAAAAGACTGAATGATTTGTACAGGGTAGAGAAAATCTCAGAGTGTAGTCCTATAAACAGTAACCTTGGAAAGTTAGAAGTATGAAAGAAGAAGATAGAGCAGATAACTAGAGAAAGGAGTAGCTATGGAAAATCACCAAAAGTACACTGATCCTTGCAAAGTCTTTAACCTACAGTGAAAGATAGTCTTGAAAATTGTGTCTCTATCAAAAGATACAAAGAAATAATGCCTAGAGATATATATGACACATATTGTCATGAAAACAAGAGGATACACAAAAGAATAATGCTAAGATATATCACTGTATAGCATAGATCTTTCATCAAATACAAGGCATAGTTTCTGTTAACCTTACCTTTCCTTTCCTTGTGGGAATATTCTGCAAATTCTCAGAGAAAAAAATAGTAGCAAGGAAGTTCTCCCAGCACAAACCCTAGGTATCCTGGTGGCGCCCTTCTCAGAGAGGAAAAAGATGCTAAAATGAGAATGAGAATGCTTTCATCTCTTTGCCTTTTGCTTTAGGGTTGTAAACCCTAAGAAACCCGATAGGGTAAATTAAAAACTTATGCCTTTGAATAATAAAGCCTTTCTTTATTTTCATCGTAGTTTTCTCTTTATAATGCTCTTAAGTATTTGTTAAGACTTGTATAAGACATGATCAACATAAGCCTTTGTAAGAGTTTTTCATCTTTGCATGATGATACTTTTAAATTCTTTATTTTAAAGTGATAAGTATAAATCACTTAAGATAAAGATAAATTTAAATACAAAATGGAGTTGGAGTTATAACTGAAATGGACAAGGGTTGGTAGAGCTAGTTAACTTTAGTGATTTGGAGTCTTTTTCAAACACATAGAGTTAAAAAAGGTGTTTTGTCACCTAATTAGGAGTCCCACTTCAGTTGAAGGGTCCTTAAAGATTGAGTTTCAGTCAAGGAGGGTTTTTAGGGGTTTGACTCCTTGTCACTTTCAGTTTCATCCTTGATTTTGAGGGATTTTTAGTTGAATCCGCCTAAGGAGGTTGTTATCATTTTCACAATTCTTTTTGCAATGTGGAGAGAGTTCTCTTTCAGTTAAGTACCTGATTTTTTGGAGGGTCTTGGAGGTTGTTGATAGCTCATCAGTTAGGAGCCAAAATTTAAATTTAAATTTTAGAAAGCATGTTTGTATAAGTGACGGTTTTTCACTCTATTTTTCTCTAGTTCTGGAGTTTGTACCTGTTCAACAATAGAGATTCTTTCTCTTGTAACTCATTACTTATGAGAATTTTTTAGATTTTCATAAGCATTATTCATATTTTGTAATGATAAATACTCCTTATTTTCAATAAACAGTTGGTTCCTTCTCTTATTTTCTATGTTCTAAATATTGTTGTGAATATTTTTGGATGAATTAGTTGTGATTATTATTAAATAATCCTTCATTTTATCACTTTTCCTTCAATATCCATTTCATGGTTAAGCATGCTATAGTGCAGATCAGTGATTGAGTTATACTATCTGGTAAATGGAGTTGTGAAAACTACCTTGTTTTCCTTCATACAAATATCAGATTGACTGAACCTTTCACATGAGGCGTTTATGCAAAGTATGCAGTTTTGAGTTGTGAGCATTTTAGTTTCATTATTGGATTCTTGTGAGTTCCTTATCATAGAAAAGTTATTTTAAGTCATTGGTCGATCACCTTTTCAGCAGTAGTTTCATTTTATGCATATCCTTCTTCCCTTTTTCTCAGAAATTCAATTAAGTTTTAGGTGATCAAATAGGAAGTCGACTTATAATCTAGAGGTCTACTCTCACAATAGGATACCCACAACCTGAGAGTAGTCCCATGTTTCACGGGATTGCAGGTATTCCATGCTTGCATCAGGTGCAAATCCCCATGACAACAAGATCAATATGCATTTTTGAGGATTCAAAGATAATTATAGCACGTCGATGATCCAACCCCTTAAAGAGAGGCTATTCTTGGGAGACAATCTATTTTTGTTGTCAAAAGTGAAAGTATAGAAGAGCAACTTGCTAAGAGCCGTACGGTAATTGATTTAGAAGAAGACAAAGGAAAAGAGATTGAGATTGTTGATGTTGAAGATGAAATGAAGGTTGTTGCAAAGCTTGAGCTCTTAGAGCTTTCATCTTCCCCATATACTTCATAAATAATGATAGTGCTATTGATGCCTCAGTAGACACCTAAAATTGTCCTATATTTATTTAATTATTTTATCCTAAGTTTTCTATCAATTAAATAGATATTTATTTAATTAATTCACTAATCCTCTTCTAGCCTTTCCCTATTTAAATAAATTTTTATTTATTTAAATTATCCTTTCCCTAAATTAAACAAGTATTTTATTTATTTAATTGGCCCCACCTTTTCTATTAATTAAATAAATCTTTATTTATCTCATTAATTCGTTAGCTTTTCCTCCCATGAAATTTGTCATTCATCTTTTAATTCACCTTTAACCACCTCTCTAATATTTTTCTATTTCTTATACCTACCCTCTAATCTAAGCCAACCATTTATCCTCCCACCTCTTAATCCTAGCCCTCTATTTATAGGGTGTTCTCTATAAAAGAGATATATTTCCTTCTCCTTCCATCTATCAATCAAGTGAAGTACCTACACTCTACCGAATTGCATACTCAACCACATACATTCTCTATTGAGCTCTTGTGCATACATAAATCGGAGCACAACCATAATATCAAGCAAGATCAATGGAGATAGGAGGACAATAAAGATCAAACCCATGAAGCATGTGAATGGTATAATCTAGTTTATTGTATGTTTTGCATGTTCTTTGGTTCTCAATCTAGTTTTATGTTGGATTTCATTGTATTACTAGGGTTTAGTGGTTGAATCTATTAGGTTTTACGATAATTTGGATGTTCAATTTCAACATAAACATTTTGGCATGCTTAGTGGGACCCTAGTTCCTATTTTCTAATGTCTTATTGTTATTTGAGTCTTTTCATATTTGCAGGTCCATAATTTGTGATGATTTTCAAGTGATTTTGTCTTTGTCAAAGTTTTTATCACGTTGTTGGTCTTGTCGGGTTTCTCTATTTTCTGATGTGTTTTTGTAGGTTTTCGGTGTGTATTTGTTAATTTATGTCATGTCTAGGGTTTTTTTAATTTTTAGGGTTTTCTGTAGGTTTTTGGTCTATCATGTTTTCGGTTAATTCTAACATGTTTTTATCAATCCCTAACACATTTTTGCCTAATTCTATCATATTTATGCTTTGTAAGGGTTTTCTAATTTTTAGCAACTTTATCTCTTGTTGCATTTTTGGCTAATTTTGATGTGTTTTTATTGGTTTTTGAAGCATCTGTGGTCATTTTTTTTGCATTTTTTGTTCTATCAATTTTATGCGTCTTGTTTCCTAACTCATTTTTGTCACTTTTTGGTATGTCTGTGGCTATTTCTGTCACATATAGAGTTCTATTATTTTTGTGTTTTTGCTAACTTCTGATACATATTTGGTCTATTTTGTTGTGTCTTTGTTCAATAGGTTGCCCAAGACTTAAAACATAAAAACTCAATTGTGGAAGGCCCCTTATCTTTAATTTCATGTTCTAATCTCTTTGTTTGTAGGTTGGGCCTAGTTTGAAAAACTGCTAATTCCATTGTGCTTGCAAGGGTAGTATTGGAGTGTGTTTGCCTTTTTAGTAGATTAGAAAATACTTCAATTGGTGCTCTTGAAAATAATTTTGTTTGAAGTGTTTGGTGCACTTGCACAAATTTTTTGTAGAACCCTAGGTGTTTAATGAATGTATCCTCTCCCCTTGCCTTCACAGACCTTGAGTGTAGGATAAATCATTAAACACCTCTTTTTCCTTTTTGAAAGGGCCTGCCTTGGAAGCAAGGGGACGACCCTAAGCGGATCTTTCCTTCGGGCCACTATATAAATTGATTGAGACAAAAGTCAAGTCCTAACTAGCATTAGCCTTTGTCATAAAAATTAAATTAAAAGGGGACCCCGTACCACACATTTATTTGAGGTATCCTACACTCCTAGTAGGTTGATTAAAATTTTAAGTGGCTTACTAGATGATCACAAGGTGTCGGTCTCTCCAATTGTGATTAGAAACTTTCTTAGTGGCCTACCCTATTTTTGACCAAACATTGCAATAATTTTAGTGCAAGAGCATAATTGGTTTTGCCCCCAAGATACTCACCATATGGCTCCCTTGAGATGAGATAGAAATCCCCAACTTAGCATAAGCTACTTGTAGCTTTCCAGGGAGAGGGTGACTGGGTCATCCTTCCAATATTGGAGGCCCCTACTTGTCCTCTCTCACAAAGACAAGAGTATATACACCCATTTTAGGTGTCTCTACATTTTAGTCGATGAAGATTCCAAGTTGTGGGCTTAAGTTACTACCATGAGACCTTGACCTTAGGGATAAGAAGTGTTTGAAGTGTATTCATTTGCATTTAGACCTATGGAAATTGGGCTAATTTTGGCCTATTGAACACACACATTACACTCATATTTTGGACAAACACCTGTAGACATTATGTCTTCTTATTTGATGTATCTTCTTGACACAAAAATATCAACAATTAGATCTAGTCACACTTCACGGCTTTAAAAAAATTGGATAGAATTGAGAGAAAAACATTTTCACTAGAATCGCATCTATGACACTTTCTAGCATGTAAATGATCATTTTGGCCACGTCTGTGTTCATTTCTAGCGTGTTTTTGAGACATCTTACTGCGTTTCTATAAACCTCTAGCATCTATACAAACATAAGCTTTAATCAACATCTGAGACTATGAAAACATGTTTCTGATACATCTTACTATGTTTATGCAACAATTTGATGTGTATTTGAGAAACATAACTAGATATTTGGAAAAGTTTCTAAGCAACAATGCAACTATGAAAAAATGTTTTCAAGCTCTGTTACTATATATTTGAGACATTCTAATGCATATGTGGATTTCTTATTGCGTTTGTGGTTACTGAGATTCAAATAAATTCTAAGGATGATTTCATAGGATTCCTTTCCATTCAACCATCATCTTCTCATGGCTTTCCATCTATTTTCAAACATTTTTAGACCTTCACTTACACTTTCCAACAAGAGTCTAATAGTGTTTTTTTTGTCCTTATCATTATCTTGCAAACATATATGAGATATCCCTAAGTGGTTCCTGCATCAAATTTATCATCTCAGGTACCATTTTATCATCTTGAGTTGGGGTCAACATGCCTATAGGAATTTATCATCTTTTAGGAAGCCACAACTTGCTTGAGTTATCATATCAACTTGAAGCAACATCTTGGGATATTGCAAGATAAATCTAGATTCTCTTTCATTCCCATATTTCATAATCAAAACCTTTTCATTTATCTTACATTCCATCTTAGTCAAATCTTTTCATGGTTGAAACCTAATCCCAAAGATCTAGAAAACAAGTTGAAAAATCTCAAGGATCTCAAAACATGGACACATATGAGTATGATAATGAAGAATTTTACAATCCGTAAACTTTTGAGAATCAAAATAATGTATAAGACTTTGATTATGTGTCCCTCATAAATACAAAAAATCAAGATCACATGTCTGATGCAAGGTTTAATAAATTGGTTGACACAGTTTTGAAGAGAGATCCACAAAGATATTTATACATGTTTCTTGAAGATGGAGCAAGATTACCCCATAACTTTGATGTTGCAAAAATATTGGAAGTAGATCCAAATCACCCTAATGGTAACAATGGTAGACATAGACATGAGTGTATTCTCATGTTTGACTCACCTTCATCCCTTTTCCAAAAATCTGACATGCCTAATGTACATACTCATGCAAACTATGCTAGACAAACTTATGAACAACCTCATGCAAATACTTTTCATGGCCAAAGGAATACCCAAGGATATACCCAACAAAAAGATGCTACCCAAGGTTGTTATCATGATAATGCATATGCTAGAAGACCTCACATTATATTTAATGACCATGCTCAAGAGCACACTTATAATACCAATTATACACATGGTCGTGATACTTACACTCATCCAAGGCCTAGTGCACCTCATCAAAATTGCATTCCAAATGGCTCATATAAAAATTACATATGTCCACCCCCACCACCTAAAGATACATAAGACCACTATCACCCTTACATGCATTATAGCCCTCCTCCTCCCAGTGGCTCGGGCATAGGGATAACTCAAAGAAATAGGGCACCACCTAACAGTGATTTGCAACAACAAATGGCAAGTATGCAAACACCCATGAATTTTTTTCCAATTTGGGACATTTGTCCTTATCCTTTTGATAGAAGCATACCTATGCAACATTTTCCCCCATACTTTGTGGTACCTAAATTTGATAAATATAAAGAAAAAGAAGACCCAAAGGAACATATTAGATAATTTTTCACAGTTTGCATAGATTTGGATCAAGAGGACTCTTACTTCATATGTTTATTTCCACAAAATTTAGGTGGACAACCTACAATAGTTTTTTCAGTTACCACCTAGAATTAAGTCATGAGGTGAATTGGCGGAAGCATTTATCCAACATTTTTTATACAACATTGAATGTGAGGTTTCATTGACAATGTCATGTAATACCAAACAAAAAATTGGGGAATCCTTTGCATCGTTTTTGCAAAGATAAAGAAGTTTAGCTAGTTGGTGCCCTTGTCACATTCCACAAAAACAAATGGTCAAAATATTCACATAATATTTAAATCAAGATATTTGATATGACCTTAGTAAAGCATTCTTATCTACATTCAAGAAGTCATTGAAAAAGGTCTTCGTATTGAAAAAGCTCTCATCGAACAAGGTACTATCAAAATCTCTAAAGAAAATAAAGATGAAGCTGATACAAAAGAAAAACCTTGATTTTCAAATAAGAATAAGAACACCATGAACGATGGGGTTGTTGATGCAAATATGGTCAAACCGATGGTGAAGTTTCATTGGTGCTATCTCATCTAATAATCATGTTAATACACAAAGGGCACCAAGACCTCCAAGGAAATACACGCCTTTGGGAAAATTGATCAAATTTGCATTGAAAAAACTTGTTGCCAATAAGATCATTACATTTCCCAACAATTGATCATTTGAACCAAGAGTAAAACCTTCATGGTGGAATGACAAAGAATTTTATAAATATCATAAAAGCAAGGGTCATAAGACTAGTAATTGCCATAAATTGAAGAATCTTATTCAAGACCTTATTGAAAATGGAACAATTGAAGTCGAAGGTCACCCTTCCAATGAAGAACAAGTGATGTTTAAGGATCCATTTCTAGAACATGATAAGGCAAAAGTCCCTAAAATAAGTAATATGGATAATTACACCAAAGTAGCTTATGAGTACACCGTGAATCACATCATGAAAGTGGACCCTCATGTGTCTACCATTACCATAAAAGGAAAAGATCTTGAATGTAATGTTACTAGTGAACAGGGTAAAGGCACTCTACAAGGTGCTACACATAAAATGACTTCATCATCCAAAAATCAATATGACCTTGCAGATCAATTGGGAAAGACACTCGCCCTCATATCTATTCTTGAAATTTTGCACATTTCACCTTCGCATAAAGTAGTTTTATTCAAAATCTTACAAGAGACATTCATGCCTACCGATGTAAATGGGGACCAATTTCAAGCCATGGTAGGACACCTCTCTACTCCTCACTATCTTATATTCATTGAAGTGGATGATGCATATCCACAATAACCACACAATGAACCACTTCACATTGAGGAATTTGTCCATAAACACTACATAAAATGGAGGAGCAAGTCTAAATATTTGTACCTTAAAAGTTATCTTAGCATTGGGATTCTCTAAAAAATCTATGGATGTTCAAATCCAAGAACATTGAGAGGGGGGGGGGGGGGGGGGGGGTGAATCAGTGTTCTACCGGAATGTTCAATTTTAACCTTATTATAACATGCATTCACTAACCAATAAACGGGTACATATATAATTGAAATAAGTAAAGCAATCAATTAACCAATCACACAAATGAACACCATAACACAAAGATTTATATGTGGAAAAACTCAAAGAGGAAAAACCATGGTGGGATTTGTAACCCACGATATCAATCCACTGGCCATATGAAGAGATATTACATAATATGGGGGCCTGCACATGCAGGAAGGCTTACCGCCTAGAGCACTCTACTTAACAAAAAGGAGTCTCACTGACTACAATCACTTTGAATAATGAAATGTAAGAATGAACTCATTTAATGCATCTGCTATGCCAAATTGAGTTCCGGTTTAAGCTTTGACTGTTCTGGTTCTGAAACCCTAAACCCTTACTAGAATAACCTTCACTCTGTGAGCACATCCAAAATCATCTACAGATCATTACAAAATATTGATCTTTTACACAAATGACCTCATATACATAATCTTCGCATTACTGATCTAATCTAACAACATCATATCCAAAATGATCTAATAACTGACCTATATACCCTTACAGACCTTCATGACTTATGTCGGCTCATTACACACACACACACACACACACACACACACACACACACACACACACACATATATAAAGTGAATTTTTGATACTACCGGTGAAGATACCTGTCAGTGTCAATGAAGTACCAAACCAAAGAATGAAGCCAGAACATATTGCCATCAATGACAACATATGAAACCAATCAAATGAGTGTCAATTTCCAAAAATCTCCCCCTTTGGCATTGATGGCAACACTCATGTGAAAAATGATAATGGTTTCCATCTGCCAGATTCACCCTAAGACCACTCCCCCTGAGATGAATATATCATCTGTAATCACGATTTGTACAAATAATCCATATCTCTTGATGTCAAGGATTTATTTTTCACCTATACTCCTCCCCCTTTGATATCAATGCCAAAAAGCACCAAAAACTGGGATAAAGAATGAAATTTTGTACAAAGAATGTGTCCCAAAACACCTTACTGGAGCTTAATATACTTGAAAATTTTCGGATAGGCTTTCTCCAAAAGCTCTAGATAAGTGTCCCAACCAGATTTGAATATGTTGGATACTGATACAAGTCCATTAAGCATATGAGCATGGGACTCTTTCTCCTTAAGCTTTGTCGGTGTAGGCTTACCAATCATATCTATGCATTCTTTTTTATGTACACTCAGGGAGTCCAACCGGGGACTCACCAATCCTCGGATCCCTTTAGCTCTTCTAATGATTTTGTCTCTATCCTTTTGAAGAGCTGAAATTTGAGCTTCAAAAACAAAAATATGTCCATCAATAGGTGTAGTCAAAGAATTGGAACCATCAAAAGAATTCACTATACCTGCAATTTTATCCTGAGAATCTTTAATGCCTTTATCTATACTTGCAGTTAGTAATCCATTGTTACAACATACTCTGTATATATTTGTACATTGCCTTAAAGCATTATCAATTAATTTCAATTTGTCAGAAAACTCTTTCTTTTCTGATTCAATCAATTGATCAAAAGTGGCTTTCTTAGCTTGAGTGAATCTTTCCAATGCATATCGGTTAGATATTTTCTACAATGATTGACAATCCTTAGAGATGTTCTCAGTAATTATTTTGAGCTTGCTAGATGGGATTGCTCCTTTGTCAAATTGGCATCCTGGGATAAGTTTGTGCAAAATTGGAATTGACTGATCAATTATTCCCTTCTCCACTGACCCTTCATTATATTTTGAGCAACAATCATCATGAGTTCAATAGAACTCATTCACTTATGCTCTTCTGCTCTACCTGGGAGGTGTCAATTGACAACAAAGATGTGTTGGCTACCGGTTCCTTGTCGAATTCCTCTCCCTTTCTCTCTGATGGTTTAATATCTTTAATAACATCCTCTTTTGCACTGGTAGCTTCGCCACTTGGTGCAGTATTTGTTACTGTTGGATCCTCATTAATTGTATCCACAACCTGTATATTCTATGTATTTACTGCTACATGTACATTATCTACTTTTTCCGGTATCTCCTCTTTGTCCTGTATATTAGATTATGTCAGGGGCTCTACATCCAATTCCTTAGCATCTTTCAAAATTGTGGGTGAGGCACCCACTACACCTTTGCCTTTCCCTTCAGTTGGGATGTCAGTAGTGTCAATATTAGGATTAGCTTTTGGTGAAGAGAAGAAACCAGGGTTGTCAACAAAGAATTGTACCCATGCCTTATGAGTTTCACTGATTATTTCATTAAACCTGCCTACCATAAGGCTAATTATCCTATGCTTGTTGTGGAAAATTATTTTGTTTGCAAGTTCAAGGGTCATATCCAATTCATTTGGAGTAATTGAACCACAAGTAGTTATTAACTCTTGAATTTTTATGTGTTGGTCCTCCTCTATAGCAGATAATCTCCTAGCATCAAAATTATTATATAGTTGTGTCGGTGTTTGTTTTTCAATTTCTAACAAAGCCTTCTTAAATATATCTCGGTGTAACAAGATTGCTTCCTCAATTTATTTCTGCTCATCATCATCTAAATGTTCATAATAGTATTGTATATTTTTTAAAATTCCATCATTGGTGATTTCATCTATCAGTTCAACACAAGTCTTAGGGGGGATTATTGATACATTACCAGTTACAATAGAAAGGTCTATGTCTTCCTTCTTCTTTCTTCTACTAGTACCAAATGGTGCAGAAGGTGTAGGAAATGTCTCCTTTGGAGCTCTTTTCTTTGTAGGTTTGATGTCTGGTACCTTGATTGTGACCTTTCTTACCGGTTGCTTCCTTGCCTCCTCCTTAGGCTCCTCACCTTTCTTTCTCGATACCCTCTTGAATGCTAGAGGAGTGTCATCTTCAGTTCCAGAGTTTGATGGAATAGGCTCAATAAATATTCCAGGCTCTTTCCTCTTCCTTCCTTTTGTCAAAACAACTTCCATTAAGGCCTTGATGTCTTGGGATACTTTTTCAATAAATTTGTTGGCCTTACCTTATTGTTTCACCCTCTTCTTCCGATTGAATTCAGTTTGAACCTCTTGCTTCTTTTGCTTTGTAGTACCAAAAGACTTTTCAGCTTCATCAATTGGAGTATCAATCAACATTTTAGCATAAGCATCCAAAATCACAACATCAACCTCATACCCCATCTCCTCTATCCATATCTTCTGGGGTTTAATTGCTTCCATTAAGGTTTCATCCTTTTTACCATAAAGTAGATCTCGGTTGAGTATTTGTCAACAATGTGTTTGAGAACTCTCTCTCTGGATTTTATTGCTTTCTGAAATGCCTTGAAATAACCCCAAACCTTATTATCTCGCAGGCTTCCCAAGCTAGCAATGGATTGCTTCAATTGTCTGCCTATTGGGATGTCGAATGCCCAATGTCTCTTTCCAAAACTGGGAGTTTCATTAAGGAAAAATAGCATTAAGCTGATAATGAGATTCCCATACTGGAATACCCCCTTTTTCTCTCCTTTAATCTTTCCAAGGTTAATGACCAACTCATCTTTCATCCACTCATAGAGATCTATTTTCTCATTTTCCTTCATAATTTTATGTGCAACATATATGCAGGAGCTAGAAACAAAATTGAGATGGTTGTATTGAGTTTCCTTATAGCCAATGATCATGTTGTCAAATTTGATGTCTCGATCAATGAAATCTTTTTTTCCGAATGCTGACCACATCCATGAACCTTTCTCAGTACATATCGGATGATCTCATCTTTGAATTCAGGGATATCAAGGATGCCAGTAAACCTTACATCTGCAATGTGCTTATATTTGGGTTTGATCTTACCTGAGTCACCCATCAACTCATTCATATACATATTCTTGATGTCACTGGTACCCAGATACTCAATGTGGCAATGAATCTATGCTCTTGCATCTTCCACATAAACAACTCCTTCCAGAATACGTGAAAATGAACCAATCGAATCATCCAAGGTGGCAATCTGTGGGCATGGCTTGAAAATTGGCCTAGGATGATCCTTAACCTCGACAACGGTTGGATTTGCAATGAAAGAAGGTACAGAGGATGATCCATCTTCCATGATGAGAGATGATTGTGATAAATACCTGAGAAATGGTTGCCAGTGAATAACCTTAGAGAATTATTTCAAGTGTCAGTGGAATCACTGATGAAGATTTATGATCACTCTGAATCACCTTAGACTCACTTTGTATCTCTCTTAATCGTTTGGAATGCAAGGTGATAAAAAATGAAGTGGATTCAACCTTTTAACCTTTGAGAAACCCTATTTCATCATTGATATAAATGTCTTCTAGTGGAACATACCAGATCTTGGTCGAACATCTCCATGTTGGATAAACCTTTTCCAATGTTTGGAACTTCTTCTAGATCTCCTTCCTAGGGCTTATGCAATATTTTCATGAAATTTGCCTACCCCTAAGGCATCTGCCTCACTTACCAGATGAGCTTCCAGCTGGTGTAGGAGCAATCTTCTATGTTGGTTGAGTAACCGGAGCAGTTCCATTTGTTGATTGATCATCTGACTTCTTGACCCATTTCTTGGTATGATCTTGCCGGATTTCATTGATAGTTTCTTTCCCTTTATCATTTGATCTATCATTGCTAACTGGTGGATTTTTTCTTCTACAAAACTTAGCTATGTATCCAATCTTGTTGCATGCATAACATGTAATATTATTCTTTTGAATTGCTTTGCTATAAGTGAGATAATTGCTTGACCTACACTGATTAGTCATATGTCCAAATTTTCCACATGCATGACATTTTACATTCATTCGGTAATCTTTTGTCTTATGACCATACTTATTGCATTTGGAACATTGACCAGGAGTAGAGTTATAGTTCTGATTTGATCTATTTCTACATGGCCTAGCCATATGACCAAATTTATTACAAACAAAGCATCTACCATTGAATTTGTAAGCATTGAGATGCCTTACTAGTGTCCTATGGTTCCGGTTGTTCTGATCTTCATTTGCAGTACCAGAGCTTTGACCTTGTTCAAATCCAAGTCCTCTGGAATCTCCGTTCTATCTTTAGCTTTCCAATAGTTCATCAAGTTGTGTTGAACTAACCTTGAATTTGTCCTTGTGCTCATTTGCAATAGTCAGATCATCTCTTAGGATTATCATCTATCTTTCAAGTTCTTGTTCATTTGTTTGGGATTGCACTAATTCTGTTCTCAACACATCATTTTCATGAGACAACTGGATGCATTCTTCAGATCTGTCTTTCAAAGATCTCCCAAAGTTTTCTTCATTCATCTTCCAGTCTTCAATCTCCTTTGACATCCTCATAGTTAGGGCTTGCATATCATTCATCATGACAATATTCCCCTGACTCAGCTTCTGAAATTTTTCTTTAAGGGCATCTTTCTCTTCATTATCCTAATTTTGCAGAAGTTCCTTCCTCCTAACTTGAATAGATGACAACCTCTCTTGTAGAATAAGAATGAATTCCTTTGTAGAATTTAATTCATCTTGTAACTTCAAGTTCTTCATCCTTTCAACATCATAATCTTCAAGTGCTACCTCAAGTTGCTTCTCCATACTCATTTCCATGTATTTCAGATTCAAGATCTCCCTCAAGCTGTTAGGATTCCTCCAAGGCATAGGCCTCTGATACCAATTGTTGGAATCCAAGAACACTGAGAGCGGGGGGGAGGGGGTGAATCGGTGTTCTGCCAGAATATTCAGTTTTAACTTTATTATAACATGCATTCACCAACCGGTAAACCGTAACATATATAATTGAAAGAAGTAAAACAATGAATGAACCAATCACACAAATGAACACCATAGCACATAGATTTTATACGTGGAAAACCTCAAAGAGGAAAAACCACAGTGGGATTTGTGACCCACAATATCAATCCACTAGCCATATGAAGAGATATTACATAATATGGGGGCCTGCACATGCAGGAAGGATTACCGCCTAGAGCACACTGCTCAACACAAAGGAGTCTCACTGACTACAATCACTTTGAATAATGAAACATAAGACTAAACTTGTTTAATGCATTTGTTATGCCACATCGAGTTCCGGTTCAAGCTTTGACTATTTTGGTTCTGAAACCCTAAACCTTTTCTCTATGAGCGCATCCAAAATCATCTACAAATCATTACATAATCTTGAATGAGAGAGTATAACTTAAATAAAACTATGTACCTTCAACAATTTATGGACTCTCTTAAATCTCATGAAAAACCACAACTATTAAAATAGATGTTAACAATAATCATAAAATGGGATCCCACCACTTTCACTAAATGAGGTGGAATGGAAGAAGACGACCTTTACAAAATAATATACAAAGATTCAAAGGAAAAACCTAATCAAGATCACATCAAATACTAGTTGAATATAATGGAAAAGGCTTCGAGTTTTTACAAAAGATAGGATATGATGGTAAAGGTCCCCTTGGATTGCAAAAACAAGGCATTGTGGAACCACTACAACTTGAGTTAGTACCAAATAAGCAAAGAACAAAGGGACTTGGTTTTGCACCCTTGCAATTATGTGGCCTTGGATCTCAAGTAGTGCTACATATTGGTCCTCCTACTTCCACTAATGATAAACTTGATGAACATCGCTACTCTACAAATTCAAATGAATGGGAATAGGGGTTTGATAAATCATCTAGTGATTATGATCTTGAGGAGACTTTTAGGGAACCAAGTGAACCTACAATAGAGGAGAGATTCAGAGAGATATTCAAGGTTGGTCAAACATCACGCTTGACACCTTGAGATAAGAAAGATAGTGATGAAACATGGATAAAGACTTGTTTGGATTTTGAACCCTCTATGTCTTGAGGCTTTAGATCAGAACCACAAAAAGTAAGAACTCTCATTCCAGAGTGTCCTTCCAGTTACATATATTTAGCTTCCCTTACAATCGAGACTGACGAGAAGAGTACCAACGATGATCCCGATGAGTTCATTGACATAAACAAAGACTCTTGTGTCTTTACCCTTACACCTTCTTATTTCAAACATATTGATGGCCTTTCCCTAATTCATCCCCAACTCATAGATTGGGACCAACAAGGAGCTTCAAAATTTGAAACATTTCAAAATGATGAGGCCTTTATCGACTATCTTGGCATAAGAGATGATCTCCCTCTTGGGAACCATAAAGCAAGATTCTCCATTGAACTCAAAAGTGTGGCATAATTTGGAGAGGGTACCAAACCTTTTAGTCACAAAAATATAAAGATAAAAACAAATGATGGGCCTTCTAGTGAAAACCACTTCGCGACACTTTTAGACTACAAAAAAGTTAAAAGAAATGGCACATCCAATGGTGAAAACCTCCATGAGGCGCCAAAGGATGTAAGGTTTGACACTCTCCCCATAACATCATATCAGGAGAAGTCATCTATTTTGATTAAAGAGACAACCAAGATAAGTATTGGGACAAAAAAAGAACCACATAAAATCTTTCTCGCCAAATCATTGACAAAGCAAGAGCAACCAAACTTTTCAAGGTTCTTCAAGGAATGCCAAATCAATTTTGCATGGTCCTACACAAATATTCCCGGATTAGATCCCGATCTTGTCATGCACCACTTGAAAATTACACCAGGTGCAAAACCAGTTAAGAAAGATGCACCTGCAAGTGTCGTTGTTGGTCAAAGTTGAACTTGAGAAGTTGTTGGATGTTGGTTTCATAAGACAGGTTTACTATTTTGAATGGATCTCTAATCTTGTACTTGTTGGAAAACTACATGTCAACATCAAAATATACACATACTTAAAAAATATAAACAAATATTATCCCAAAGATGACTTTCTGTTACCTAACATTGATTTGATCGTCGATCTCACAGTTGGACATACAATGCTATCATTAATGGATGGATTCTCCGGATACAACCAGATCAAAATTGCACTTGAAGATCAACATAAGATCACTTTTACATGTCCTTGGGGAACCTTTTGTTGGAATGTCATGCCCTTTGTACTAAAGAAGGCAAGTATTACATATCAAAGAGTTATGACCACGATATTTCATGACATCATGCACATTATAATGGAAGACTATGTAGATGACCTCTTGGAAAAATCAATCATAAGATAATATCATTTGAATGTCTTAGCAATAGTCTTTGATTGCTTGGATAAATACAAGGTTAGATTGAATCCCAAGAAATGCATCTTCGGAGTAACTTATGGGAAACTCTTAGGATACATAGTGTCACTACAAGGCATAGAGGTAGATCTAGCTAAAGTAAAAGCAATTCTAAAAATGCATCCTCCAAAGAACATCAGTCAATTGAGGTCACTATAAGGAAAGCTCTAGTCAATCTGTAGATTGATTTCTAAACTTGCTAATAAATGTCATCCATTTCAACATCTACTTCGTAAGAATATCAAGTATAAATGGGATGACAAATACGACAAGATTTTCAGCTACTCAAGGAGTATCTCATGAATCCACCAATTCTCATGCCACCAATTCAAGGAAAACCTTTGTTACTCTACATATCTGCAACAACAACAACACTGGGGGCACTTTCGGTACAATAGGACCATGGAGGAAAAGAATGGGATATCTACTACATCAATCACACTTTGGTAGGGTGTGAGCTTAATTAAACTCCTATTGAGTGTGCGTATATTGCCATAGTTTTTTCTTCACATAAATGACGACATTGTTATCCCAATTTCAGCTGAGCACAATTTTGGGATAGCCTCCACAATTTTTTTCCAAAATTGTGGCCCATAAGCTCTTAGCTCATTTTGATTTAGAGTGATTAATTTATCTCTAGGATCATTTTTTGAGTTAGTTTTAGTTTTTGGTCATTTAGGTGTATTGTCGGACCTTAAGCCCGACACAACACTTAGAATGATTATTTAGGTGCAAATTAAGTTTATGAACCCAAAATGCACATTTGGTTACAAATCGGGTTCATAAACCCGATTTTCACCTCTTTAATACCCATGACGATGCATTTATGTTTCCTAATTTGAGTTACAAATTAGGTTCATAAAATTGATTTGCACCTCTTTCGTACCCACAACTTGGTGCATTTATGTTTCCTATTTTGAGTTTTAATAGGGCTCATTTGTCCCTTTGAATCCATTTTCATAGCTTTGGATTTCATTTTTACCTTTCTCTTTTGGTTCTCAAGGTAAATCGCATCGATTCCTTGTTGTTTCGATTTGATTCAAGCCATATTTTCCAGGTATGCTACATTTTTTATTTTCTTTTATGTTTTTCTTTGTTTTCATTTTTAAGCTTAGGGTTTGGGCCCATGGCTTTGAATCCCTTTTTTAGTTTTTTGTTTTGATCTTCTCAAAGTTTGTTTTGAGCTCATGTCTCTAAATCACACCTTAATGCATCGCATTATGTTGTGGTTTAGGTCCATGCTCTTGAACTATCTCTGTTTATTGTGTCATTGTCTGTTGCATCGTGTAGGTCGAGCCTGTTGACCCAAACTACACCTTACCCATGTTACTTGGAGTAATTTGGGTCGAAAGGCCCGACCTACATTGTTCTTCATTCACATCTCTAGTCTTTGGTGTGGTTCGAGCCTACGAACCTAAAACACACTATCATCGAGTGTTGTGTTGTTGTTTGAGTCTGTCAACCCAATCCACATTAGTCTTAACTTTGAACAAATCAATTAATGTAGTTCAGAATGACAAACCAGAACTACACATTCAAACATTACCATTGGGTGTAGCTTAGGTTCGTCAACCCAAACTACATCACATGATGCACATGCTTTGATTTCATTGGTGTTGTTCGGGCATGTAGACTTGAACTTCACCAGAGGAACTTCTTTATTGGTGTTGTTCCAATTCATAGACCTAAACTATACCAATTGATTTTTGATCTTCCCAAATGATGTGGTTTGGGTCCATGAACCCGAACTACACCTCAAGTCACCTACTTTTTAGATGTAATTCAGGCCTATGGACCTGAATCACATAAACCTTGTTTGTCTTTCCAAGGTGAAAATAGGGTCTATAGACCCAATTTACATGATTTTATACCTTTTCATGGTGAGGTGTAAATCGGGTATATAGGCCCGATTTGCCTCTAAATAGTAAATATATCTAAGTTTGCTAATGTGCAAATTACGTCCATAGGCCCTGATTTACACTCAATACTTGGAATTTTTTCTTTAAGTATAAAATTGTTCCAATATTGAAGATATATGAGTATTGAAGGTGTTTTTCCACTAATTTTGGAGGACCTTTTTGAACCTTGATGTAGTACAAGCTATTTATAGATGTCATAACCGTCTCTAGGAAAGAAAACAATGAAATTCAAGAAACAAGATCCTTATCTAATCTTTCCACCATCTGCAATGGCATCAAACATCACCAATATCAAGGACACAAACATAGGTCATGTAGATATTGATGAGTTCTTGAGGTGAGTTGAGAACCCTTAGTATTATTATCCAATGGAACCCACCATTAATAGTAGTATTAATTCAATTGCAACTTTCCCTATTTTAGCTCAGAATCCAATGTTTGTGCTTACAGTGGCAAATCATTTTGATCCTGTGAGTCAAAGTGTAAAGGATACAGATGGCAAGAAAGTTATTATGTTGAATGAGGATTTCTTTGTCTCCTTATTCAAATGTCCCAGTATTGGGCAATATGCAAATATAAATATAAAGTTTGTTGAAGCCTATTATGAGAAGCACTTAGAGAAATGTCAGAGGAATATTAATGATAATTGGTTAAAGACTCCCAAACCTACCATTTCTAGATGGGTCAAGACCTTTCCTCAAAGTGACTTCAAGGAGGAAGTAAATTACTTGATTACTCTTCTCAACAAAGTAAAAGGGCTTCCCACTTCCAATACATACTATGAGTGGATGTATCAATACATTCATATCGTCAGATAGAACAACAAGAAGATCTTTTGGGGTAAGTAGATCAGTGACCCCTTGTGCAAGAAACTCACTAAGGTACCTACCACCTTGAAGTTATACATGGCTTCCTACTTGGTGTATGTTGCTGCCACTATGAGGAATTTTGCAAGTTTGTCCTCAAAAGGAGATAGAAGACAAGTCCCATCTTGTAAACACTATTCTTAATTTAACTCTTAAAGAAAGTTTACATCATTTTAGAAGAGTTAATGATACCTTCTTTGGTTCATACACGTGCATGTTTAATAAAAAACTTGAGAAGAATAGGGTTTCTAATGAAGCTTGGGAAGTTGTTGGTCAATATGGATGTATGTTTTTACAGTTTCTTACCTTGACCTATCTAAGGATATGATGTTATGATGATTAGCCTTTCATGCTCCCAAGGTACTCATTTGCTAAAATTATTTTGATGGAGTTGGCAAGACAAATGGTGGTGGTTCATGAGAAAGAATCTAGTTCTCATAAAATATGTTTTAAGTTTTCTTTGTCTATTGGGAGATACTATATCAACTCAATTTTCAAAGCAAGAGCTATGGAAGATGAGATGAGAAGAGTGGAGATGAGGAAATTCAAGTCCAGGAATTATATTGATTACAGAGGCATGAAAAATAAATTGGAAAAGAATTATACGTGCATGTTCATAGAGTTGAAGATATCTGGGTAGATTATAGAATTGAAGAAGATATCAGGAGATTGGACTACTGTCACATCACCAAAGATCAAATAATCAATCTCAACTTGGTATATATTGTTGATGAATTGGTTGATGATGGTAATATCTTAGATCTAGTTTATGAAAGAAAGAAGATTGCCAGTACTCCTCTCCCTTTCATCCAATGGTCACTAAAGGAGGTGGTTTCTATAAGGGTCGCATTTTAGAGGATTCTTGCATATATCAATATCTAGCTAATACAAAAAGGAATCCAGTTGAAGTCATTTACCAGTGGATTTGAGGATGATACTGTTGGGCCTATTGGAAAGAGATCAAAATTGAGTACAAAGAACAAACAAGATCCTATTGCTTCTCTTAAAGCTCCCAAGTACAAGTTCACTACAAGAACAAGTAAAGGGAAGGAGCAAGAGAAGTCTTCTACTTCAAGTTATCAACAAGAGCAAGAACAAGAACAACAAGAAGGGGAGTGTAAGGATGAACCTATTGATGTGGACCAACTTGAGGAGGAACAACAACATCAAGAAGAGTGAGAAGAAGAAGAATTTGATGAAGAAGGTTTACCAAAGATTTCTAGAGGCACTACACCTAGAGAGATAGAATGTCATGTTACATAGGTATCAAGTCCTATTTCAATTGCTACTTCATTGCAGGTACATATTTCTAAATCCATACCATTTGGGTCCACTATTTCATATGTATCTGATTCTCCAAGTATGATTGTTCCTATTATTTCTTCTTCTCTAGTAGTGAAGTTGTCTTAGATACTCCTCAAGATAATGTTGAGAATGTGCTCTCCACTTTCACAAATTTGTCTGAAGTATCTACATATATGTTTGAGGACTTTGACAAGTTCATGTTAGATATGGGGCCTTTACCAAACATGTCAATTGCTGAAAATCCATCTTATGTTATGACTTCCACTCCTCCAAATGTAATCACCGTTGTTCAAGGCCAAGGAACTTCTTCTCAAGAATTGGCTACAAGTGCTAATGATGATTCCATTCTACCACCCTGGTTGCTTTCTAACACTCCCAAGAGGAAGAAGCAAGCTATTTCTCCTACTAATTTTTATTTGGGTCAATTAGTGCCTTTCAAAATAAAGACCGTAAAGAAAGCCAAAACCATCTCAAGGATTAAGGTAGATAGTGCCAAGAACAAGTATGCAGAAGTTGCAGAGCTTCCTCTTGATAAAAATATAATTAAAGTCCAAGAAGAAGACTATGTGATAAGTGTAGACACCTAAATGATTAATTTAGTTAATTGAATTTGGCTATCCTGAGTGTGCCTTTTTAGCTATACTCAGTGTTCCTTTAATTAACTAATTACGCATTATTTAATTAACTAGTGTTCCCTCCTTCTAGCTAATTAATCTTATTAATTATGCTTTAGTCCTCCTTTAATTAATTATTTGACAATCATAAGTTATTTACTTGATTAAATTTGACCCTTTTCTTCTATTAGATAAATTAAATGCATAATTTGATTATTTAATTCACTTTTGTCCTTTCCTCCTAATATTTCCTCATATAATTAATTAATTCTATTTCCCCACATTTCTCCTAACTCTAAACCTTCCTCTAGCCTAACCCACCTAACTAACCAAGGGTTTTAGTCAACCCTATCCCTTATCCCTCATCACATGTGTGTGATGAATAATAATGAACAACAAATGCCCTAATTGGCACTGAGAGGGGGGGGTGAATGAGTACATACAAAAACTTCTTTGCAACTTATCAAGTTAAAACAATGCTAACTAGTTGTCTTCATTACTGAAATTAACCATGGCAATACCAGTTAAACATAGTAAGACTTCAGACAACATAAACCTATAAAACTGAACACTTCAAATAAATTCAATACTTGATAACTACTTCACCCATAAACATATGCATGTGGTGTAACAGCAATACCATAACCATTAGCTCTGCATACATAATCACTTAAATAATGAATGCTTAATCATCACATGAAAAATGCACAGCTCATGACACACAAATTTTTCACGTGGAAACCCAAATGGGAAAAACCACGGTGGGGATGAATACCCAGGAGCTCATTTTGAACTCTTTTGAAGCTTGCTTTGTTAGGAGCCTAGTCCGGTTAAAGACTTTACAATAAGGTTTTGCTAGGAACCGATCTTGTTAAAGATCACCCGGTTAAGGGATGGCTATATACCCTGTTAAAGGTTGAAACCCTGTTAAAGGTTACCTCACTAAAGGATTTAAATAACTCAATGAACTTGAGTTACCTGGTTAGAGGATTTATAGTAAGCTTGTTAAAGCTACCCGACAAAGGGATTTTCCTTCTGTTGAAATGGTTAGAAGACAACAGGTAAAACTCTGATTTGATAACAACACTATAT
Source organism: Cryptomeria japonica (assembly GCF_030272615.1). NCBI lineage: Eukaryota > Viridiplantae > Streptophyta > Pinopsida > Cupressales > Cupressaceae > Cryptomeria > Cryptomeria japonica. The sequence goes on from NC_081412.1 coordinate 181,314,059, forward strand.
GCTAAAGTAGATCCTTTTCAGTTCCTCTACTCTACAATCACACTCTGCAATTTTCACTCACTGTTCTGGCAAGTATCTCATCACTCGGATACATACACACCTTTTTCCAACAACTTACAATAACAAACATCATCGACCTTATAGACAAGAATTAGGTCGGTAACACAAACCCTAAACCCTAAGCATCTTAGGTTTACAATTACAAGAGGTCCAATTCTGACCGTCCAAACACATTTCATAGAATGAAACAATCTCAAATAGATCACAAGTCATTCTGCATCATCCATTCTTCATCACACATAGAAATCAGTAACCCATCACGCTTTCTTCTCATACCGCTAAGAAGAATGTTCATTCCCGAGGTAGACATTTAATGCAGTCGATCTTCTCATACAAGATCCTCAAGGAAATCCTTCATGTGCACAAAACTGATGTGGCATCTCGATCTCATCTTTATTTCTTAGCTAACTCATCAAATAATATCATCGGTTGCATCGCACAATCTAGATTGCCAAACCGAAAACCCTAAAGCTAAGACTACCAACCGATAGTCACACTTAGTGAAACCCTGACACCGGTTCACTACATCTCTTCATACCAGTTGACCTATACCGCTTCCAAGCTTCATACTGGTGTACCTACTTGAAGACATATTGACATCAATGACAACATACTTTTTCACTAGTTCATCATATGCCAACAGTATGCACATTCCCAAAATATCCCATATTTCCTAATTGGGAAGTGCCTTTGAATTTGGAGGAACTGATTTCCTAAATTTTGGGAAAATATCCCAAATATCTTAAACCATGGAAATATCAGGTCATTTTTGGGGGAACCAAATTTGGTAAAATTTGGGAAAATATCCTAAATATCTTAAACTATGGAAATATCCTCCTTTTTTGGTGAACCAAATTTCCTAAAATTTGGAAAAATATCCCAAATATCCTAAACCATGGGAATATCTCTATTTGGTAATCTCTTTTGGAATAGAACCTTCCAATTTGGGTGTCTCATTCCCAAATAGGCATGTGTCCTCCAAGACACATGTCACTCCTTCTAATGACACATGCCCTTCTTAAGGACATATGTCATTTTCAACCATGACACATGCCCTTCTCAGGGATACATGTCTCCTTCTCATGCCTCTCCATCTCTCATTCTAGCCTATTTAAACCCCCCATTTTCCTTCCTTGTTCATCCACTTTCATTTTCATACTATCATTGCGTACTATAATGTGTGTCAATCAAATTAAACACTAAACACATCAATGAGACTAATTGAAAGCAAATTTAAGAGAAAGAAATTCAAACTCTGGTTCCTTATGAATGTCCCATTTTCCTCTATCTCCAAGGATTTATTCAACTATATTAGCTCTCAGATTTATGCATTGATAGATTTGAAAATGACAACCTAGAGAATGATATTGAATTGAAAATGCAATAAATTTTTCCTACAATTGTATGATAATAAGCAAGATGAGATACAATTTTGATCTACATTGCAATGAAATGCTTTTTTGATCTATGCTAAATGATAATGCTATGCTATGCTATAAAATACTTAAAGGCTACTAATTTGCTAGAAATGCTTAATGCTCTTAATTTGTGCAAATGAAATTTTAGCTCCTAGCCTTTGATGTGTGCGAATGAGGGTTTATTTATAGATTTTTCAAGGCTCATGTCCTAGGTGGCAAAGATGGACAGTCTAGATTCGATTTGAGAAGATGAAGGGTTGGAGATGGAGAAGTTAGAGAGAAAAGTGGATCATGCTTCCTTAAGGGGAAATAAGTGATATGTGGAGGATGGAGAGGAAAAAGGAATTCCAAGTGTCCTTGAATGGTTGCAAATGCCATGTGTCTCTCCAATTTTGTTGAATTGGTTGAAGATAGTTGAGTAATTAAATATTAAAAATATTGATTTATGAGACACGTGTTGATGTGGCATGATAAGATAAGTTGATAAATGATGTGGAAATGGTTTAGAATAGGAAGAATAAATTCCATGAATCATATAAATAAATTAAAGAATTTATTTATAGATAGAGGAATTTGACATTAGACATTAATTAAATACATTGTATTTAATTAATTTTTCTCAAGCCAATTTTAGGTGTATATAATCATAATGCAAAATTGTTCACTCACCATTTTTCACATCCATTAAGCATCTCACCTCCATCTTGCATTCACTATCAAAGAGTAGAACCAAGTATCTATCATTTAGCATGCACATGTCAAATCAGGGGACTATCAAATTCAAGGATAATCTAGAGTTTGTAGTTTAATTGCTTCTATTTTCTCTATCTAGTTTTTTTCCTTCTTAATGTCCTAATCTTGAGTGTGGTTGAAATATGTGTTTGTTGATTGTTTAGTTCATCTTTTTAATCTCTTTAGTTATGTTAATTAAGATCACAAATTATTTAGAAGTGATTGAGCCACTAACCTCATTGGTTGATGAACAAGTCATAAAGCATGTTGAGTGGGTTACCTCACATGGCAAAGCAACAAGAGAATGAATAGCCAAGATGCTTAGTCAAGGAGCCCACCTTTTGAGTTCTGCTACCAAATTGATCAACAATGTACAAAGTGTTCAATCTAAATTGGGTGTAACACTAAAATTTTTCTTGGAGGCAATGACTACTCATGAGAATAATTTTGATGCCTACACAAAGCTTAGGGATTTCTCTCTAGATGTTTTGGTTGATCATGATCCATTTCCTTCCAAGAAAATGTATATCTAGTACAAGGAGTTGCCAAAACATCGTATGGAAATTCTAGAGTAGCTCATTGAATATCTAGAGGAGGCAAAGGGTTTGGGTAAGAATGCAATGAAAAGGATCACTGACAAAATTGATAAACTTCCTCGTCATTTACTTGATCAAGATCATAAGCTACTGCCCCTTGATTTGTCCATACAAGAGTTCAATTTGCTTGTCCAAGTTGAAGTCAAGAGAGATGATTTCACTCTCTCATCAATTGATAAATTAATAGATATTCAAGTTATCTTGGATAGTCTAGGATCCATCTTGAAGAAATCTAAAGAATATTAGTCTAGTGTGCCAGACTCAATCACACGTGCTCAAGTCATTGCAAGTTATGCTAATGAACCAGAAGATTCAAAAGTACAAGATGCTCTCCAAAAGTTTGAAGATTTATTGAAGAAAAATGGAGATGATGATGCTCAAGATAGAGATCCAGACACTTAGTCTTTTTAGTCTTTTTTCATGCTTTCTAGTTGTAGGTGCATTTTTGTAATTCCAATCAACACTTCAAGTGTCATTTTGTATATACAGTTTTGCATGTAGGAGTGCACAAATCCTAAGTCAAATCGAACTCTACTTTTGACTTAGTCATAATTAGTTGAGTTTTTTCCTAATTTTTCTCATTGCCCCTCTCATATATATCTGAGGGTTCTCATTGTAATTTTCATCTTTTTATATATATGAGGGTGCTCATTGTAATTTTCATCTTTTTATATATATGCAACTAGACTCTATCGAAGTGAAAAGCAAAGTGAAACTTGAGTTCATTTGTGATTTATCTAATTCAATCATTAAAGAAAGCATCTTTGGCACTCAAATTTTGTGTTGAGTTCATTGTGCTCTATGGTAAGAGTGTTCTCATGTCATTCTTGTTATGATAATTGAATTGATTGAGTAAAAGCAATTTGTAGGAATATTGTAAAAGAGTAGAATAGATTTGGTTATGTAGACTTTGTGCTACAAATCTAAGTTGGTAGAATAGAGTTTTTATGAAAACAAAATTATAAAGACTTTGAGCTTTATTTGATATTTGAGATAAAGTTGTTTTGGGCTACAAAACTTATTGTAAAAAGGTTGATAAGATAATAGTGAGTTGAAGACTTTGATCTTCGCCATTATTTTCTCGTCTTGAGAAGCAATGAAATACTTTGTTCTTTCATAGAAACTTTGCTTCCTTGTAAATTTCATATACATATATGCTCCTAAGATATTTCTTAGTGACTTAGAAGTTGTTTAAATTCTTATTCCTCCAAGTTGTAATATCCTTTCTGAAAAGAGAGAAAAGGATAAACATTTATTCCTAAGAAAGAGAATAAGATGGTATAACACCCAAGATTAGAATAGGCTTAGTAGTTAGAATTTAGTTTCAAGAAAGTTAGAGAGATAAGAAAAGTGGGAGCCTTCCCTTATAATTAGGAGAGATTTAATCTCACACACTGTGGCTGAAACCACAATTTCATAAACCTCACAAGTTTGCAAAAATTTTAACCAATAGATATTATATGCTAACTCATAAAACCAAGCTCGTAGCAAGAATTGATTCACTTAAGTACCTACTCAACAAAGTGACTCTTACAAGCAGATTGGATAAGTCGGTGATGATCTTAAGTGAATTTGGCATTAAGTACATCGACAAAAAATTTGTCAAAGGACAAGTCATTTAAGATCAACTTGTGGATGCACCAATGATCGATGAATCTCCTCTCATATTAGAATTTCGAAATAATATTGCAGAATATGAGGCATCAACTATAGGTCTACGGGTTGCAATACAATGGAAGATCCAAGAACTTCATGTTTTTGGTGACTCTCAACTTGTGATCTATCAAACAAATGGTGATTATCAAACCAAAGATGAGAAACTAATAACTTACAAGAAAATCGTGGATGACTTTATTAAGTAATTTGTAGAGATAGTCTTTGAGCAAATACCTAGAGAAAGTAATTGAGCTATAAATGCCATGGCTACAATAGCCTCTGTGATCAACATGCCATAGATTAAAGCCTGGTGTGAGTTCCTGGTGGATAATATTTTTGTCCCCGCATATGAGATCCCTCCATTTGAAATAATATGCATTATTAGTCCCAATTCCCCTTGGTACGATGACATATTCTCCTACCTCCGAGATAACACCCTTTCACCTAACCTTTCCAACAACCAACAACATACCTTTGACAAACCTCTTGCTATGTCATTATCACCAACACACTTTACTATCACGGTCTTGATGGTACTCTCCTTAGATGTTTATAAAATTAGGAAGTTCAATCTACGTTATGAGAGGTACGCGAAGGTATATGTGGGGCTCACTCTAGTGGTCCAACCTTAATTAAGAAACTTATGAGGACTGGTTACTACCGAACATACAATGGTGTTGCCCTCTTTACCTGTCTCAGAGATCAAAGCATATGTGTCACCCCATTGGATTTTTGTAAGCATTAAGAACTAGAGTCTTTGTCCCCCTAGTTCATGGGACACCCGATCGGTCGATTCTCTAATGATATAACATTTGAGTTGTGTAGTTTTGTCAAAGGACTCTATCCTTTATTATCAACCAACCACATTTATTTGGAATGTTAACCCTAAGGACTTAATGATTTCTAAAGTCTTGTTTCTACCCAATCATTGATCTTCAATCAAATTTAGTCCATTGAGTCTAGTTAAAGGGTCCTCACATGTCATGGTTATTGGTCGGTTGCACCTTTAGGGAAATTTTGCACACACATGTTTGATGTTTTCGTGGTTCAAAATGTTGTCAATGGCTCGATCATAAATAAAACGGTTTCTAACATTGTGGATAAATTCCCATGGTGACGTCAACAAGCATTACATAACAAGAGCATGTAATGAAGGATATGACAACTCATTCTTTTTAAAATACCTAGGCATTACGGGAAGCTATAAAAAATAAATAAATTAAATGCTCCATGCATGATTATAGTCATCACCTTTCTAGCCAATCTATTTGCATTTGAAGGATCAGCTTAAGGCTACATGAGAGTTTTGGAGAAATGGTGAACTCGCAAGCATCTGAAAACCAGGTCCGAAGGAATTTTTTTGGCTTTTTCTGATATTTTAGTTGAATTTATGGAATCTTAGTGGAGTAAATTGAAAATAGGTTCTCGCATTTAGGTTCATGAGTACTATTTCTACTACACCAGTGTTACACTACCTTTCAATTTGACTTCCTATGTAATTATTTAAGCCCTAACTTTTTGTTCCCTGAGCCAAATGAAGCCTAAAACGCAACACCCTTTAGAGAGTCGCTTGGACAATATAAGAGACCTAGATATCAGAAACTTCACCTTCAATGATATCATTAGGAGAATACAAAATCAAAATAGGTCTCCCATAGCAGATAAAATTATAGATAGCAGGCTCTTACAAGCTGGAGGGTACCCAGTAGTCGTTGCATGTCCTGAATTAGTCTTTGTGTGTGCCCAAAATTATCATCCTGACTATCATGAAATTTGAAACCTAAACTGGTCTATTGTAGCTAAAATTGATGTTGACTTCATAGCTCTTGCACTCCAAATACCTAAAAGTGAGCAATATGTGAGTGTTTCCTTGCAGACAGGTTGGGAATTTTTCCAGAACCAAATAGATTGGTGTCTCTCTCATATAGCTTAGGGTTGGTTGAAAGTAACATGAAAGGGAAAGTCCAAATTACCTTCCCATATAAATATTAAGATATTCTAGGATAATATTGATTACATAATTGTATTATTGTACCACACCATTGGGAAACCTGAGGTAGAATACTTTGAAGAATGGATGTGTCAGTTTATTTTGATAATTTGTGATGATGATCATTATGTGGATTGGGCGAGTTTGATAAGCAAGTGTCTACATGAGAAATTGGTGAAATTTGGTGAGAACCAACACTTTCATCTATGTTCAATGCTTTTCTATGTGTTAGCCTTTAGAGAACCTGTCTGGTTGGGCTTAAAGAAAGAAGGCTCTATCATAGAAGGCATGCATGTATATAATTGCTTTCCCCCGTTGCAAAAGAAGAAATGTATGAAATATGATTCTTGTGTCCATGATTCTTTCTTCATGACCCTTATAAGGAGAATTGAGGGAGTCTCAGAAAAAAAATTCAACAGAAGCCATCTCCTTGATAATGCAATTCGACAACTACTGCATTCAGATCAACACTTTCTCTTATTTGAGAATTGGGGGTTATGAAAAGACCCCATTGAAATTACCAAGGTAAGTTTTTGATTATATTGTTTTCTTATAGATCTCTCATCAAATGGGTTTTGTCAATATTAAGTATGTAGCTATGAAGAAGAAGGGATATACCTTTCCTTTGAGTTTATCCCATTTTACTTGTAAAAGTAATGAAGCTACTAAGTTTTCTAATAAATTATTAGTCAAGTTTAGTTTTTACTCCCTACCTCTGAGGAGTAATTTTGATAGTAAGGGTTATGTCAGATGTAATTTATATGGGGAAATACAATACCTTCATGTGCCTTGTTTAGAAGAGTTTTGGGGAAATGCATTGATGAAAGAGAAGTCCTCATAAGAGATTTCATGAGATTGTGTTTGGACCAGTTTGTTGCATTTGATTTATCTATACCAATGCTTAGGGAGATACAGTTTGATGACAATTTCAACATGGTTGATGAATCATACCAAAATGCTACTATAGAACCTTTTCAATGGCCTGAAGAAGAAGAAAATAGTGAAATTAGGACCAAAATTGCCAATGTTTTGGATAGAACATATAGATGATTAGAAAATAAATTAAGATCTCATATTGGTTCTTCTTCATCGAAGGAGACACCAAAAGAGGGAATTAATTCATCCTAAATATCTCTGGAATGAAGATCAATGCAACTGTGAAATTAACCTCTCAAAGATCCAATTCACAATTTGGATGGAATGAGGACCCCGCTAGAGGAGATTATAAATTGAAATCCATTTGTGAGACTAGTACTCCCTTCTTGCCCAAAAAGAGAAGAGCATCCATGCAACAAACACCAATCCTAGTTGTTGATGAGATATGTTTTAATCAATTAAAATGGGATAACCTCCTAGATTTGTTAGCAAATGATCCTAGTTCCCAAACTCCTACCACATTTTTTTCTCTACATCCTCTTGCCACCACAGTTGATACTCCAATCTTGTTGCCAAGAGACATTGTTCTGGTGAACAATGGTACATGATAGAAGTTTAGGGGTTATCATTGATGGCAACTCTGTTCGGAAATTACATCCGGTGTAAATAAATTTGGTTTACCAGAAGCCATAATGTTCATAGGCATAAGTCTGGAAGGTGGAACACAGTAACCGATAGAGCATGACATCAATGTGCACATCTTGATTTTGGTGATGTGATTTTGGTTGTGGTGATCAAGGTAGTTGATTAAAGCTTTGAGATAGATTATCTCATGATCCTAATATTCGGTGTTGAATTGTGTGCAAGTTTAGAGCTCCAGTATCCGATAATTCAGTTAGAGCAGAGCTATCTTGGTGTAACGCGTGTTGTAGATTTGTTGGGATGATTTCGGTAATGAGTTTTGTGTTTGAAGTTATTGGGACAACTTATTGGAAGCCCATTATCTTCTTGTTTTGTTCCTCATTTAGATTTGTGGATGGATTAAGATGACTTTGTGATACGCGTTTCATGTTACGTGGTATGCGGTTTTTGGAAGTCGTCTTAGTAAATGATTCTTTTTGTTGGTGCGGATTTATAAGATTGATTTGGTTGATCATTTTGTAATGAGTGATGAGTGTGGGAGGTTTGTAAGATTGAATTTCCTAGTTTTGTGAATGTGATTGAAGGTTTTGGTGCTCCGGTATTTGACATAGTAGGAAAACGGAGCAAAGAGACATAACATCTATAGGAGTTGATCTAAGCCTAATCGAAACTACATTTTGGCATAGTTAGATGCTATAATTCAGTTCCTTTATCATTGTATTAAAAATCTTGGTGTTATGGTTGTGTGGTTATTTGATTTATGTTTTTGCATTTCACTTTCCTTCTTATGCATCTGGTGGATTAAGGTTCAAATAAATAAGTTCGCAAATTACAAAACATTGATTCACCCCCCCCCCCTGCGCTTAGTGTTCATTGATTCCAACGATTGGTATCAGAGCTTAGTACCTCAGAAGAATCTTAACAGCTTGAGGAAGATCTAGAAGATTGAATCAATAGACTCTGGTTTGTAGAGACAGCTTAGTGTGGCACTTGAAGATCTTGATGCAGCAAGGAAAGAAGTAAGTTCCTTGAAAAGAAATTTGAATGTAGTTGAAGACTTTTTTGAGACATTGAAAGATCAAGTGAGCACTTTTAGGAAAATAGAAAGGAATTGATGGACAACTCAAGGAGAAAGAAGAATAAATCAATGATAATGAAACCCTACAAGACAAGAAAAATGAATGTGAGAAGTTGGCTAGGGAGAATGCAGTCTTGAAGAATGAGATGCAATTCGTTGTAATGAAGCTGACAAAGGAGATTGAAGAATAGAAGAAGAATGAAGAAACTCTGACTTAGTCATTGAATGATGGATTGGATGAATGTTGCAGATTGACATATGAGAATGATCAGTTGAAGCTTGAATTGGTGCAAACAAAGAATGATGGACAAGAACTTGAAAGGAAGATCATAATTTTGAGAGATGAGCTAACTACTACTAATGAGTATTAAGAAAAATTCAAAGCCAGTTCAGCCCGCTTGGATGAGATGTTGGAAAGTCAGAGACATGGGAAAGACATGCGAGGAATTGAATTTGAGAAAGGAGAATCCTCTGGTTCTAGCCAAAGCAATCATCAACAGAAGAACAAGAAACCTTTGGTAAGACAACCTAATGCTTACAAATTCAATGGTAAATGTTTTATTTGTAGTAAATTTGGTCATATGGAAAGTCAATGGAGAAGTAGGATGAATAATGGGATGATGAATAATATGATGAACAATGGTCCTACCTTTATTGGTCAATGTTTCATATGCAACAACTTTGGTCATAAGTCAAACATGTGTAGAACAGTGATGAACAATTTTTCAGAATAAGAGATTATATGCTTGTGGAATGTTTGGTCATATTTCTAACCAATGCAGGATGAGACCAAATCAGATAAACTTCAGGATTGTGCAGAGAAATGTTATTTGTCATGTATGCAAAAAAATTGGTCATATTGCAAGATATTACAGAAGCAAGAATGTAAGAAAGAATGCTCTGATAGACAAGAATAGATCAGATGAAAGGGATAATGCTAAGGTGGAAGAGATCAGAGATCAGCATAAGAAGATGTGGGTAAAAAAGGAAGATTCAAATGTGCAGAATGGCTCCACACCCGATTCTGGTGTAGGAACCTCATCCGACAACTAAGGCCTAATGCCTTAGAGGGAATATTTTAATGCAAATTTTTAGAATCCCCTTTCAGAGATATGTAATCAATCGAGGATAGTTGCAGATGATGGATATTAGTTGTGCAAATGATATCTGGAAGATTTCATGGTAGTTTGGGATTTCGGTGAGTGGATTCATAAAAAATAGAGCATCTGAAAGTCTTTAGGGTTGTGCATTTATTACAACTTAAATTAGGTTTTTAGTGGATAAAAAGGCATTCTACTATTCATTTCTCACAATGCAAATGAGACAAAAGAGCAGAGCAGTAGAGTGAAAAGAGATTTAGCAGTGAAATCTGAGCCTGTGGTGATTAGTAAGCGATTCTGAGCATCCGATGGTGATTCAAAAAGGGGTTTTCCATTTGCGAGCTATCTTTCCATACCCTAATTTTGAAATGGCACCTACATCTGGTGTTGTGATTCCATTGGTGGTCGAGATCACTGAGAGAGATAGGCCCGTATTCAAGAGGCACCCATTCAAATCTACTGAAGATGATCTAGAAGGTGCATTTTCTTCATTCCTGTATGGCGTATTGCATAACGAAGATATTAGAGCATACATCCACTGTAACATTGAAGAGCTTGGGAATGCAGATATGCTCTCACTTTATACCAAACATATGATAGATGGTATGGGAAATTTGAAACCAGATTTGAAATCATTACATGACAAGGGTTTCATCCAATTCATTCATTTCTCTGTGTTCAATGAACCCGAATGGGTCTGATACATTTTGAGTTGAATCCATGATGAGTTCATGTGGCTAGACCGACCTCACAAGATCACCAAGCAATCCATTCAGGCAATTTTGTATTTAAATGCAACCGGTGAGATCCTCGAATCGAGGAAAGTTCAGAATGCAACAGTGACAAAAGTTATCAGATCTCAACATAATAGTCGATCGATAACTATTAGTGATATCATAGAGAATGATGTTATATTTGCCTCAATGGTGACTGGATATAAAGTGTATCAATCGAGAAGGCATAACTCTATATCCGGTATTGCCATATTTGCAGCCAATGAGATGCTCAAGGAAGACAAAAGGTATGGCCTTTGTCCATATCTTCTCAGTAAGCTATTGAGCAATCTGAAGAAGATTAAGCAGGACAAGAAACATGTACTCAAATTCGTTTCCTTGATCGTATGCTTAGCACTGTATTTCCTAAATGAAATCCTTGGTATTGGAAAGATTCAGTGGGCTTATGATAAACCGATGGTCATTCAAATTAAGGAAGGATTACAGGGTTTAGGTGATACTGTTGCACATAAATCTACATTATGGGGCTATTTTAAATCATTTCAAGCAACAATGCAAAGTAGGGAAAGGATTCCTAAGGAGATTGTTGAGAAATATGAGAAATCCATCTGCTTTATGGTTGATAAGGATTAATATCACATGGATACAGTTGAGCCAAGATCTGTCTAGATCATGCCCATGGGGTATGAGGTGGATGCCACCACACTTGATGCATATGCTCAACATTTTTTGAGTCAACTAGCGGGTGATAAGGAGGAAAGGTTTGGTAATTGCAAGGAAAAAGATCTTGATTTGCACAAGAAGTTTACTGGACCTGCTAGGAAGAGGAAAGTAAGGAAGGAGGTTGAAGAGTTAGCAGAACAAATGGGCATATCTAAGGAGGTTGTGCAAAGGGCTAGAGGAAAAAATATACTGAAGGAGGACATGGCAAAGCCCAAGAAGTCTAAACCTGTTCCCACTTCTCAGAAGCAAGAGAAGCCAAGACAGTCTCAGTCAGCACCTATCTCTGGTGTGCAGAAGCCCATTCCTCCATCCAAATCACAATCAACAACATCAACCGGTGGGGTGAAGAAGAGAAAAAAGGAGAAACCCCAAAGAGTGTATGTTGTTGCCACTGTCGAGGACATAGAGACAAAATATGATGAAGCTATGAAAGAGGTGAATAAAACAACCACCTATGCTAGAGTGGTGAAGAAATCTCATCCCGATAGTTCTCAACAATCAAAGAAGCCTAGAAAAAAATCTGAGTCATCTGAAAAAGCCAGAGCTAGCAAGAAATAGAAATCAAAATTGGATGCAACTCTCAAATCCGATAAGATTGAAGTTACATTTGAAGTTGTGCCCTCACTGACCTTGAAAGAGTTAATTGATAAAATTCTTAAGGATGGGAATTTAAAAAATGTACCTATATATTATGAAAATTTTGATGATAAAGATCATAGGGTAGTTGAAGAAGCAGTCGTTGAATATATGGATGTCTATAGTAAGACATTGATAGAACATGCATCTATGATCCCTAAAAGCCTGTATGACATTTTGGATGCGAGAAGGCATACGACAAGTTTAGAGGATGAGAGAAAAAAGGAGTATGTACTAGTAAATATATCCTCAGTCATTTCTAAGGATGAAGTTATTAGATTATTGAAGCTTTCCAATGATAGATTCTGAACCAAGAAGAGAGTTAATAAGCTTATGCTCGGCAAGATAGATGAGGTAACCAAAGAAACATAAACAATTTTGAAACAGTTTTTGATAGATCAAAAAATTGATGTGAATCTGGAAGAACCATCTCAAGACACATTTGTTCCATAAGTACATGCCTATGTTCATGCCAAGCAAAAGGATCAATTACATAAGAATGCCATGCCAGAAGGACAGTCAAATTATTAGACCCCAGTTGGTGATGATGGTGCCAACGTTGATATCTCTGGTGACGTTGTACACAAACTTCTAGTTATAGAAGTTATGGCAAAGAAAGCAGTTCAAGTAGATAAGGATAAGGATGAAGGTGAGAAAGATGTGAGTGCAAAGGCAGGTGAAAAAGAAGAGAAGGAGAAAGATCAGGCTTCGGTATTAGTGGCAAGAGACACTGTACATGCCAAAGGGAAACAAGTTTCTATTGATTTAGATGATTTTAGTGAAGGGCCTATAGATCTAAGCTCATTATCTCCTATTCAAGCACTAAAATTGGAAACTCTCGCTCAAGCCAAAGCCAGTGAGGATTTTCTTAAGTCCCATTCTGCTAACAATGAGTTAATATCATTGGCAGGAGATATGTTGGAGAAAATCATGTCATCTTTTCAAATAGATACATCAGATCCCTCTGGTAAGCTCAAGGGTTTGCTAAATGTTGTTGTTTCTCATTTTGAGTCTTTGGAGAAGGCAACAGATATTAAAGTTTTGAATCAATTCAATGCCATGCGATTGAAACCATTTTTGAAGATGATTGAAGATGATAGAGTCAGTTTAGTTACTACACTTAAAAGTATTCAAGATGCACTTGATGAAGGTGGCAACATATACAAGTCATGTCTAATTTTTCCTCAATTGATTATAGACATTGACAAGAAAATAAAGGAATGTGAAAGCCATTTAGGAAGTATATCACAGTCATACACTCCACAATCAGCTCCGACTAGTAATTTTGAACCTCAAGTTTTGAGTATATTGAATAAGATCAAGAGTTTAAATCAAGAAAATGTTAATCCTAGAGGATCTGCTTAATTCTAAGATGGAGGTGAATCGGTATTAACAAAAATTGAAACTTTCACACCGAAACAGACTTATTTCAGATTTGAAAAAATTCAACACTTAAACCAATTCTTCATAATAGATTTTATTATCAGATCTAGATAATCATTTCCTCTTATGAAAACTTATTAATTAGATTAGCCATCGACTCAACTTCAGATCAACAAACACTATTACCAACTTATTAACTGATCAAAATGCTTCATCAACATTTTAACCTTCAATACATGTAACCACTTTAAGATCTCTGATAAACAAACATAAATTGTCTTAACCAGTAATCAGAAATAAAACATGAACATCACAAGAAAAGCATTCCACACATGAACATCATGATTTTCATGTGGAAACCCAAATAGGGAAAAACCACGGTGGGAATTGGTACCCACAAATATTTTGCACTCTTTTGAAATGCACCTTGTTAGGAGCCAAGCCCAGTTAGAAGGTTACAATGATGCCCTGTAAGGAGCAGACCCTGTTAGGAGTCACCCAGTTATGGGATTTACCTCAGCCCTGTTAGAAGCTTTGATCTGTTAGTATCAACCTAGCAAGAGGATTTAGAACTCAGATATTGAGTCACCCTATTAGAGGATTTTACAATGTGAGGCATGTTAGGACCTACCTTGTCAAGGGATTTTAGCTGGTGTAATTGTTAGAGAACAACAGTGAATGATCTGTGTATAGCACTCAAATGCTTGCTTAATCAGATCCAATTAAGTTCTAAGTCTACATCACTCTAGTAGATCTTCTCACACACCCTGGTTCGGCTTCACACACTTCTCAAAATCACCGACACTTCAAAACATCAACCTTACCGACATAAATAACTTTTACAACTAGGTCGGCATCAAAACCCTAATACTTACTACATATATCATCATAGATCTTTACAAATCATTATAGATCATCATATGGATCATTACAATCAATTACAAATCAATATTAGTTGTTGAATGATCATAAATCATCATAGGAAGTCAATATGGTATAAAGTCAAAGCCTTAGCACATTTCGCTAAGCACTTTGCACATTCCCAAGAAATTTGCTCTCCAAATGTGCCAAAACATCTTTCAAACACATCACGTGGTTTGTGTCACGCTATCATCAACATGTGAACTTGATGTAGATCACCATCAAACCAAAAATCATTACTGGTCAAGAGAATTCTTTACCGGTCCTTAAACCCTTCTTAAACCCTAGCAAAACTTCATCAGAAATTCAAAACATCCCTTCCAATAACCATCATAGGATGTGGTTCTAGTTACATACTCAAATCCATCATAAAAGCTTATGATTCAAACCACAAGTCACCAAACATCACCAATTACTCGATTCCATCAATTCTTATCTGCTTTATTGGTTAAGGTCCTAATTGCTAGTCTTCCCGGTAAACTCTATTAAACTCTAACTCCGGTAGACCAAATCACTTTGCCAACAAGTCAATCATCAAAAACCAACTGTAAACATCATCAAACATCAGTTGACCCTGGTTGCCATCAATGACAACACAAATAACTAATCATGTCATCTTTCCTCTATCGGTACAGTCATCCATCATCATCTCATCCTCATCAGTTATGACAAACATGCCAATAGAAAAGGAAAGAGTTTTGGGTAGAGTGTCAAAAGTGAGGAGTATTATTACTACCCGGATAGATTCATTGATGAGTAGCATGCAGGATTATCAGGATGCTCTGAATAAGCCTATTTTGGTAGATAGACAGGGAGCATAAATGCATGCCTACCTTTTTAGCGGGATGATAAGCATTCTGGAGAGCTTAAAGAAGGCATGGGATAACCATTTGTTGTCCCTTAGAGAAATTTTTATAGACATCTTCAAGTTTTTGTGAGGAGTTGTACATATCTTTGTATATCAATTTTGGCAGACTCTTTGGCATTGTTGTCAAAGAGGGAGAGAGCAGAGTGAAAAATGGTGTAAATTCTTAGGGGGAGCTTGTATATTATTGGTGAACTTGAAATTTTGAAGTTTTGCAGTCTTGAGTGTGTTGTCATCAATGCCAAAGGGAGAGATTGTTGGCAAGAGACACTATTTTGGTGAAGATTGGTGCATGATAGAAGTTTAGGGGTTGTCATTGATGGCAACTCAGTTCAAAAATCACATCCGATGTACATAAATTTGGTTTACCAGAAGTCATATTGTTCATAGGCATAAGTCTGGAAGGTGGAATGCAATAACCGGTAGAGCATGAGATCAGTGTGCACATCTTAATTTTGGTGATGTAATTTTGGTTGCGGTGATCAAGGAAGTTCATTCAAGGTTCAAGACAGGTTATCTCGTGATCTTGATATTCGATATTGAATTGTGTGCAAGTTTAGAGCTCCGGTATCGGGTAATTCAGTTAGAGCAAAGCTATCTTGGTGTAACATGTGTTGCGGATTTGTTGGGATGATTTCAGTGATTAGTTTCATGTTTGAAGTGATTGGGTCGACTTATTGGAAGCCTTTAATCTTCTTGTTTTTGTCTACATTCAGATTTGTGGACGGATTGAGTCGACTTTGTGACACATGTTTCATGTTGCGTGTTATGCAGTTTTTGGAAGCCGACTTAGTAAATGATTCTTTTTGTTGGTGCAGATATATAAGATTGATTTGGTTCATCATTTTGTAATGAGTTATGAGTGTGGGAGGTATGTAAGATCGAATTTTCTAGTTTTGTGAATGTGATTGAAGGTTTTGGTACTCTGGTATTTGACAGAGCAGGAAAAGATAGCAAAGAGACATAAAGGTTGTAGGAGTTGATTTGAGCCTAACCGAAACTGCATTTCGACATAGTTAGATGCTATACCTTAGTTCATTCATCATTGTAATAATTTTTTAATAGCCTATAAGGCAGTGAGCCTTCCTCCGGGTTGTATCCCTTTTTGAGCAGTGAGCTCTAGGCAATGTGCTTGAATGCAAGTACATTCCCCTTATGTAATATTATCATACTTTTGGCCATAGTATAATAATATTGTGGGTACTCAATCCCACTGTGGTTTTTCCCTTTTTGGGTTTCCACGTAAAAATCTTGGTGTTATGGTTATGTGGTTATTTATTTTATGTTTCTGCATTTCACTTTCCTCCTTATGCATCCAATGGATTAAGGTTCAAATAAATAAGTTTGCAAATTACAAAACACTGATTCACCCTGCCCCCCCCTCTCATTGATTCCAACAAATCAAGGTTGTTTGTAACACAATTGTGACCCCATATCCTTCTTGATTATAGAAGGTTGTTCACAAAAATAAAAAGCAATGCATCCCTATAACAGAAATCCCAACAGATACTGTAGCCAAACTATCAGGGGAAATGCCAAAGACTAAAATGGTCTGATGACTGGCTACGATGATTATCAATCCTAAAACTAAACATCATATGTTGGAGATTGTTGATCTTAGAGTGGACAAAAATGAACATCAAATCACAGAGAAAGAATTAAATATAAGCAGAATTGATATAGGTCCTTTGACAACTAAAGGAAATATCTATCATGCCAAATTCTCCATTGGAAATTTGTTAGAAAGAGTGAAAGCGACATTAAAGAAAAATCAAGAACTAACTCAACAGTTAAATGCCTTGACTTTTTTCATCCAAACTGATTTGTCTACCAATACTTAGACTATCGGTTTCTCTTCAAGTACATAAATAATGAAATATATCAACTCTGATAAATTAGAGCGAGTTAAAATATGTTAGGCTATTACTATGGGAGTAGACAATTAAGCAAATAAGGTTATCCTCAATGGCCTATCTTTCATAGAGAATGGCTTATGAGCTTACATTTCCATCATGGATAAGCTTAACACTCTCCAATTGGACTTGAGGAATGTGAAGAAAGAATCTGGGAGTTTATCAACCATTCTCATAGAATTAGAAGAGATTGCTAAAACTCATACTACTATCCTAATGTGTGAACAGATCATTAGTAATCCCATTGAGATAAATTATGTGTTTTGGAAAGATATGTTGGAATGGAAACTTCATGTGTTAAATGAATTACAATCATAAATAACCTCAGCCACTTCCAACACATGTCTAGATTGAGAGACTTAAAAGGTGTTTTTTTCACAATGGATATTGATATTTTTAAGGAAGGAGGAAAATAATCATTGGAAAAAGAGGTCATAAGAAGGTAATTTCATAAGAAAGTTGAGGATAGTCTCTCATTGATGAATGTAGGATCTCATTCCCTTGACTAGATGAAAGATGCATCGAACATGCTCAATTCGATAAGAGATGAAGTAAATGATATACCTGGGAAAATAGTGGAAGTTGATCGAAAAATTGCAAAATGTAGAACCAAGGTTTTTGAACCCCGATCTCCCCACTCAATCAAAGGAAGATAAAATCAGTTATTTCACACCAATGCAAAATAGTTTGAACTAAATTAGAAGCAGACCAGCAGCAATAGGGGCGAATGTTGTCAAGGAATGATTTAGTCCAGGGCAAATTCAACAGCAGACATAGGTGAAAATCAACATTCAGAATGTGGTGAAGGAATGGAGGGAAGTGCTTGAGTGAATCAAAGTCAGACTCAGAATCAGATGTTTTCAAGCAACAAAATGCATTTCCAGATTTGAAACAAGAACTTTAAACATGAAATGTCCTTTTTAGATTATGAAGGATTAGTAATGTCCCCTTCTCCTTAGTGATCATTCAGGTGTTGATTAGCCTATTCTTTTGTCATTCATGTGGGCTAATTCGGAGATATAGGAGAGGTTAGCATTGTCAATTATTTATTGATGGAGAAATAAATAATATTATTTTGAGTCCATAAAGTAATATTATAAGGGAAATGTCACTTTTGGTTATATAATTAAATTATAAAAAATAAAGTGACTTAAGTTATGAAATAAATTCATAAAGTGACTTAATTTGTGAAATAAAGTCCTCTCACATAATCGATCTTATTAGTTTCAGGCATAATTTGGCATACATTTTAACAACAGGGAAATGCAGAATGGGGGTTGTTTTTGTTAGGTATGCCAGAAAAGCGAAGAGTCTTTTGGGAACAGGGGTGTGCATTGGTTCTGTTTGGGTATTCTGGAAGATGGAGCTTGATTTTTTGTTGGGTCTCCATCGATCACACTGGGAGCAGACAGATTTGAACTAGCTTGTTTTTTGCCCAACTCCCCTGTTACAGCCAGCTACTGAATGGAGTTTTCACTAGACCTGCTGGTGCAGGAACACCTCACCAAACCCTTCAAGATGACAAGTCAGACTCTGAGAAGGGAGGATAAGGCATTAAATATGTCTTTAGAATGTTTTGTATAGGTTTTCAATCATACATTATGTGTTTGTAATAATGAACCCCATCTTGTGAGCCAAACTCCTATTTTGGCATTTCTATGAGCCAATTAGGACTTTTGGACAATAGGGGATCAAATGTGTTGATTTTTAGTGTTTTAAGATGTTTTAGGAGGGGTTAAACTTGACCCAAGGCATTAGAAGGCGAAAGATGACATTTTGACAACTTTTGCAAAAGTTGTCAAAAGTTGTCATGAGCAACTTTTAAGCACTTTCTGCATTTTGTTAATTTGAAACTCCTCCAACGGCTCTAACCTCTTGATTTTTGGTTGAGAGAAGCTATGGAATAGTTTATTCACCTTGTGTATCCAATTCCCAAGGGGTGATTGTACGAAGAAGAGTTATGATGCCTACAAACTAACAAAATTCTGAGTTTTTCTTGCAATTCTGGAGTTTTGGTCCATGGCACGGTTCTGTACGAATTGGGATCCATTCCCAATGATGTGAATTGGTTGGAGAGGAGAGTTAACTCTTTTTTGGTTGTGATTTTAAGTCTTGATTATGAGTGTTGCTCCTAATATTCAAGATTTACTGTAGGTACCCATAAAACCAGGGTTTACCTTGGGTTTTTCCTCCTCCATGGCCATATCTTGCACTTTACCAATCTGAGACTCATGGGATTTGGTGAAAGGAAAGTATTGTCAATGTATTCTAGGATTCCAAGAGTGTTTTTCAGGAGGAGCAAGGGAGAGAAGTGTTTGGAGCGACCCTAGGCAGACATCTCTATGTGGCTACCTAGACCTTGAACAAACAAAAGTATCTTGTGTGCAAATGGCGATGGTTCCAGGCGTGTAACCCTGGAATCCCGATTGATTTATAGTTCCCAATATGCCCATGGGATTTTAATTGGCCGGTTCAATCATCCGAGCATAGTTGCTTCACAAAAGAGGCCTAATTAGCCCTTTTAGGACAATCAACATCCTACCGGCAACCAAGACTTCAAACAAAATCCCTCCTAAAACAGCTGTTCTGTTGGTCTAGGATGTGGTGAATTGGACCAAAAGTTTCTCATCAAACACTTTCAAGCACTTCAATATTCAACCACCCCTCCCTCCATACAGTAATGTTGGACAAGGGGGTCATTTTTTAATTCATCTAGCCTATCTGGCTCATAGTGTACTCTATCGCCACCCATGATGGACTCACATAGAGTATCAACATAGGCACCACAGAAAACCAAATACATGAACCTTTTTTCAGTAGAGATAATAAAAAAACAACATCGGCTTTCTAAAATGGGCGTTGCATTTTTATCATTGCTCTAATTCCCAAAATCGTGCAAACCAGGAAAGGTGCAATTACTTCTCCTTACCTTTGAATTGTGTGGCATGTGCAAAAGGTAACTCTTACCTTGAGATAGGACATCAAAATTCAAATTTGTCGTCTTTCCTTTTTTGGGGATTAAAATATCATCATTGCCTGTGCATCCATGCATCCAGTGAAGTTCAGTCCAATTCATCAAAGTGTAATCTTTCAAAGAAGTCACATGGTCCCCAGTACAACCAAAGTGCATTGTTAGCAAGAGCAAGCAAAAACATTGCCACATCATGGTGATGAACTGGCCACTGAAGTCATCATTCTACTTAGTCACCCATGTCATATTCCTATCGGTCCCAAACAGTGCTAGGTTGGGCCAATTCAAATTCAAAAACTCTCGCCTTCTCCAACCAAATCGACCAGAGTGAAGAACGCGAACCCTGATATGAAGAGTACTACCCATGGGAATTATGGTTCGAACACTCTCCATCCAATGGATATCGGACATTATTAGGGAGGAAGTCCATCCTCCTCCAACATTTCATGTTGCTGATTTGAAGACCAAGCACAACTAAAGCATCTGCCACCTTGTTTCCCTCTCTGTAAACAAGTGATATATTAACTTTGATCATTACTAGATTCTGAGCGTACATAAAAATGAAGAAAATGCGGGTAGTACAACAACCTCAGGAGGATGTAACGGGCATAACAGTGGCAAATGAAGAGGCAACAATCAATTTACTGGCAGAAAATGAAGAAGTGGCAAACAAAGGGACAAAGGAAGAGAACGTGGAGCTTTAGATTAGTTGTCTTTTCTATTATGTTTTAATTTATGGCTTTTCCCTCAAACTATTAGCTCTGGTGAGCTGTTTATTTTTAATTATGCTTAAACTTCAATTTAATCGGATATCTCCAAGAAGTCGTTACTTTTGGGTTTAGATTAGTTATGTAGTTAGGCTTTAAATAATGGAAGCAAATTGATATTTGAATCTTTTAGTAGTTTGTCAAAAAAAGGTTTTTGAACTGAAAGAATTTACTTTGGGCGATCTTTGTGTTGTCAGAAGTAGATTTACATTTATGTTTGATTTTCTAGTTTCAATGACTTTCAATGAAACTTAATAAAACTTGCAGTATAGTTATTCTGAACATAAACTTTGTGTTATGTTTGGGTGTTTATTCTTCTTATGTTGAATTTACTGATTATACTGATGGTTCAATTGATATATATAGAAGTGATTGAAGCTTTCTTTATGGTATGTTGTGAAAACACATTGATCTTTGTATGAATGTTGAACATAGTGGTATTCATGATAGTATGTTTAATATCTGATTCTCGTCCTTTGTTATGAGAGCTAATCGATTTTATTTTTTTAAGTTCACTTTATTTTCCTCACTAAAAATTTGAAGTATTTTTGGCTTTGAATGCTTTCTGGTTAAAAGCTACGCCTTATTTACTTTTTGGGTAAAAGCATAATTGAAATTAATTCCCTGCATATTATTAAAGGTAGTTGCGCCTTGTTAAAGAAGCAAAGAGTGGAAATAGAAGATCATCATACCTATCTCAATTTTTTATTTCAAATTTTCACTTTATTGGGCATTGGAAAATAGAGTTAAGTGACAAAATTTGTAAGCCAACAAATGGAAAAATATGCATATTAGTTTGTTAGAAATGAAAGCAATGCAAGATTCATGGAAACTTGATACATGCACCATGGCCCTTTTGTTAATAGGGATTTGATCTCATGGGCAAGATTCACCCTCCATCATCCAATGGTCATAAATTCATCATCACAACCAAGTATTTCACAAAGTGGATTTAATTTGTTCCCCTCACCCAAATTACCAATAAGATTATTGTAATCTTTATCGTTGATTACAACATATATTGATATAGTGTTCCTCTTTCCATTGTCACGGATAATGGACATCCCTTTAAAATTAGGATGTTCATGAACTTTGTGACCAATTTCATATCCAACATCACATTTCCACTCCATACTATCCCTAGGTAAATGGTCAAGATGAGGTGTCTAATTAGAATCCTCAAGAAGACGGTTAATGATGTTGGCCGCAACTGGCACATACAATTTAGTGCTACCTTATGGGCCTATTGCACAAGTGTTTGCACCCAAACTAGAGCTAACCATTACTCACTTGTCTATAGTGTCAAACCCATCTTTCCCATTAAGATCGAGTTACTATCTTTATAGGTTTTCTTGCATGATCTTATCGGTGATGAAAACTACAGAGTTTCCCACTTGTAGGACTTGGAATTGCTAGATGAGCATAGAAAAAATGAATTCGATCACCTTAAAGCATATGAACAATGCATGAGCCACACTTACAATCATAAGGTGAAACCTCATAAATTTGAGGTTGGTGACTTGGTCCTTAGAGAGATTCCTAAAAGTCAATAGTATCGAGAAAAAATGAGGAAATTTTGAACCTAATTGGCTTCGCCGCTACATTGTTACAATAGTTTATGGCTCAAGTGCATTCTAGTTATCAATCCCTGACAGAGAACCATTGGATGATCCTATTAATAGCATGAACCTTTTCAATTTCTCACATATTTTTAGAGAATCTCATATAAATACAAATTTTTATTAAAAGTATAAAAAATACAAAAAAAAATCATAAAATTAAAAAATCATCACCTTGATGAAAACCTAGCAAATAGGCATCTTGTGTGACACAAAAAAATTAAAAAGTAAAAAAAGTAAAGAGAAATAAATATGTCCAATGGTAAAAATCACTTTGGTGGTGCCTTGGGAAAGTAACATGGTGAAAACCAAGTTACTAATGCCATGTGTAGGGACTTTTGATTCTCCCTCCTTTAGGACTGAATATCATCCTTATCGCTTTGCACACACTCAAATCCTATCAATCCATAATAACTTTGTCCATTCCCATCATGGCTTGTCATTGATCTACCTAGGATCATTGTACCATTCATAATAAACCTTTTTTGCCTTTTGTTTCGCCCATAATAATCAGGTCCTATCGATAATTAGGGGCATATCCTTGACCTAGTGATAAAAGTGGATCCTTGGCATTGCATGTTGTGAGGAGCATCACTTTTTTATACCTTCTTTCCTCTTACACATAATTCACAATAAAAGATCATTTATCTCCTTCATAATAAAGTATCAGCTTCATGGAATAAGTTAGTTTCATATCAGACACAAGCAGTAATGGGATTTCATCAAATCAATCTTTTGATAGACTATGTATCTAATAGTTTTTGTGAGTTATTTGGTGCTATCTATCCTTTATCAAGATAACAACGTTGTGACCAAATCAAACACTTTAACATATATGGAAAGAAACATTTGTGACATGAGGATTTCAGTTTCTATTAGTACTAAGTATTTGATTTTATTTGATTTGATCTTTTATGGGGTCATGTTTCTTATTCCTCTCAAAGATGTCTACAAACTATAGTAGCCTAGATGAGGCATGGTCACCTATTTATTTCTTGTGGGTTTTTTATTAGTAAAACTATATCTTGTCTAGGTATGCTTGAACATATGCCTCTTCCTACTCTCCTAGTACCTATACTTGTACCTGTGCAACTCATGGCCTAGGTCAGCCCTGTCCTCTTCCTCATGATGGCTTAGGTAGTCGTCTGTCCCTAGCACCATTGCTCTTGTCATCCCCCTTAGAGACACTCCCCTCCCTCACCTCCTCCTCCTCCTAGCGGGTCTCTCTCCATTTGTGTCGTCCTTAAACATGACATTAGATCTCCTAGCCCTATAAGTCATGGAAATGGATGTACCCTAAAATATACCTCATAATCAAGCGTCATGCATGGATCTACTATATCTAGACATAGATTCCATGGTACCAATGTCAATGATTAGAAATCAACAATGAAAACCTCATATGAAAGACATGAGCCCCATCGAGGAATCTCTTGTCAAGTTCGTGCAAACTCTGCCGTTCCTAGTGGTTATGCCTGAATCCTGCCAAACTGTCGCGATACCCTATCTAGTCAATGTCTCTTGATGATATATGTTGTGTGTCCAATCAAACATAAAGTCTGATAACAGTAGGGAAGCTCTCTCTCATTCTCGTCCAATGTCTCACAGTCCAAATAAGGTCTCCAAATCATTTTATCAATGTCATCTATGACCTTGCACAAATAATCCATCTTCCCAAGCCATGGCTGGGAAATGGTCATGTTGTACATGTGAACATAGGGATGACTGCTTCATTCCCTTGCAACAATTGGGTCTTGTCATTACTATATACTCAAAATCCCAAATATGTAACAAAGCGACCCCTAATAAGATGCCACAACATCCCGGGTACATGAACTAATGTAAATCATGGTACAAATGGGCCAATAGGCAAGGGCCCCAAACAAATTGTGTACACTAAGTCAACATCATCTCCATGGCTCTGCCCCATCCAATGGACATGCCATGGGTCATCTGATCTGGATAGATGTACCCACTAATGACTCCACCAATGACTACTACCCACATTGATCTTGCTAACCCCACCTCATTGATCTTGTCCCAACTGACATGTATGTCGTAGACATCCAAATCCTAATAATTGAATACTCAACATAGAGCATCTATGTCATCACCCTCTCAATTGTATACAACCAACTCTCCATGGATCCGAATCCAATAATCTGATAGACATCCTACAAGATCATAGACATCTCACCTATAGGAAGGTGGAATGCATAGTGCTCATTGTACCATCTCTTAGTTATTGTAGATATCAAATCAAGATTTGTTTGAATCTCAGGCATAAATGTCGCATGCCATAAACCAAGTATTGATAAAGTCAAGTGATCATCCTCCAAGAGTTGTAGTCTCAATCTCTAAGTCTGTGGAAATCTCTTGCAAGAATCTAGGGGTGCTAGATCTACCTACAATCACAAATGTAATTGCATTAGTGAAAAAATGTATTAGCTTTAGTTGAGCTTTGTCAGCTCTATTTAGTGACTTCATTAGCTTTATCAACTTATCAGCCACTAAATAGTCTATCCTACTAGGGCAATCACCAGATTTCATCAATCCAACTATCTATCCTACTAGTTGCTTCTATTTATCATAGTGCCACCTATTTTGCCCCTATTTTGACCATATACACACTAATGTTTATCGCATGTGTGCTGAAAAACAAAAAATGCATTTTGATCATGCATATACATATTTAAATACATTTGCATGCCATTGTTTGGCACATGCATGTCAAGGAATCATATACGCACCTAAATCATACACACGTCACTGTTTGACATGTATGCAACTTAAGCAACCCTATACACATTTTTGCCATAAACACATTTTTACTGACAACAAATAAAGTTTTAATGAGCATAAACGTGTTTTTGACATAAACGCATTGAAACCTAACCTAAACATGTTGAGACCTAACATATATGTATTTTTGACATTTACCCTATTGTCATGTTTTTGGCAACCTACTTCCTAGACCTATTTATGATTTAATAAATGCACAAAATAAAAAAGGCGAGAATGTACATACTGGCTCTCCATACTTTTCTGGTCACTTTTGTCATCAAACTCGCTCAAATTTGTGAAACCGCTCTACCATGGCTTCATTGTTGTGGTTGCTCGCTCTCCTTCACTCTGCACCTTGATCAATGAAAGTGATGGATGCAAATGAGGTGGTCCCTATCCAACCCTCATATTTATAGGTGTGGTAACCCTAAGTGCTTGTGGTGACCCCCTATGATTGATGTGATCCCCTGAGCTCCCATTTCCACTCATCCTTAACCTTTTTCATTTGCTTATCTTTTATGCTTGGCCTATCCTATCCTTTTTCCT
Source organism: Cryptomeria japonica (assembly GCF_030272615.1). NCBI lineage: Eukaryota > Viridiplantae > Streptophyta > Pinopsida > Cupressales > Cupressaceae > Cryptomeria > Cryptomeria japonica. The sequence continues at coordinate 181,340,069 of NC_081412.1, forward strand.
TGTCGAGAGATTGTTTGAATTTTTCAAAAAAAATCACCCAATCTCTTGAGGGGGCATGTCGTCTTCCTTACCAAGGGTAACCTATTGTATCAATGCATTATTTTTCCTTGAAACAATATGACAAGTTGCATTGTCTAAAAGAGGGGAAAAATGTAGACACCTAAAATTGTCCTAGCCTAATTAAGTAAATATTTTATTTATTTAATTATTTTATCCTCAGCTTTCTATTTGTAGCGTCGTAAATTTTCGCCAGGCCAATTTACACTTCATGTTTGTGCCCCTACTTTAGCGCGTCTCCCCCTTATCTCCTATCTAAGTCAGTTTAGTGCCTTAACTCCAATTTTTATGCCATATACACCTACCAAATGACTCTCTGGAGGGGTATCCTCCTCTTTGGGCTTAAATTTTGGTCCCTAATTGAGGAGGGTCAGGGTGCTAATGCCCTGGTCCCCCTCAATGGGACCCAATTTTCAAGAGAAGGATGGGACCTATCTTTCCGACAAGAAATTAAATTGGTGGTTCTATATGACCATTGGAGGTCAGCCTATTCAATAAATTGACCTAGGATCTCATATATAAAGACATTTTGATCCAGGCATTCTAAGTCTCCATATCCAAGCAATCAAGCATTCATCGTCAAGCATTTTCAAATATCTTCAAGGCTGCATACTCATCATCCAACCATTGTGGAGAAAAATTACATCATTCATATGTGAGCATGTGTGTGTTATTAGGGTTTTGTCACATTCATGTCGTTTCATACAACATATGTGATTTCATTCAAGAAGCAAAGCATCATTATCAGTCATTGTAGATTTGAGGTATATCTTACCATTGTTTATTTCAGTATTTGCAATATTTCATTCAAGGTTAATTCCTAAACTGGGGTTTGACTTAGGCAAACCCCTATTCCCAACCCATTTCTCCTTATTTTTGTGTATAGGAAGCAGGTACAAAGCTACAATCTTGAGGATTAGGTTTATTTACAGAGACGAACAAATTCTCCTTTGGACGACAAAAAGTGCAGAGGACCAGTGTGACGAGCATACCGGTCCCAACATTTCAGGAGCTCCTTCCAAGAATAGATGTGAATATTCTTATATTGCTCAATCTTGCGGTTGTATCTCTCTATTCACTTATAATTACTAGAATTTTGACACATTTACCCCAATTTCAACATTTTACAATTCAACTCAAAAGAGGGTAATCAATTCAAATCCAGTGAATCCAATAAGAATTCTCAGCCCTATCCTTGTTGGTGTGTGGCTAGATCTATTGGGTTTGCCCCTCCTTTAATGTAATGGTCCCTAAGTCTAAATATTAGGGGTTTTCATATATCTAATTGTGGACACCCTAGTATTTTCACCCATTACACTATTAATTAAATAGATCTTTATTTCTTTAATTAATTCACTAATCCTCTTCTAGCCTTTCCCTATTTAAAAAAAAGTGTAGAATATCCTTTTTCAACTAGTTGTCCTATACTCAGTAAATTATGTACTAAACTAGGTACATACAAAACATCACGAATACACTTTTTCTAACCTAATTTTATATTCACGACAATTGTCCCTTTACCTGTAACTTCAACTTCCTTGTTATCTCCAAGTCTTACTTGCATTCTAATAGAATCATTCATGTCTACAAAAATATTTTTATTTCCAGTCATGTGGCTATTACAACCACTTTCCAAAATCCATATATTTTATGATTCTTCTTTTGAAGCATTGCAAGCAAGAATAAATTATTATCTGATTTTTCTTCTTTTTCTTTAAAAAAATGTGCATTGTTGCCTATTCTTTCTCCAACAGTTCATAATGTCCAAAATTTTTACAATTTTTTATTTATTTAAATTATCCTTTCTCTAAATTAGATAAATATTTGGTTTATTTAATTGGCTCCACCTTTTCTATTAATTAAATTAATCATTATTTAATTAATTCATTAGCTTTTTCCTCCCATGACATTTTTCATTCATCTCTTAATTTACCTTTAACCACCTCTCTAATATTTTCCCATTTCCTATACCTACCCTCTAATATGAGCCGACCATTTATCCTTCCACTTCTTAATCATATCCCTCTACTTATAGGGTGTTCTCTATAAAAGATATCTCTTTCCCTCTCCTTCATCAATCAATCAAGTGAAGTACCTACACTCTATCGAATTGCATACTCAACCACATCCATTCTCTATTGAGATCTTGTGCACACATAAATCTAAGAGCAACCATAATATCAAGCAAGATCAATGGAGATAGGAGGACAATGGAGATAAAACCCATGGAGCATGTGAATGTTATAATCTAGTTTATTTTATCTTTTTCATGTTCTTTAATTCTCTATTGGTTTTATGTTGGATTCCATTGTAGAACTAGGGTTTAGTGGTTGAATATATGAGGTTTTACAATCATTTTGATATCCAATTTCAACATAAATAACCTCAAAACAAAACTTTGGATAGTTTGAAGATTGTAGATGACAACACAAATAATATCACAACCTTAACATGTACTCAATTACTTGATGATGATAGTTTTGTTGAGATAACAAAATTAAAGGATTTTATCAAACAATTAAGGAATGATGATTATCAAAAGAAGGTAATAGAAACCAAGAATAAAGAAGATCCCTCTAAATGGGACAACATTGTTGTGCAAATGTTGGGAAAAGTGGAACTCAAATTTGATAATATTACTCTCAAGGAAGGGAGTAGATTAGTGAAAGAAAGTGGAGTACTCTTACTTCCTAACTGGGACAGGTTGCAACAACTTTTTCTTTTAACATGATAAGGAAACAAGATAAAGTGATGTATACTTCTAAAGAATAGGTAGAGCATGATATTTTTTGGATCAATATTCAATCTAAAGTTTAAAACATTGGCAATTTGGGCCTTGGCTCCAAATAAAAATAACCCAAATGTGATTAAAAATCTCAAATATTTGAAGGGAGTCATGATAAAAAAAGAGTCTCCATCATCCCTTCTCATGAAGCTACATCTTTGATAGTCAATACTACCTTGTTGAGTCTATTGGTATTTTGGTATGGTTTTGTCATTGATGTCAACACCTACTAAAAGCACTTTGGAGATCCAGCAAACATTTATCGGCAAGCAAGTAACTATTGCACAGTTACTAGTATATGATACACCGGCAGGATATAATGATCACCGACACCTGATATGGCATGGAAGACATTTGGAAATGTCAAAGACATCATGTGGACATCTTATCTTGGAGAAGTAATCATTGGTATACTCACTTTTGCATATTTGTTTTTACCGACAAATAGGTCCAAGGTTATCCAGGGTTACACCGGCAGGTTTATCTTTTTCAGATCAGCATGGCACACTATGGAGATGATTAATTAATGTTGTAAATGCATTAAGCCAACATGTTCAATCGGTTATTGCATCGGATATTATATTTTTTGTAAAATGTTTTATTGTAATATCTTGTAGAGCCGACCTACTAAAATTGGTCCTAGGTTATGGTATAAATGTAAGATCTTAATTGTAAGATCAAGTGTGGAGTGCAAAGAAGGTATATTGTGAAGGGATATGCGAGATTTAGCAGAGCTATACACGAAGACATCATTTGAAGGTGAAGTTAGGGTTTTGTGAAGGCATATCAACATTACACCGGTACTGAATCCAGCATATGAAGATGCTATTTCAAGCAGTACATTCCTATTGGATTTAACCATCAAAATTGTAGTCAGTGTGACTCCCATTTGTATTTGAGCAGTGAGCTCTAGGTGCTTGGCCTTTCTACATGTGCAAACCCCATTTATGTACACTTACTATCTGCAGTAGTATCATTTGATTATGGGTAAGGTTTCCCACTGTGGTTTTTCCCCTTACAGGGTTTCCATGTACAAATATTGGTGTCATGTATTGTGGATGATTTTATGTTTTGATTTCATGCATTAATCTTTACCAGTATTGCATTTATCTGTTAAATTTGTCCACCGGTATAACAGACTATCTCACCGGTATTAAAGCAGTAATTGATTAAGTTGTTTTTGGTTTAAAGTTTTAGACAACTGATTCACCCCCCCCCCTCTCAGTTGTCCCCGGGACCTAACAATTGGTATCAGAGCTAAGTCCTCTTTTGCAGAAGTTTAACAACTTGAGGAGATCCAATGTCTACTAATTATTTCAGGAAGGACAGTCCTAAACTTGATGGAACCAACTATGGGATATGGAAGATCAGAATGGAGACACATCTAAATTGCATTGGAAAGGACATCATGTTACAAAGAATGGTTATATTATTGATACTCCAGGTCAGCCTGCTCCAGCTAACTTGACTAAAGATGAAGAAAATGATTGCAAAGAAAAAGAAGCACTTTTGAGCACATTATCAGATCAGCAAATCATGGGACTATCAGAAAGGTCTACTGCTAAAGCTATTTGGGATCATTTGGAAACACTGAATGAAGGAGATTCCACAGTCAAAATTGCAAAACTTGAAAGCTTCCGGGTCAGGTATGAAAATCTGAAAATGGAAGAAGATGAAAGAATCTCTTCTTTTATGGAAAGATTAAATGAAATTATTTTGGGTATAAAATGTTGTGGAGGAACTCTAAGTGAAGATGAAATTGTTTCAAAAGTTTTAAGAGGATTGCCACCGGCATACAAAATGAAGGTTACTGCTATAAATGAATTAAGAACAATGCCTAATACATCAGTAACTAGGGATACATTGATTGGAAAACTTTCAGCCTTTGAAATTGAGGAATTTCGTCCTGTTGCTACTATAAAGATAGATTTAGCCTTCAAAACATCAACATCATCTGCATCATCATTTGACAAATCTGATTGGAAAGCCTTTTATGCAAGAGAACTTGAAGAAAGCAGGAAAGAACTGTTACTACTTACTAAGATTTCCATTAGTCTTATGTTCAAAGTTATTCTATATACTCTAGTCGGTTAACTCTACCGAAATATTCAGTCGGTATGCACAGAGCAGTCGGTAATAGAAGAAACTAGTCACAGAGCCCAGTATGCACCGAGCTATCTACCGAGTATCATTCCATGTTTACCGAGCAGCAAACATGACACACTGAGTTGATATACACTGAGTGAAATGTGTTACTAGATTCATTGAACCTGGACATACATATGGAAACGTGTTACAAGATCGAGAAACATAGAACCGTTATCACATTGGAAATTGCACTTAAAAGATTGTGTATGATTTTGAGGTCATCTAACCAATGAAATATTTTGCATGGTTATTAATTCGATGAAAAATGTTTGTAAGATTGAAGCAATGAATAGATCACCGACATAAGAGATCTATTTATACATCATGGATTGAGATCAGATATACACATGTAGTATAATAGAAAGAAAGATATAGAAATATATGAAGCAAGACATGTGAAAGCACTAAGTGTTATGACTGTTACAGAGACACAGAGGTCACCGAGAAGGATTTCAGAGAACCATCACAGAACAGAGTAAACAGAAGGGTTTACCGAGTTACTATATGGGTTACCGAGGTATGCTATAAGCAAGGTAATCTTATTTGAGCACATAGAATCTGCTATAACATTTCAGATGTAAAGTTGCAGATATTTGTAATGATTTTATTGTAATATTTTGAAACTGTAAGAGAAACCTTTAATAGGGTAAAAGACTCTAACCAAGTCTATAAATTGTAAAGCCTCTAACCAAGTGCAGCATTTAGATTAAGTGTTGTTAAATCCTTTAGCAAGGTAGATCTAATAGATCTTGATACTCCTAACAGGGTAAGCTATCAGAAATAGCTAAACATGTAGCTCTAACCGAGCACCCTTTATTATTGCAGTAGTGAAGTTGTGGGTGTCATCCCCACCGCAGTTTTTCTCTCTAACCAAGAGTTTCTGCGTAACCAAAATATAAGTGTTATGGAGTGAATCATGTATGATTGTTATTGTAAAGCGGAAAATCGCGATCGAACTCTAGTTGCTCTCCCCTCTTCCAACTCCAAGGAGAGAGAAGGGAGATTCACTAGGGTTGATGGTTTTCACTTAGGGGAGAGACTTTACATTCAAAAGAGGGGTTGAAACCCACAAGATCCAATCCCACACAATGCAAGATTGGATGCTAAATGAGTTTCAAGGGTTATGACAGCAAGGCTACCCTCTTTTGTAAAGAATGTGCATAGAAGAATTAAGCTAGGAATGCATAGAAAGTGACAAAGATTCACTTATAAACTGAGATAGGGATATAGGATGAAGTTACGGACCTGGAATTAGCAGTAAAATGTCGATACGGCGCTGTCCTGCAAATTTGAGCAAAAGTTGTCGGGACGATGGCGCCCAAGCGCCACGGTCCTCCGAAAAATCCGCGAAACGAAGGGGGATCTGTTCGTCTCTGCACAAGGATTCCAGATCTTCAATTTCAGCCGCGTACCTGCAACCTACACACAGAAAAGCAAAGACGATTGGGGGGTTAGGGATTAGGGGTTTGCCTTTAGGTCAAACCCCAGTTTTGGAATTAACCAAGAAATGAGCAATGCTGTAAATGTAAATGTCTGTAATGTAAAACAAGTACTAATACCTTGTTGTAAGGATGTTTGTATCCTTATGTGCAAAGGTATAGATGTTGTATGTTGTATGTTGTAGTAGTATGTTGTATGTAGCATGTACTATGTGATCTCCTCTTCAATGGTTGAATCCTTGTCTTGAATGCAACACTTAGCCTTGAATGGAGACTTGAAATGATCAATTGCTTGAAGGAATGCTTGAATGCTTGAATGCTTGAGTATAATTTACACGCTTTTTCCATCATGTCGAATGAAAGAGGAAAATGTAGTTTATATACTTGTCATTTAGGGCTGATAGACTGATTTTCCCGACCTTAGGCCGACCAGGAAAGATAATTTCCAATTTGCAAACATAAAGACCCGAAGTCCAAAAGAGACCGGGCCCAAAATAGGACCCAGGGACCAGGGCGCTGGGCGCTTTGGTCCCACCTCTCGGGACAGCAAGGTGCAAAGGAGGTTCAGGCCAGGGTGCAAGAAAATACAGTTTTTGGTGTCATAATCAGGTTTCAAGGTCTCCATTCAGGTTGCGTGTTGCGTCGCCATCGTGAAGACCGAAATGCAGTCGAAATTGCAAGTGTCGCAATTTTAGGACGCTACATTTAGCCCCCACTTTAGCGGGAGTATGTATGCTCATACTTCCGATAAAGTACAAGGAAACAATATTGAAAGACTTTCACCACGTCAAGGAGGCAAGACACACCAAGCCCCCAGTGGACTAAGGATCTTACGACTTCGATTGACAAAGTAAAAGGGAAGATCATGAGGGAGAACCATGACTGTCAGTAGTAAGGTTCCCTCACTATGAGTCATGCAAGAAAGATATCAAAAATTTTCAAGGCAAAGCTAAATTTGTCAAGAAATTTTCAAGTATCTTGAAAAGATATGAACGGGATGTATGCCCCCCTACGTTAAAGCGATCGCACACGCCTCACCGGGGGTGATTGCTTTAAGGTAGTGATACATATAAGAAGTGAGAAAGGAGCACGTTATCGCAAGGATTTAGCCCCCAAGTGTGAGATAAGCCCAAGGATAATAGACACAAAACACAAAGCACAAGGTGACTTCGCTTTCCTCGGGGTCAGTATGCTATATGATAATTCATGTATTATCATATGTATGTATGCATAATTGTTCTTCATTCCCCAATTAAGGAAGGTCACCTAGAAGAAGGGAACACATGTGTCTTTTGAGTCAACATGAGAGAGACCAAAAGAGATCTTAATGCTTTGCATCATCCTCAAGTAGACAACACTAAGGACAACAAATAGAAGAATGAGAATAACATATAGAAGAAGTAACACAAGAGAGGAGGAGAGAATCTGCTATGCTAATGTAACTAGTCTAGCACGTCATCTACCCCCCGATCTTGCTGATCAATGTTTCGGGAAGGCAGGGAACACGCTAGAGGAGGAACATTCAACACAGTAGATGGAGCTCTCACAAGATCCAAACAAGGGCTATGTTCATATCCCAAGCCACGGTGTTCTTGTCTAGGAGCTAGGGTAAGTGCTTTAGAAAATTCGTTAGATAAATGGTTATCAATATCAACAAGTTCATATTCACTATCAGAATGAACAGGAGAATTAGCATTTTCATCTATAGCATCATCAAGATTTATAAAAATAGGGTCTTTAATTCGCACAGGATCAAGACCATCATGCATCTTATGTTTTGGAGATTTTGGAGAAAATGGAATAATGCTTGTTGAAGGTGTTTTTGGAGATTGCAAAGTTTGAGAAGCAGCTGATTGAGCTCTAAGACGACGCTTTTGTCGGCGTTCACGTGCAGAACGATTTCGTCTAGTCTTAGTAGGAAGTGGAGAAGATTGAGGAGGAGGAATGTTCTCATCCTTATCACTTGGGTGTTTAGGTGGTGGTCTCTTAGGCTGGATAATAGGAGAAGAAGAAGGTCTCTTCTCTCTATAAAAAGAAGGAGGAGGGACTGCTCCATACAAAGGAGGAATATTTGGTTTAGGAAGGAGACCAAGTCCATCATGACGAGGAGGTATAGATCTACTCTTAGGGAGTTTATTAGATATAGGCATAGTCACATCCATAGGGATGGGTTGGGAATCTTCTTGAGGAAAGACATTAGTTTTATATTTCAAAGGAAGAACTTCCTTCTCAAGAATGATAGGAATATCAAGTTTAGGTGTTCTAGGTTCACTTAGAGATAGGATCATATCTTTTTTCCACTTTTGATAAGAGTTGAAAAGATGATCACTTCGCGGAGGAAGAGATTGGAATTGTTTAGGCCAAAAGTAATCAATAGGAACGCTAGAAGTTCTTTCAGCTGGTTTAAAGAGACTATGATTGACAGTAACAACTTCACCATTATGGGGAAATTTCAAACACTTGTGAATAGGAGAAGCAATAGCTTTCATGGAAGATAGCCAAGGATAGCCAAGCTTCACATGAAATTGTTCGGAAGATGGAATAATAGCAAAGTTCACATCAAGGGATTTGTTATGGACCTCAATAGGCAATGTAATAGAACCAATTGCAGGAGAAGAAAATGCATCAAATAGTTTCACAATCACATCTGTTTTGTCATATATCACTTGATTCAATTGCAAAGTAAAAAGAAATTCTTCAGTAATAACATTAATCATGCACGAAGGATCAATAAGCACTCCACGGCAAGGTGTATTCTTGACTTTTGCAACTATGTATAAAGGACCATTAGGTGCCCTAATGGTTTCACTGGAATCAAATGTGATGGAAGGTTCTTTAGGGTTTTCTTGCTGCTCTACAAAGTTAATCACATTCGGAGTCATAGACACAAGACCATCAAATGAAAGAGGGGAATCATTAGCCTCAATTGCATTAGAGGTATGAGAAGGTAATGGATCAGTGAAAATCTGAAGATTTTGATTAGGAGGAGCTACAGATGTATTGCCTTTATCATTCACTCCAGAAACAGAAATAGTATTATTATCAATCAAATCTTGAATTTTACCCTTTAAAGAAAAACATTTTTCAGTATCATGCCCAGGCTGACGATGAAATTGACAAAAAGCTTTGTTATCAAAATAAGGTGAAGTAATCTTTGCAGGATCAATTTGTCTTATAGGAGGAAGAGTAAGCACATTTTGTTCCAATAACTTATTCATAATACTATGCAATGATTCATTCAAAGGAGTATACTTTATTTCTTTCTTGAAAAATTTAGAAATAGGAGGCACACCTGATGCTGCATTCACATTGTTGTTGATGATGTTTTCATTGAATTTGATGGAATCTCTGTTTAGTTTAAACTTCCCAAATGGTTGTTGACTGCTATCACCCTTATCACTCGGAGCCATAGGATGTGATTGTTCCATTTGACTCACAGTCAGTTGATAATTGTGAAGAGTTGCACACAACTGTTGGAAAGAAGTAAACTCAGAAAACAAAAGTTTGTCTCGAATATCTTTTTGTAAATTAGAAATAAAGATTCTTTGAATATCATTGTCAGGCACTGGAAAAGAAATTTGAGCATACAAATGCTTATATCTACCAATGAAATCAGTCACTTTTTCTTTAACACCTTGTTTACAATGCATTAAATCAATCAAAGTAACTTTAGGACTTATATTGTTTTGAAATTGTTGAATGAAAGCATTTGCAAGTTGTTCAAAAGAAGTAATAGAATAAGAAGGCAACGAGCAATACCATTGTAGGGCTTTGTCTCTTAATGTTCTAGTGAACAGTTTTGCAAGCAACCTTTGGTCATAAGCAAAATCAGTATAGATTGTTTGAAAAGTCTTAACATGTGTTAGAGGATCACCTTTACCATTATAAAGCTCCAAATGCGGGATTTCAACATGTTTAGGAGGGATAGCTCGAACAATGTCAAGAGAAAGTGGGCTCGCAACATCAAATGTGGGCACACTAAACTTAGATTGATTCATAGAGGCAATTTGTTGCTGTAAAGAAGAGACAGTTTGTGCAAGATTGTTAATGGTCGCTTCAGTCGAAGAATTCATATTAGATGTGTTAGATTGAGATGGAGGTGTTATGTTATTGAAAGAAGGTAAAGAGTAAGGTGGTGGGACTCTATGATAATTAGTCATAGGAGATGATTGGACAGGAGGAACAATACAAGGAGGAATGGAATGGTTAAATGAATTGCCCCCTTGCGTCATGTTCATTTGTGGAGATATAATAGGAACACTCATTGAAGGAATGAATGAAGAAGTTGGATTGAATGAAGGAAGAGGGTTAATTGAAGAAGAGGGATTGCCCCCATGACTGGCAATCATAGGAGGAATGTCTTGTGTTGAAGTAGTCATTATGTTTGATGTAAAAGTAGGTATGCTAGCAATAGAAGTCGTCAAAGGAATAAAATGATTGACTTGAGTAGGAGGTTGTGTATAACCTAAGGTTTCGACACAACTTTTCATAGGCATCACATTTGAATCCACAATGTGTGCAATACCACGCAAAAAATCAATTCCATTCTTATCACTTTGAAGCATACATTTTAGACCCTCAATTAAAGGAAGAGCTTGACTATCAGGGTATTCTTGAGACATCCATTGTCGAAAATCGTCAAATTGGTTATCCAATTTCGAAGGTTGTTCTTCAGAAACCTCATGGAGAGCTTCTTCATCATTAGGAGGATTAGAGGAATTACCCATGTCCTCGTTAAAAAGGCTATTCAAATTAGGTTCCATCTCCTCAGTAGTTAAACCTCAGAAAGACTTAATTCTACGGCTTCGTCTAACAGGAATAGTGTAAGTAGGGCTTATTGTTGTAAAACTCATGCACTAGAGAGAGAGAGAAAGTTTTGAATTTAGAGGTAGCAATTTTCAGTAAAATCAGCCAATCTTCTGGATTTAAGCTGTTAAATACAATCAAGAGAATCTCCCGAAATTTCAGAAAAAACGTCAGGGACCGTGGCGCTTCGGAGTGCACACGGTCCCGACAACTTTTTTCAAAATTTGCAGGGATGAAAGTTATGATGATTTTAGAGCTAATCTGAAAAAATTGAGTGATTTTACGATCTGTAGATAGGCCAAATTACAGTTGCAATCTCAAAATTGAACCCTACCCAGATTGTCGAAAAATGCAAAAATTTGAATTTTGAAAAAGAGAGGGAAACTGAAATTTTGAATGTTATGATTTTAGAGGGAATGTCAAGAGCAATGCAAGTTTTGAAATTTAAAAATTGACTCAATTTCACGCAAAATTCAATTTTGAAAGCGAAAATTAAAGTTGTTGTAATTAAGCACTTAATTTCAAAAGTCACAAATTGCAAGAATTTGAATAAAGCACTGAAATTTTTAATGAATGCAAACACACTTTTCAGATTTAGGACAGTAAGAACACAATTTTGACACAAAATTTCAGTTTCAATGATTTTTGAATGATTAGAAGCGTTAATCCAAGCAATCCCTAGACCAACTTTGACTTTAATTTTGCAAGTGTTATAATTGATAAAATCAGCCAAAATTCTGGATTTTAGCAGGAAAATACAGTAAGATCTCGCTCCCGAAATTTCGGAAAAAATATCGGGGACGATGGCGCTCGGAGTGCACACGGTCCTCGCAACTTTTTTCCAAATTTTCAGGGATGAAAGATATTGTGATTTTATTGCGGAATCCAAAGTTACAGTTGATTTGGAGATGTTTTGATCAATGAAATTATCGGACAAAGGTTGAATCAAGAGGGTTTCAAAAATTAGGGTTTTGACACTTAACCACTTAATTTTCAAAATTAGAGCACAAATATGAATTGATAATTTGTAATAGAAGGGCAGATCTGAAACAAGCATTAATAATTAAACACTTCACAAATTTAATTACTTAAAAAGGAAATTTAGGGTTTTTATGCAATTAACCTCTAAAATTTGCAAAAGATCAAACATGGAAATGTAATCAAGGAATCAAATCTAACCATGAATAATCAGAAAGAATGTTCACGTCGGGTTCACCAAAATGTAAAGTGGAAAATCGCGATCGAACTCTAGTTGCTCTCCCCTCTTCCAACTCCAAGGAGAGAGAAGGGAGATTCACTAGGGTTGATGGTTTTCACTTAGGGGAGAGACTTTACATTCAAAAGAGGGGTTGAAACCCACAAGATCCAATCCCACACAATGCAAGATTGGATGCTAAATGAGTTTCAAGGGTTATGACAGCAAGGCTACCCTCTTTTGTAAAGAATGTGCATAGCAGAATTAAGCTAGGAATGCATAGAAAGTGACAAAGATTCGCTTATAAACTGAGATAGGGATATAGGATGAAGCTGCGGACCTGGAATTAGCAGTAAAATGTCGATACGGCGCTGTCCTGCAAATTTGAGCAAAAGTTGTCGGGACGATGGCGCCCGAGCGCCACGGTCCTCCGAAAAATCCGCGAAACGAAGGGGGATCTGTTCGTCTCTGCACAAGGATTCCAGATCTTCAATTTCAGCCGCGTACCTGCAACCTACACACAGAAAAGCGAAGATGATTGGGGGGTTAGGGATTAGGGGTTTGCCTTTAGGTCAAACCCCAGTTTTGGAATTAACCAAGAAATGAGCAATGCTGTAAATGTAAATGTCTGTAATGTAAAATAAGTACTAATACCTTGTTGTAAGGATGTTTGTATCCTTATGTGCGAAGGTATAGATGTTGTATGTTGTATGTTGTAGTAGTATGTTGTATGTAGCATGTACTATGTGATCTCCTCTTCAATGGTTGAATCCTTGTCTTGAATGCAACACTTAGCCTTGAATGGAGACTTGAAATGATCAATTGCTTGAAGGAATGCTTGAATGCTTGAATGCTTGAGTATAATTTCCACGCTTTTTCCATCATGTCGAATGAAAGAGGAAAATGTAGTTTATATACTTGTCATTTAGGGCTGATAGACTAATTTTCTCGACCTTAGGCCGACCAGGAAAGATAATTTCCAATTTGCAAACATAAAGACCCGAAGTCCAAAAGAGACCGGGCCCAAAATAGGACCCAGGGACCAGGGCGCTGGGCGCCATGGTCTTGGGGGACCAGGGCGCTGGGCGCCCTGGTCCTGAAGGACCAGGGTGCTGGGCGCTCTGGTCCCACCTCCCGGGACAGCAGGGTGCAAAGGAGGTTCAGGCCAGGGTGCAAGAAAATGCAGTTTTTGGTGTCATAATCAGGTTTCGGGGTCTCCATTCAGGTTGCGTGTTGCGTCACCATCGTGAAGACCGAAATGCAGTCGAAATTGCAAGTGTCGCAATTTTAGGACGCTACAATTATTTATTTGGTTTAGCATTATATTATGTTGCTGCACTATTCAATTTATGCTTAACAGTAAAGTTATTGTTGAAGAAAAGTTTTGTAGTACTGATTCACCCCTCCCTTCTCAGTACATTAGCTTTCCATATTGGGCCTAACAATTGGTATCAGAGCTTCAATCTTGGAAAAGGGTTTAACAGCCTAAAGAGAAAGATCTTATCAATGGAAGGCTGTAAACAATCTCGGAGGATTGTGTATCTGCAAGAAGAGTTGGATCATGTTAATCAAGTGATTGCAGACATGCAAAGGCAAATGCAAAAATCTCTGAAAGTGAGAAGAAGATTATCTGATGATTTGCAAGACTCTCAAGAGTTAGTGGAACAAATGGAGACATCATCTGAGATCAGTATGTCTGAAGAGACTGAAGAAATGATTGAAGTATTGAGAGAAAAGAACAAAGCACTGGTTGATCAACTAAAAGCAATGAAAAGAGAACATGAACATTTCAGCACACAGATGACTGAAAATCTTGATGCATTGAGGACAGCCAAGAATAAAATAAGAGATCTAGAAAGAGAGAAACAACAACTTGAAGCATTAGTATATGAAAAGAATGATGAAATCATAAGATTGACTGGGATTCAACAAAATCTGACAGATCAACTAGGTTATGCACATCATGAAGCAAATCTGAAAGATGATGAGAATCAAGCATTGAAACTTGAAGTATCAAGGTTGACCAATGAACTTGAAACAGAGAACAAATCCAAAGAATCATTGAAGAAGAGTTATGAAGCATCAAAGATGTTGGATGAGCAACTGAATACAAGACGACCCAACAAAGATGGAGGACTCGGTTACAAAGGAAAAGACTCTACCAAGAAAGGAATTCATACCACTGAGAGAGGAGAATCATCAAAGCAAGCTGGAATCAAGAAGAACATCAAAAGAAAGAAGCCTATTTGCAACTACTGTGGAAATCAAAGTCATACTGCCAACATGTGCCGAATCAGAAAAGGTAAGCAACTGAATGTCACTAAGTCCAATGGTTATTGTTACAATTGCAATAAATATGGTCACACATTTAACCAATGTAGGACAAAGTCTGTTAACAATTATAAGAAGGCAAAATTCAAAGGGTTTTGTAAAAACTGCAATAGATATGGACATAGTACCGAGAAGTGTTGGTTTAAGAAAAAGAACTATATGTGGTATGCACACCGAGCAAACACTGGAGGCTACCAAACTCACACAGATCCTTACTGACAGTATTTTGTAGTACCATGGGATTACAATACAAGGATATGGTGTGAATGTTGTGGAAGATATGGACACATAAGTGCCAACTGCTTTATAAGGTTTGGGATGAACAACCGAAGATCATGGAGAAATCCTGGTATGGCATGTTTTCATTGTCACAAAGTGGGACACTTAGTTGGAGATTGCAGAGATCAACCTAGAAAAGACACTGAAGAAATAAAAGAAAAATTAAAGATGATTTGGGAAAAGAAGGAAATTGTGTCAAATGAAGAAAGCACCTTACCTACCGAGTTAGGTGCACCTATTCCAAATTAATCGGTAAAGGTATGAAGGGACTGCATTCTCTCAAGGTTAAATCTTAACAATTCCTACTTTATTATGTACTTAATTCAAAATCTGCATAGTTAAGATGTAGTAGTAAGTTTGAAATTCTATCAAAGTCTTTTGGAGCACTATACAAAAAACCTGTCAAGTCGGTGTATACAGGAAGCCTGTCAAGTCGGTAAATGAAGGAAGTTTTGTTACTCAGTTAAAGCGCAAATAAAATAAAGAAAGTTTAGTGGAACCGAGTGCATTTAATGCTTTTGACCTAACCTGCATGGAGCCCGATAAGGTATATTGTGTACTTAAAGCATTTACGTCGTCATTTTTCACTCACCAAGTTTTCAAGAGAGTAGAGCAAGCGATTCAAAGGCGATCAAACCTCCTACAAAGCAAAATTCAAGGTATTTACATCAATCTCAACGCATTGTTAAGATGGTTTATCAATCTTATCAAGTTGTCATTATCTACTAAAGTGTGAAGTGTCTACCATTTGAAAATCTTAAAACCCTAAGGATCTTTTGTTAGTTCTTGTCTGAAATCTACAAATGGCACCTAAGATCCAAGATCCCATTGTTGTTGAGAACATCGAAAAGCCCTCACTAAAATACTCTTTAAACTCCCAAAATTGCATCTGAACCAGATGACAAAACCACATTTTCACTCATCCTAGATAGAGTTTTATTAGTCGAGGATGTGAGATTCTTCACCAAATGTCGTGTTGAAGAACTCGGTCATGTAGAAATCAAAGACACATATGATGAATTGTGCACCGATGGTAATATGGATAGCAAGTATGAGCACATTAAGATCAAGGGATTAACTGAAGCCCTAACCTATCCCCGTGTGTTCAAACCCCTGTGGGTCAAGTTTGTTCTGAGCAAAGTTCACGATGATTTCATGTGGTTAGAAGAGCAACCATTTAAGATTACCAAAGAAATCATTCATCTGATCACCGGTTACCCTATTTATGATCATGCCCGAGCTCAGAAGATGATATCATAGAAAGAATTGATCAGTTTAATCAGAGTAGAATCAAATTGCAAAGGACTGAAATTGAACAATGTCATTGATGCAGAACTAAAGTTTGCCATTAGAGTAATTGGTTACTGTTTCTTCCAATTAGCAAGGGAAAACAATGTACCCTGTGCAGCAGTCGACTTAGCATACAAAATTGTGAAAAAGGGAATGAAAATTGATCTATGTGAGGTGTTGTTGAAAAACCTGTTTGAGAATTTGAACACCATCAGGAAGCCGAAGAAGAACAACTCGGCTAATACACTAAAATTTGGATCACTACTTGTATGCATGTTTTTCTATTTTGAAAAATTCTTTCCAACAGTCGATAAAATTATTTGGGAACTACACCGACCAATCACCCATTAGATCAATGACTTCGTCAAGAAGCTAGGTGATAATTTTAATGATATTATGGATGATTACTTCAGTAATTTTCAGGAGAAAATGCATAACAGATATCGGATTCCACCCAAGCTAGTGGAAAAATACAAAGATGATATATGTTTTGAAGTAGACACTGATTACTATTATGTGAATGTTGTGGAACCAAGAACTCAATCTTTGCCACCTATGGGTTACGAGATTGATTTCGACATCACACAACAACAAATTGATGCATTTCTTACACTACCAAGGCATGCTACCAAGCTGAGGTATGGAACCTATGAAGAAGTGAAGGAAAAAGTAAAAATGAGAATTGTAGTACCCAAAGCTACAAGAAAGGCAACAAAGATGATAAAGGCATTATCAGAGAAATTCAGAGAATATTCTTCCTCTACACCTGTCAAAGGCACTATAGCTATTACCGAAGAGGAATCTGAAGCCCAAGAGGTAGCTATAACACTGAGCACCAAATTGCCAAAGGGAAAAGTGTTGAAAAGAAAGAAACAGGACACATCAAAGGACTCACCGACCCCTCTTGTTAAGCGACCAAATACAAGAGCATCTGCAGCTTCACCGAGTAAGAAAACAAAGAGTGTTACTGCTCCTAAGGTAACAAAGACTTACAAGAAATCTACTCGGAGACTCATTTTGGCAAAAGAGTTTAGTGATACCGAATCTGAGGATGCAAGCAAATTTCAGATTGTGAAGAGCAAGAAGGTAAATGTACATAGTGTTGAAAACTTTTGTGCTAATCTAAAGGAATATGGTGGATTTGGATCCTTCAGATATTTTAAGTATGAAACCAAAAATGATGATGAAAAGAGACAAATTGAAGAAGTTGTCATCTGCACACTTCTAAAATTCTAACTAGTCCCATTAGAAGTCTCTAATTCTCTTCCAAAAGAATTATATGCACATATTGATAGTAGGTGGAAATATGCCCTGGACTCGGAGAAACAAATCAGAGAAAGAAGTCTGGTACATCTCTTTCCTAATATGTGTGTAGTTGAAATAAAAGAACATCTGACAACCTACCACATAAAGTTCCTCGTCAAGCAAAAAGCTCTAAAATTGATGAATGGTCTGTATATTGAAGTGGAAAATGAGACAAAAGAAAAGTGGCAGGAAATCTTTAGAATCAAAGATGCCAGTGAGCAAGCGGAAATTGAAATAGTTGATGTCACCGAGAAAGATCCTGATGTCACCGAGCAGGACCCTGCAGACACCATTCAAATAGATGAAGATATCATGGATACAGAGGTACCAGAACAGGAAATGATAGAAGGCAATGCATATGCAAAACTTGTATCCAGTGAATCGGTTTTGGAACAAGTTCAGCCTTATCCACTGGTCAATCAACCTGTCTCAACTGAAGCCCCTCAGGATACGAATCAAGGCACCGAAGGTCACAAGTCTACAACAGGAGAAGGTACTTCTCAAGAACAGACCTCTCAAGCACCTTCTAGCACCGAAAATGTTGCAACTGAGACACCCAGTACTGAGACACCAAAGGACACTACAGAGGCTAAAGTAACCAACCAAAGTGTTGTCTCTACCGAGCAACCTACCGAGGGTCATCAAGCCTCACAAGCCATTGTATTGGTTCAACCGGCCAAATCTAAAGAAAAGAAGATGAAAAAGCATAGCTTCAAAGTAGATTTGTCAAAACCAATAGTGTTGCCCAATGTTGACATATCAAAATTAAAAGGGCAAGCACTCATTGATTTCGGTGAACTATGCAAAGCAAAGGCCGAACAAGAGAAACAAATGGCCATACAAAAGAAAAATAAAGTACTTCAGAAGGTAAAGACACTATTATCAGATATGCTACCTGAAGCTACAGTGTCAACCAATGCAGCCATCCATATTCAACTGGATGAACTTCTCAATCAGATAGAGACATCTGGAGTAGATGCATCTGAATATTTGAGCAAGCTAAAAGACAAGGAGCTCACTGCAAAAATGATAGAAGAGGTACAGAAAGCTATAGCTATTGGCAAAGTCAAACTTGTCAAATTTTTTGCTGAGTTGTCCCCTCAACTCAAGCACATTCTTTATTTATTTCAAAAACTTTGTACATTTTCTTTATTCATTAAAGACATAAAAAATAAAACTAAAGCAATTGAGAAAGAGATCACCGATCTCTCAAATAAGTTGACCCCAAAGCCCAATTCAGTTCAGAATTTCTATACAAAGTTATAACAGCTCATGGCTCAACAATTGGACCTCAAAATGAAGAACACAAGATCAGGATGGATATAATGACACTTCAGACATTATTCCTTCCTCATCTTTCATCCGTTCAAGAACAGATTAACCAAGCCACTCACCTATCTACTACACAAGAGGGAAGCACATTAGATGGCTTAATTTCTTTATTGGCTGATATACAAGCACAAAATTCTTTAATGAACAGTGTAAAGGATGCACTCTTTGTCGCTCTCACCGAAGCACGGACAAAGTACAAATCCATTTTTGACCAGTTGCCACCACCAAATGGTAACTAAATTTTGATGTTTGTCAAAAAGGGGGAGTAATATAGTATTCAAAGTATAGTATCAAACAAAAGGAGTGTAGTATACAGGGGGAGTATACCGACCAGAGTGAGCAGAGTATCCAAGAGTAGAGTATACCGAGCAGTGAACATAACAGTAAGCAAAGAACAAGAGCAGCACACAGAACATTGATCACCGAGCATGCAAAATCAGAGTGTTGTATAGTATATTGATAAGGGGAGTATATCTGAATATACTATTTCATTGACAAATGTATATATTGTCAGTTTAGTCAAATTTTGCAAGTATAGATTTTTGAGTTATAACTTTGAAAGTAGTTTTTGTCAAACATCTCAACTAATGTCAAAAGGGGAGATTGTTACTACTTACTAAGATTGTCATTAGTCTTATGTTCAAAGTTATTCTATATACTCTAGTCGGTTAACTCTACCGAAACATTCAGTTGGTATGCACAAAGCAGTCGATAATAGAAGAAACTAGTCACAGAGCCCGGTATGCACTGAGTTGTCTACTGAGTATCATTCCATGTTTACCGAGTAGCAAAGATGACACACCGAGTTGATATACACCGAGTGAAACGTGTTACGAGATTCATTGAACCTGGACATACATATGGAAACGTGTTACAAGATCGAGAAACATAGAACCGCTATCACATTGGAAATTGCACTTAAAAGATTGTGTATGATTTTGAGGTCATCTAACCAATGAAATATTTTGCATGGTTATTAATTCGATGAAACATGTTTGTAAGATTGAAGCAATGAATAGATCACCGACATAAGAGATCTATTTATACATCATGGATTGAGATCAGATATACACATGTAGTATAATAGAAAGAAAGATATAGAAATATATGAAGCAAGACATGTGAAAGCACTAAGTGTTATGACTGTTACAGAGACACAGAGGTCACCGAGAAGGATTTCAGAGAACCATCATAGAACAGAGTAAACAGAAGGGTTTACCGAGTTACTATATGGGTTACCGAGGTATGCTATAAGCAAGGTAATCTTATTTGAGCACATAGAATCTGTTATAACATTTCAGATGTAAAGTTGCAGATATTTGTAATGATTTTATTGTAATATTTTGAAACTGTAAGAGAAAACTTTAGCAGGGTAAAAGACTCTAACCAAGTCTATAAATTGTAAAGCCTCTAACCAAGTGCAACATTTAGATTAAGTGTTGTTAAATCCTTTAGCAAGGTAGATCTAACAGATCTTGATACTCCTAACAGGGTAAGCTATCAGAAATAGCTAAACATGTAGCTCTAACCGAGCACCCTTTATTATTACAGTAGTGAAGTTGTGGGTGCCATCCCCACCGTAGTTTTTCTCTCTAACCAAGAGTTTCTGCGTAACCAAAATATAAGTGCTATGGAGTGAATCATGTATGATTGTTATTTATTTGGTTTAGCATTATATTATGTTGCTACACTATTCAGTTTATGCTTAACAGTAAAGTTATTGTTGAAGAAAAGTTTTGTAGTACTGATTCACCCCTCCCCTCTCAGTACATTAGCTTTCCATATTGGGCCTAACAAGAACTTGAAGAACTTGAAGCACTATTTGTAAGAAAAATGCCTAAAGGTCCAGTTGGAAGTAAGTATGAAGGTAAAGCACCCTTTAAATGTTTTAACTGCAATAAAATTGGTCATATGGCTTCAAGATGCCCTGATAGACATGCTAGACTAAGAGAAGAAGCCAGAAGGACATACAAACCTAACCTTAAATATCAAAGATACAGATTCAAGAAAAATAAGGACAAATCTTGTTATGTAGCTGATGAAGGAGTGACTGATGATTCTGAAGAAGATCCGGCAGACAATGGATGGGTTTTTGTTGCTATAGCAGAAGACAACCGGCACCTACAGTGCAACCGGTAGAACAAGCCTTGGCAGCTAAAATTGAGGTAAAAGATGAATGGATAATTGACTTTGGATGCTCACATCATATGACAGGTGATAAAGCCAAATTGTTAAACTTTCAAGAATACAATGGCGGCTTAGTAAGATTTGGAGATGACAAAGCTTGTCAAATCAAAGGTAAGGGTTCAATATCTCTTGATGGTAAACATAACACTGACAATGTCTACTATGTTGAAGGTTTAAAGCATAATCTTTGGAGTGTTGGTCAATTAGTTAAGAAAGGATTTAAGTTACAATTTAAGAATGGAAAATGCAAAATCATGAATAGAACTGGCTTAGAAATTGCAACCGGTAATCAGACTAGAGGTAATATCTTTCATTTGAATAATAGTGAAAAGACATGCTCGATTGCACCTATAGATGAAAGTTGGTTATGGCATAAGAGACTCTGTCATGTAAACTTTGATTGCATGGTAAAGATCAGTACTACTAAGGCAGTTAGAGACTTACCTAAGATTTTCAAACCTCAGAATACAATATGTAAGGAATGTCAATTTGGAAAACAGGTTAGAGCTAGCTTCAAAAGCATTCCTGAAAAAACAAATAATGCTCTTGATTTAATTCACACTGATTTATGTGGTCCAGCTAGAACCAAAAGCTTAGAAGGTGATAGATATTTCATGCTAATCATTGATGACTATTCTAGAATGTGTTGGGTTACTTTTCTCAGAGAAAAATCTGAAGCACTTGGAAAATTTAAACTGTTCAAAGCAATGGTTGAAAATGAAACCGGTAAGAAAATTAAGTGCTTAAGATCATATCAAGGAGGAGAATTCACATCTAAAGAGTTTAATACATTCTGTGAAGTGAATGGAATTAGAAGACAACTATCAGCACCCCGAACACCTCAACAAAATGGAGTTGTTGAAAGGAAAAATAGAACTATCTTGGATGCAACAAGAAGTATGATATCAGAAGCAAATTTACCACATGTGTATTGGAGAGAAGCAGTCAATACAACGGTCTATACATTCAACAAAGTTCACATCAAAGGTGAAACCGGTAAGACCCCTTTGAACTATGGTTTGGTATTACTCCTACTCTTAAATATTTCAGAATATTTGGAAGTAAATGTTACATTAGAAGAGATGAGTATATTGGGAAATTTGATCCTAGAAGTGATGAAGGTATATTTCTTGGTTATTCATCTAAGAGTAAAGCATATAGATGTTTTAATAAGAGATTACAAAAAATTGTTGAAAGTAAAAATGTAAAGAATGATGAACAATTCAGAGGAACTTCAAGGTGCATAGATTCTGAACTGGCAATAGAAATTCTAATAAATGAACCTACATTGAATCCACCGGTACAGAGTGAAGATCTAGGTACACCGGTATCATCTGAAAATTCCACTGTGACTGAAGAACAACAACAAACAAAGACACCCCGGTATATAAGGTTGAATCATTCTAAAGATCAGATAATTGGAAACAAATACAAAGGAGTTATGACAAGAGGAAGATTGGAAAATGAAGATGTATGTCTTATTTCTCAAATCGAACCATCATTAGTTAATGAGGCATGTGAAGATAAGTATTGGACTAAAGCTATGGAAGAAGAATTAGAACAAATTGAGAAAAATAATACTTGGACATTAGTTCCCCGACCTAAAGATAAAAATGTAATTGGAACCAAATGGGTATTCAGAAACAAACTTAATGAAGATGGTAAAGTTATCAGAAATAAAGCAAGACTAGTGTGTAAGGGATATTCTCAGAAAGAAGGAATTGACTACAATGAAACCTTTGCACCGGTAGCTAGAATTGAGGCAGTTAGATTATTTTTGGCTTTTGCAACACATAAGAACTACAAAGTATATCAGATGGATATTAAATGTGCATTTCTGAATGGAAATCTTGAAGAGCAAGTCTATATTGAACAACCTGATGGATTTTCTTTGACAAATAACAAAGATATGGTTTATAGGTTAAGGAAAGCTTTATATGGATTAAACCAAGCTCCAAGAGCTTGGTATGCAAGATTAGATAAGTATCTTTTGAAAATTGGTTTTTCTAAAGGTAATGCTGATAGTAACTTATACTATAAAGTGACTAATGATGACATCTTGGCTATTGAAGTTTTTGTTGATGATATAGTTTTTGGAGGAGAAGATGGATTGTGTAAAGAATTTTCTATCAAAATGCAGCAAGAATTTGAAATGTCTATGCTTGGTGAAGTAATATTCTTTTTGGGATTGCAGATTTCACAGACTGAAAAAGGTATATTCTTGAGTCAATCAAAATACTTAAAGAAGTTATTCAAGAAATTTGGGATGGAAAACTCTAAACCGGTAAGCACACCTATGACTACAAATGACAAACTATCTTTAAGAGATGAATCTACACCAGTTAATCCAACAAGGTACAAATCTATGATAGGAGGTTTACTGTATTTAACACAAACAAGACCTAATATCATGAATGCAGTATGTATTTGATGCTCTGCAAAAAGGATTAGAAAATCTGTTTGATGGCAACACACACAAGAGCACAAGAAACAAACATTAGTGTTAGCAACAAAAGATTATCCTAAACAGGCATATCAAGAGAGATATTAAGCATGAAATAGAAAGCATATAAACATAGAATAAAATAGCTAATCAAGATGCTCATAGTTGCTCCTCCCTTGTTCCTCTCCTCTCCAAGTCCCAAATGAGTGTAGCTCTCAGCAGCTTTTTGCACTATGGATGCTTATGGAGGATTGAGATTTAATATTAAGCTTCAAATATGAAATGAAAAGCTAAATACTATGCTATTGATGCTAAAATGATTGATTTTACCAAAAAGACAAGATTTTAGTTATGCTATGCTAAATGCTCTCTAAAAATGTCTATAGCCTAAATGCATACAAGTTTTAAGGATCTGGATTATGAAGGAATGGGCTCTATTTATAGGAAAAATGGAGCAATGGATGGCCAGGATTGAAAGGTTTAATCAAGGGTCAAGCTTGAAAGTTGGGGATCCATGTGCACAATTTGCACCAATGAAATGGTGACAAGTGTCAACATAAGATTGGGTTGAGAGAAGAGGTTGGAGGCATTAAATGCCTGAGGAGACCTCATGGTTATCTAGAAGGTAAGGGTCAAGCCTAAATTAGGATTACCCACTGGATTAGGAGTTAATGCAAGGATAAACCTTTGTGCAAATGATTAAGAGATAATCATGGTCAAAGCATTAAAGGCTTGATGAGACCCTTGGGTTGGGTAGAGGTTGAGTCAAAACAAATGTTTTAACCATGTGGGAGGGTTTGAGGTAACCATTAATGGTTATTGGAGACTTTGGGGATTAAGTGGTTGAAGGTTGAAAGCCTTCAATGGTTATCAAAGACTTTGAGCCATTTAGTGGTTGAAGGTTGGAAGCTTTCAAAGGTTATCCAAGACTTTGAGACATTTAGTGGTTGAAGGTTGAAAGCCTTTAATGGTTATCAAAGACTTTTAGGCTTTGAGAAGTGACTCCATTTTGCTTAGGAATGTGACAATAATTAGGGGATGGATTAAGTTAATTAGGAAGGGGTTAGAAGAATCTAGAAGGGGATTAGATTTTGCAAGTGGATTTGGTGGGTGAGGGAAAATAGGATTTTATTAAAATAAAAATTCATTTATTTCAATAAATGTGTGCAAGCTGTATTTGGATAAATATTCAAATAAATATTAATTTATTTAAATGAGAAAAAGGAAGATAAAGCATTAAAATGCTTGAAGACTTTGAGGGGAACCTTTAAAGGCTTGAAGACTTTAAGGAAAACCATTAAAGTCTTAAGAAGACTATAGAAGGAAGCCATCAAGTTTGAAGACTTTAAAGCCATCAAGTTTGAATACTTTAAGGGAAACCATTAAAGGTTTCAAGTGGGTGAGGATAAATAGGATTTTAAATAAATAATTTATTTAAAATAGTTGTGCAACTTGCTTTTGTAGGAAAATACAAGTGGGTGGAGGATAAAGGTGATTTAAATAAATTATTTATTTAAAATAATTGTGCAACTTGCTTTTGTAGGAAAATACAAGTGGATGGAGGATAAAGGTGATTTAAATAAATGATTTATTTATTTAAATGTGAGAGGTGGGATTTTGGGGGATTTAAATAAATATTAATTTATTTAAATGTGAGAGGTGGGATTTTGGGGGATTTAAATAAATATTAATTTATTTAAATGTGAGAGAAGATTTAATTAAACAAATATGATTTATTTATTTAATTAATGGTATGAATTTGGTTAAGTGAATTAAATCAAATAAATTGAATAATTTATTTAATTAATAGGAGAAGAGGGTTAAGATGAATTAATTAAATATTAATTTAATTAATTATTAATTGATGGTTAAATAATCAAATAAATACTAAGTATTCATTTAATTAAGTGGACAGATTTATGTGACTACATTTGCCCCTCTTTGAGACGGTGCAGTTTATCGCGTCGTTTCAAAGAAAGAAAAATAGGTGTGAAGAAATGCCCCATAAAATGTAAATTTAATGGGTGGTATGCCCCCTCGAGGGATGGGCCAAATTTTTTTGAAAAATCGGGCGATCTCTCGAAAAAGATTGAAAAGCGGAGGGGAGGTAGAATAGAAGAAATTAGAACTAATGATGAAAGAATGGGAGAAAATGGAGTGAATATGAAGAAATAACAAGCCAGTGAGTACCCTAAGGTCATGCAAGAGATACATAGCAGATGTAGTGTGGGGTTTGGATTGATGCTATACAATTGATCAAAATTGGTTAGACAATCTGGTGCAATCGGTTTAATTGCCCCGGTCAAGTCAAAGCGTGACAGTTGATGTCAGTTGGTCGCTTGGACATGATAAAGTCTGAGTAAGTGAATCAAAGTGACCTGATGGTGACTTAGACAATTGATGTAATTGCCCGATGAAGTCAAGGTATATGAAGCAAAATACTCGTTGAGACTTAGACAATTGATGTAACTATCCATTGGATTGTGTTTGATTGGTTGATCAATTGATAGTATGTGCGTGTGATGGATGGTTGTGGGGAATCATGGCAGCCCCGTTGAGACTAGGTCATTATGATAAATGCCTGATGTAGTCTAGGATTACCATAATCGATTACCTGTTGAGACCCGAAGATACTTGATCAGAGTATCTGTTGATAGTCTAGGTGTGTGGGAGTCGATGTATCTGTGTAGACAGAGTAACTTGCTTGATTGTGTGGATGAATGAGGATGGGAAACACAATCCCTCCTATTAGAGATGGATGGTGATGAACGTGGCTTGATTGGGTTGATGGGAAACGATGAAGGATATGTGATGCTGATTATCGAGATGGGGAGGGTGAGGGGGGGGTTCGATGTTAGATAGAAGAAATGGAGAACCTATGACTCATTCCTATGGAAGAAGAGGAAAATAGAGTATGCATTATTATGACCATGTATGAATGATATGCAGCTATTTATGAATGTATGGATGGATGGAATGCAATGGAATGCAATATATACAAATGAGATGGAATGATGATCCATGGTGCTTTATTTTTCATCATTGAGCTTTAAAATGTTGTAAGAAAATACAAGCAACTTGACATAAAGATTCAAGATGACCAGAGTATTTCTTACATGGATTTTGATATAGCAAGTTAATACAAGCAACTTGATATAATGGATCAAGTTGACCTGAGTATTGCTTGCGGAACAGACAAGGATTATCTCCGTTCATGCATGACTTGGATCGTCCTCCTTGATCTTAGGCTGATCATATCCTGAGACAAGTGCATATCGTACTAAGAAATAAAAACCTTTATCCAAATTGGATGAGGAGGAACCAAAGAATGAGCATTGTACCTGTAAACAAACAGTATATACATAAAGAATAAAGAATATGGATCCTTGGTAATGGTTCATGCTCATATGGTCGAGGTATACGCTGTAGTCAGCAAGCCGTAGTGATTTATGACTGCATTTTGGCATAAGATCACGTAGCTTAGTGAACTTCCCACGTAGACACCATTAGTACATGCCCCAGAACTTCATCGAAAATAATGCGCAAATGATACAAAATAATGCTGAAAGAGTCCGATACAGATAAACAAACGATTGTACTCACAAATCAACCAAGCATTTGATAGCTTAACATAATTTTCTTGTCAAAGAAAATGTCACTTTTGTCTTTGTTTTGGTAAGGAAGGATGCATCCTTGTTTTTAAAGACAGTTTCTGATTTGTTGGATGTGGATTGTGTGGTCGATTGATAAATGGTCATTGTGTGAGTACTGTGTTAATGTTGGTTTTGCATCTGCTTGAATGAATATGTACAAGGTGTTGCCATGTTTTTGTGTGATTTTCGATGGGTTTTTCGATGTTTTTGGATTTTGTGTAATAGTTTTTGAATGTTTTTGGATTTTTGATGATTGTTTGAATGAAGAACTTAATGAATCATAAGACAATGTAGAATCCACTTCCATCAATAGGTTAAAGGCATTGCCCCCAGTTTTAGACATGACTATGAAAAAGTGGGATGCAAGATGTATGGAGTACTATCATAATTGCAGAGGAATAACAAGCCATGGTTTTGGATGGATGGATGTATGTATGAAGTAGATGCGATCGCAACAAGTCTGAAAGACAATGGAGCCATAGCCTTTACGAGTGGCGCCTGTTTTCCAGGTTTTCACCATTGTACTTACCCAAGGTGCCACCGGAGTGGTTGTTCACCGTTTGGATGCATGATTTTTCTTTACTTTTTTTTTTTTAATGTTTTTGTATTTTCTTCAGGACATTTTTCTGAATGTTTTTGGTATTTTCTGGTATGCAGGGGAGCCTAATGCTCTGTACAGCTTAGGTATAAAACCGTTTGAGGTGTATGCTGTTAATTGGATCTGCGAGCGGTTCTCCGTCTGATGTAGCCAACTGATATGCCCCGGACCCGAATACAGCAGTGACAACATATGGGCCGAGCCAATTTGATTCAAACTTGCCTTGATGTTCTCTGTTTGGTTGGTTGTGAGGATTCTCTCGAAGAACAAGATCACCTACCTCAAATGTACGAGATTTAACTCGGTGATTGTAGCTTCTACTCATGCGCTGTTGATAGGCTTTGAGGTGATTGTATGCAGCTTGTCGCTTCTCATCAAGTAACTCTAAGTCCTGAAGACGTGAGACTCTGTATGCTTCATCATCGATGAGATTATGCAAGGAAACTCATAATGATGGTATCTCAACCTCAATAGGTAAGATAGCTTCTGCACCATAGACCAATGAATAAGGAGTTGCACCTGTAGGGGTTCGAATGCTAGTTCGATATGCCCATAATGCTGGATTCAATTGAACATGCCAATCACGACCGGCATCATTGACTGTCTTCTTTAGGATTCTCAATATGTTTTTATTGGATGCTTCGGCCTGACCATTGCCTTGTGGGTAATAGGGAGTGGAAAAGTGGTGTTGGATATGAAATTTCTCACAAAGCTCACGGACATCCTGATTTTTGAAAGGAAGACCATTATCTGTGATGATGGACATGGGCACACCATACCGACAGATGATGTAGTTGAGGATGAATGAGGCGATCTGCTTGCCGGTGACTTGAGTAAGTGGAACAGCTTCGATCCACTTTGTGAAATATTCAGTGGCGGTAATAATGAATTTATGGCCATTGGATGAAGATGGATGAATCTTACCCACAAGGTCAAGGCCCCATTGACAAAAAGGCCATGGTGTTGTGATTGGTTGCAGTTCCTATGCTGGTGCATGTATCAGGTTGTCGTGAACTTGACATTTCTTGCATTTTCTGACAAAGTAGTAGGAATCCTTTTCCATAAATGGCCAATAGTATCCAGCTCGCATGATCTTCTTGGCTAGTGATGGACCACTTGAGTGAGTCCCGCAAATTCCTTCATGTACCTCTTCCAAAACCTTTGTTATCTCATCCTGTTCCAGACATCGAAGGAGAGTACCATCAAGACTGCGTCGGTATAGGGTTTCGGCAATAATGGTATATCGAGCAGTTTGGCGAATGAAGGTTTTTCGTTGGTTATTTGATTGGTTGGGAGGAAGGGTATGATCGCGGAGATAGGTGTAGAACTCACCGTACCATGGGGATTCAGAACCAACAAGGCGACATATCATTTCAGATTCAGGGATATCATAAGCGGGGATCCAAAGCTGTTCTACCAAGAAATCGTAGCGTGTTGAATTTTGTGGAAGATCTAGGAGAGATGCGATGGTAGCCATAGCGTCAGCAGCTCGATTCTGATCTCTTGGTATCTGCTCAAAAGTGATAGTAGTAAATGATGTCTTTAGAGTGTCCACCATTTTCTTATATGGCATGAGTTTATCATCCTTGGTTTGATATTCATCTGTTGCTTGTCGAATGACTAGTTGGGAGTCGCCATATACTTGTAGTTCTTGTAATTTCCACTGTACGGCTAACCTGAGTCCTGTGATCAAGGCCTCATACTCTGCTATGTTGTTTGTGCATGGAAATGTGAGCCTGTAAGACTTCGGGATGCTATCACCTTGAGGTGTGATAAACAGAATGCCTGCCCCCGAGCCGTGCCTAGTGTATGACCCATCAAAATATAGTTTCCATGGTTGTGCTGTTGTGATCATGAATATCTCTTCATCTGGAAAATTGGAAATAAGAGGATGATCACCTGTGAGTGGCGCATCGGCCAACTGATCTGCAATAACTTGACCTTTGATAGCTTTACGGTCCACGTACTCAATGTCAAATTCACTTAGAATCATCACCCATTTGGCCAAGCAGCCTATCAATGCTGCTTTGTTAAGTAAATACTCGAGTGGATCAATCTTTGCAATGAGTTGTACCTTGTGTGTTAACAGATAGTGCCTCAGTTTAGTGGCTGCTAAGATTACTGCTAGGCAAGCTCACTCAATAGGTGTGTAATTGAGTTCATAGCCAACCAGTGTGCGAGAGATGTAGTATATAGCACATTCTTTGCCTTCTGCATTATGTTGTGCCAATAATACACCTAATGATGTACTTGTCACTGAGATATAAAGTAACAACGGTCTACTTGGATCTGGTGGCATCAATAATGGTGGATTCATGAGATAGTCTTTAAGCGTCTGAAATGCTTGTTGGCATCTGGCATCCCACTGAAAGTGGATGTTCTTGTGTAGCAAGTGTGTGAATGGGTGACACTTATCAGCCAATTGTGCAATGAATCTTCGGATGGATTGAAGCCGCCCTTGTATGTCCTTAGCTGACTGATATTCTTTGGAGGTGGCATGTCCATGATTGCCTTAACCTTTGCTGGATCGACCTCAATGCCTTTGCTTGAGACAATGTATCCTAGAAGCTTCCCGGAGGTCACTCCAAAGACACATTTCTTTGGGTTGAGTCAAACATGATATTGTTCCAGTCTATCAAAGATTTGATCTAAGATGTGGAGATGTCCTTCTCTAGTAAGTGATTTTGCTAGTAAGTCATCCACATAATCTTCCATCATAGTATGCATCATGTCATGGAAGATGGTGGTCATTGCTCTTTGATAGGTCGCTCCTGCATTCTTTAGACCAAAAGGCATTACATTCCAGCAGTATGTGCCCCATGGACATGTGAAGGTTGTCTTATGTTGATCTTCGGGTGCGATCTTTATCTAATTGTAGCCGGAAAAGCCATCCATGAGTGAAAGCATCGCATGTCTTGCTGTTAGATCCACTATGATGTCGATATTTGGTAGGGGAAAGTCATCCTTAGGACATGCCTTATTCAGATCTCTGAAGTCAGTACAAATGCGGATGCCCCCTTTTGGTTTGCCGACAGGCACAATGTTGGAGATCCATTCTGCATAATCAATTGGCCTAATGAAACCAACATCTAGGAGTTTCTTGAGTTCTGTTTTGACTAGCACTGCAATTTGGGGATGCATCTTACGAAGCTTCTGCTTGACAGGTTTGGCTCCTTCTGCTACGGTGAGGTGATGCATGACTAAATCAGGATCAAGCCCAGGCATGTCTGCATATGACCATGCAAAGTTTATCTGACGCTTCTGGAAGAACTCTATAAATTTAGGTTGTTCCTCTGGAGTGAGAAGAGATGCCAGATGTATGATATGAGGATTTTCAGGAGTCCCCACATTGTATTCTTTGGTTTCCTCGATGAGAATCATTGATCGTTCCTGTTGTGCATTAGCAGGGAGAATGTCAAACCCTTCATCCTCAAGTGCCTCAAAGAGATTTTCACCGTTGGATATGCTCTTTCTTTTTACTTTTGTGGGATCAAACAGTGCCATAGTGTGGTTTTCACTGGAAGATCCATGTTTCATTGTTATATTTTTGCAGCTGAAAGGTTTGGCATCCGCCCCGAAGTATGCTGCGCTATTAAGTTCAATGACGAATCCAGCTTTGTGATCCCAATGATAGCCTCATCGTTTTGGAAGAGGTCAAGACATGGAGGATTTGATTGGTTCCATTCGATGAGTTCAGGGTGGATAATGGGCATTACTTCATCGATTAGGTTAAGTGCGGGAGATGTATCAGTGAGGGTTAAGACGTTATGGTGAAGGTCGTTAATGGTACTCTCCTTGTCAGAATCAGGCGTAGGATGAGACATAGGGTCTGTGGAAGATGTTTCCAGCTCAGGTACCCAAGTGGTCTTTATCTGTGCTTCTCCGTAAACAGGGATGTCTTTGCATGGCGGAGGTGGTGATGTGTCTTCCTCATCTGAAGTGTTAAGTTGTACAGAATCAAATTCCCACTCATGTGAGTCGGTCTCTGAATCACTCTCCAGCATCCGATTGCTATACCATACTGGGATGTCTTTGGAGTTAAACACGGCAGGTGTGATTGGTTTATGTATCTTTGTAGTGATCGGTGTTACAGGAACTGTGATGGGGATTAAAGGATTTGTTACTGGAAGTATCGGCAGTGTTGATTTAGTGGCTTCTGTTGGAATGGCTGGTGCCATAGATGTTGCTGTAGGTTTCCATACAGTTGTTGCTACAAATGGTGTTGCTGATGGGATTACTGGTTCGTTTGGTGGGATGAATGATATTGATGACGGTTGCAGTGGGGTTGTGAGCCTCGATGGGGCAGTGGGGATAGTGCTTGATGGTGCTTTGATTATGAAAGGTGTCCTCTTTGCAGTAGGTAGGCAAAATGGTTTGCTGGGTTTTCCTTTGAATTTGAGTTTAGGAAGGATCTCTTTTTCAAATCCTGGGCCTGTATTACCTTTGGGCTTGAATTCTGGTAGCAGAGGTTCATGTCGTCCTTGTTTGCAGTATCCCAAAGCACTCTGACCATCATATCCCATTCTTTGCATAATGAGGAGGCCTTTGCCATACTATTCTGTAGGAAGTGTAACTCGCGGTTTATCAGTGGTGATGGGATCTTTATAGATCCAGTCCGCTAGGTCCTCATCTTGTGTCTCTTCCTCTTGACTCTTTCCAAGGATGAATGGCGTCAAGGCACATGCTGGTATGATTAGTGGTTGCTGGAGTAACTGTTGTGGCTTACCATGTGTTCTAGGAGAAGTGGGCATTTGTCCCACACAAAAGAGCTGACTCAAGTTGTATTCTCCAGGACCTTCCTCTGCTACTTTCATCTTAAGCTTTTCTTGCTTGGGTATAGGGGTGTTCGAACTGGCAAGAGAGGCGGGACTTACATATGATGTGGAGGAAATGGCTTCCCTATTATTAGGAACAGTAATTTCTGGTTGATGGCTGATATTATGGCAAAATGCAAAGGGATTTGCATCGCCCAGGATTGTGATCTCTATACCGTTATGTGGGAACTTGATACATTGATGGTAGGTAGATGGAACAGCTTGCATGGCATGTATCCAAGGTCTCCCTAATAATAGATTATATGGCAGAGGAAGGTCCAGAACCTGATAGATGATGTGCTTTACCACAGGGCCCACTCAGATTGGTAGTACCACAGCTCCTTTGGATGAACGCTCTGCATCATCATAGGCCTTGATGGTGATCTTCTTGCGAGGATCCACTGATTCTATTGCATATCCCAATGCTATGACCAACTATAGTGTACAAATGTTTAGGCCTGCTCCATTATCTATCAAGACTCGCTTGATCCTGTGTTGGTTGATAAAGCCTTCAATGTGTAGCGAAGCATTATGAGGTTGTTGGAAAGAAGAGTTGTCACTTTCAGAAAAAGTGAGACAAGGTGATGACTTTAGATTTCCAACCATGGCTTGAAACTGGTCCGTATTCAGGTTTGCAAGGACTGACGCTTCTTGGAGTGCTTGATCCAAGATTGTTTTATGAGATGGCGATAGGCGCAATAGCTCTAAAATGGATATAAGCGCAGGCGTTTTGTCTAATTGTTCCACAAGATTGTACTGCTTTGGGACGGAGGTGGTGCCTTGTGGAGCTGCCTTGATGGTGACCTTGCCACGACGTGTAACAACATTGCAATTTGAGGTGGGATTTTTGAAGGTTATGGTTGCAATTTGTTCACTGGCATCATACAGGTGATTTACAGTATAATTATACACAGCCTGCGTATAATCAATGGTATCAGTGCCTCGCCTAGAAGTGGAAGGACCCCTTTGATCTTGTGATGGAAGTGGATTCTTGAACATCTGATGATCATTATTGGTTGTTTTTTGGTCATGTCCTTCAATTTCAATTTCTCCTCGATCAATAAGATCCTGAATGAGATCTTTCAATCGGTGACAATTACTTGTCTTGTGTCCTCTTCCTTGATGGAATTCACAGTGTTCAGTATCTCTCCACCATGCTGGTTTGACTTGAGGCTCATAGTTTGATAGCTTAGGTAGAGTGACCAAATTTTGAGAGAGGAGTTGTCGCAACACTGTTTCAATGGGTTCCCCTAAGGGAGTGTATGTGCGTTTTTGTTTTTGCTGACGAGGTCTAGGTTCATCATGAGACGTGATGTGACCTTGATTGGAAGGAACATTTGTGTTATTCTGAGGTGGAGGATTTTGTCCTGCAAATCGAACCACAGGTTGTGCATTTTGGATAGTCCGAGCATCCACAACTCCATCGTTGACGATATTCTTATTCTTGTTCCAGAAGTTTGGTTTATCACTATTGAAGCGTGGGCGAGGACCATCTTTGGGTTCATTAAAGATTTTGATGAGTCCTTTTTTGATGAGTGCCCGTTCACACTTTAAACCCTTGGTGATCATATCATTAAAAGAGTCTGTGTCTTTGACATCCAGGTGAAATTCCATTTCTTTGTTTAAGTTGGAAATGAATATTTCCACTAGTTCTCGTTCAGGTAACTGAAGAGAACGTCTGCTAGACATTTGGCGCCATCGTTGTAGGAATACTGAGAATAGTTCACCTGGTTTTTGTTTGGTGTTGCACAGATCGGCCATGGTGATGTCGTGTTCAATATTATAAGAGTAATGAGATAGGAACTTCTGGATGAGTTCCTCAAATGTTCTAATGCCACCTGGTAGTCGGGAAAACCATGACGTGGTTGTTCCTCCCAAACTTTGGGGAAAAAGGTGCATTAGGTATGTGTCTTCATATGCCACTTCAAGACAAGCAGAATGAAATTCTCGGACATGATCACGGGGATCCCCCTTTCCTCTATATTTTTCAAATTTGGGTGTTTCGAATCCTCGTGGAAAGGGTGGCATATAAAGATTCCTATCAAACGGATAGGGACAGATGTCATTAAGTGAGAATTGATTGGTCTTAACACCACTATGAAGTTGTTGGGCGAGATTCTCGACTTGTTGCCACAACATCTCCATTTCATTTGGAGGAGGAGGTGGTGGGTTATCTCGAGGAATGTTATATCTGATGTGATCTCTACCTCTTTCCTCCTCATGGCGACTTTGTTTTTCTGATGCTTGTCTTAATTGGGCAAGATCAAAGTCAGAGGGGAGTTTGGCTCCTTCTTGAGCGAGTTTTAAGAAGTGAGCATCCGCATTACTCCTGAGTATTTCGTCAAACAGTCTGTTAAAGAGAGGGTTATGCTGGGCCCTCTCTATTGTTGCAGGAGTGGGAGTATTTGGGTTTTCGTCATTCATATTTCCTCCAAGTGCCTCTTGAAATTCATTGAGATTTTCGTCTTCTTCTTCCTCAATTTCTATTTCTCGTTGCCTTGACCGTGATCGGGTTTGAGCCATTTTGTTTGCAAGTTTTGTGTGAAGTTGATTGAAGATGATGATGAGTTGTCGATGAAATGAAAGATTGATGGTTGGTGATTTGTGTTGTATGGGGATCTCTAACACTTTAAGGTAGATGTAACCGAAATTCCTTCTTTGAATTGTTTGTTTGTTTGATAAGTTTGGATGTGATAAAGTGTAGAGAAATCTGAGATGTGTTACAGATTTTGACTACCTAGCAATGAGAAGATTCACTCATGAACTAGTTTTAACCTGCGTAGATGTGTCTCTTAGGATGAGCTTATCCTAGATGTAGAAACAATCTAAAAAGTGATGTGATGTGTTTGATTTCAAACAATATCTAAAAGAGAACTTGGGACAAGAACCTCTTAATGTTTTGAGAGTTGGGATGGATTGATGATGAAGTGATGATGTATGAGTGAGATGATGGATGTTTTTGTTTTTCAACTTCAATAAAAACTTTGGGTTATAAATGGGACAAACTCTACCTCTTCCCTTTCAGGTGTTGTAGGTATTTCTCGAGCTATGTTGTAGGTGATGCAGATGTTGGGGAAAAAGTGGGGATTAATCTTTCCTCCTTGATTTTTGTGATAACTCAGAGCTCTATATTGCATAAAAGCTGTGTGGTTCAATGATTTTGAATCAAACTCATTTGTTTTACTTTGAAGGTATAGACGCATGCGATGTAAAAAGACTCTATGGGAGACAAAGATTTGTCGATTGATATAGAAGAATTTCCTCCTTTTGATCAAAGCCTTTGAGCTCAATGGTCTCTTTTTCAAGTTGATATTCTGATGACACTTCTTCTTTCGCAAGATGTGAAGAATGGTCATAAAAGTTGTGACTCTGTGTTGTTTGCACTTTGTTTTTGGTATTTTTGGTTGTGTTGACAGATGTTGGATGAATACTTTGTTTTTGGGATTGATTTTCTGATTTTTCTTTGACAAGAAAACAAAGCAAGCA
Organism: Cryptomeria japonica; assembly: GCF_030272615.1. Lineage (NCBI taxonomy): Eukaryota > Viridiplantae > Streptophyta > Pinopsida > Cupressales > Cupressaceae > Cryptomeria > Cryptomeria japonica. The sequence continues at coordinate 181,376,217 of NC_081412.1, forward strand.
CCCAAACACAAAATTGTAGCCTCAAAGGCACAAATGAGTATGGGTCTAGATCAACCCAATCCTTGGACTTGTTTTTGACCCTTCCTTTAGATTTATTTTAAGGTGTATTTCCAAAGCCTGAAGTCGGCTCAATTTGCACTAGGTTTGTAAAACGAACACACTTCAAACACTTTTTATCCCTAAGGTCAAATGGCCAGTTGTGATAAATTTAGCCCACATCTTGATATTTCTTCGACTTTGGTACTACATACCTTATGAATCCCGTCGTGGCAGGTAAGGATGTGATATACTAAGTCTTGCACGAGCATAACAAATAGATGATCCCTATGATGGGGGAGTCACCACTTTTATCAAGCCACAAGTGACTTTTCAAAAAGCTATGTTTCTACTCAAGGAAATATGTATGGTGAGTATCTTGGGAGCAAAACCATCTATGCTCTTGCACTAAATTATATCTCAAATATCCTCAATCAATAGAACGGGTGGGCTACTACTTAAAAGTGTTTAGTCATGTTCGATGTTTTTGGACATAAGTTCATTCTGCAGTGACTCACTTAAGAGCCTTGTAACTGGTGGTGGGGCCCATTTGTCCTTTCGGCCAGTTACACTGTAGGAACAGCTATACCCAAGGCTACAGCTTTCGCTCACACCTGATTTCTATAGCGACTCGAAGGATTTACCGCTCGAGGTCGTTCCGAAGAGTATCGATCCCTTGGCAGGCCTCTCTTAAAAAGATAAAATTTTGAGTGTTACTAACACTTTTCTCTTGCACCTAGGACCACGAAAGCCAAGGGAGAGGATAGTGTGTGTTAGAAGTAGGACCACTCGACCAATTCTTTGCACAAGTGTGCCAAGCACGAAAAACACTTGTTCTTTTTAATCTATCATTGCAATGTGATCTAACTATTTGGAGATGTTGCTCCAACAATCATGGTGTTCTTTTTAATTTTCAAAGGCAATTGTTTGAGTAAACTAGAATTTGAAAATCCTGGTCAACTTAATGAAAAACACGTTTGCCTGAAGTAAAATTGCTTTAAAAATGAGACAAGTTGATTGTGAATTTTATTTGCACCAAAAATGGAAGTGTGGATTGTGAGTTTTATCTTGATGCAAGAAATAAAATTTGCCTTGTTGATTTTAAGCACCAAAACGAAGTTTGTTTCCTAACTTGCAAAAAAAAAAAAAAAGTTGTTTTTGTGTAAGTTTGTGGTTCTTTTTACCTTGGAACAATGAAATTCTTTTTAAGAGCCCCAAACAAATGTGTGATTCTTTTTTTTTAGCCCAAATTTGAAATGTGAAGTTAATTTTAAACCAAAATAAAAAGTGAATTCATTTTTAAAACCAACTTCAAAAAACAAGTTAGTAAAAAATATAAATCTACTTTTTAATCTAATTTAAATCTGCACAAAAGAGAAAAATAGTTAGTAAAATCCGCCTATTTGGTGGGCTTCTACAAGCCTAATTTTTTTGGTTTTTTTTTTGTTTTTTTTTGGTTTTTTGGTTACAAGGTGATTTGTACAACGTTTTGTTACAATAGCGCTAGTCTGCGCTTGAACAGAGGCACTATTTAACACAAACACACTAAAAGAAAGGGAAAGACAAAGAAGGGAAAAGCACTGAAACAGGGTGAATAGCGCCAAAATAATGTCAAACGTACTAAAACAGTGTCAAAAGCACAACCTGTGTGACATTTTCAACATTCAAACATGTTATTGGTTTAAAAAAAAAAAGTTGATCTTTTTCGTGTTGGATTCACGTCGGGTTCACCAAATGATGCTCTGCAAAAAGGATTAGAAAATCTGTTTGATGGCAACACACACAAGAGCACAAGAAACAAACATTAATGTTAGCAACAAAAGATTATCCTAAACAGGCATATCAAGAGAGATATTAAGCATGAAATAGAAAGCATATAAACATAGAATAAAATAGCTAATCAAGATGCTCATAGTTGCTCCTCCCTTGTTCCTCTCCTCTCCAAGTCCCAAATGAGTGTAGCTCTCAGCATCTTTTTGCACTATGGATGCTTATGGAGGATTGAGATTTAATATTAAGCTTCAAATATGAAATGAAAAGCTAAATACTATGCTATTGATGCTAAAATGATTGATTTTACCAAAAAGACAAGATTTTAGTTATGCTATGCTAAATGCTCTCTAAAAATGTCTATAGCCTAAATGCATACAAGTTTTAAGGATCTGGATTATGAAGGAATGGGCTCTATTTATAGGAAAAATGGAGCAATGGATGGTCAGGATTGAAAGGTTTAATCAAGGGTCAAGCTTGAAAGTTGGGGATCCATGTGCACAATTTGCACCAATGAAATGGTGACAAGTGTCAACATAAGATTGGGTTGAGAGAAGAGGTTGGAGGCATTAAATGCCTGAGGAGACCTCATGGTTATCTAGAAGGTAAGGGTCAAGCCTAAATTAGGATTACCCACTGGATTAGGAGTTAATACAAGGATAAACCTTTGTGCAAATGATTAAGAGATAATCATGGTCAAAGCATTAAAGGCTTGATGAGACCCTTGGGTTGGGTAGAGGTTGAGTCAAAACAAATGTTTTAACCATGTGGGAGGGTTTGAGATAACCATTAATGGTTATTGGAGACTTTGGGGATTAAGTGGTTGAAGGTTGAAAGCCTTCAATGGTTATCAAAGACTTTGAGCCATTTAGTGGTTGAAGGTTGGAAGCTTTCAAAGGTTATCAAAGACTTTGAGACATTTAGTGGTTGAAGGTTGAAAGCCTTTAATGGTTATCAAAGACTTTTAGGCTTTGAGAAGTGACTCCATTTTGCTTAGGAATGTGACAATAATTAGGGAATGGATTAAGTTAATTAGGAAGGGGTTAGAAGAATCTAGAAGGGGATTAGATTTTGCAAGTGGATTTGGTGGGTGAGGGAAAATAGGATTTTATTAAAATAAAAATTCATTTATTTCAATAAATGTGTGCAAGTTGTATTTGGATAAATATTTAAATAAATATTAATTTATTTAAATGAGAAAAAGGAAGATAAAGCATTAAAATGCTTGAAGACTTTGAGGGGAACCTTTAAAGGCTTGAAGACTTTAAGGAAAACCATTAAAGTCTTAAGAAGACTATAGAAGGAAGCCATCATGTTTGAAGACTTTAAAGCCATCAAGTTTGAATACTTTAAGGGAAACCATTAAAAGTTTCAAGTGGGTGAGGATAAATAGGATTTTAAATAAATAATTTATTTAAAATAGTTGTGCAACTTGCTTTTGTAGGAAAATACAAGTGGGTGGAGGATAAAGGTGATTTAAATAAATTATTTATTTAAAATAATTGTGCAACTTGCTTTTGTAGGAAAATACAAGTGGATGGAGGATAAAGGTGATTTAAATAAATGATTTATTTATTTAAATGTGAGAGGTGGGATTTTGGGGGATTTAAATAAATATTAATTTATTTAAATGTGAGAGGTGGGATTTTGGGGGATTTAAATAAATATTAATTTATTTAAATGTGAGAGAAGATTTAATTAAACAAATATGATTTATTTATTTAATTAATAGTATGAATTTGGTTAAGTGAATTAAATCAAATAAATTGAATAATTTATTTAATTAATAGGAGAAGAGGGTTAAGATGAATTAATTAAATATTAATTTAATTAATTATTAATTGATGTTTAAATAATCAAATAAATACTAAGTATTCATTTAATTAAGTGGACAGATTTATGTGACTACGGTATTGTTTCAAGATTTCAGAGTAATCCCAGAGAAAATCATGAATCAGCAGTAAAAAGGATTTTCTGATACTTACAAGGCACCCCAAATCTTGGGTTATGGTATCCTAAAGATGAAAACTTTGAATTATGTGCATACACATATGCAAATTGGGCAGGAGACATTGATGACAGAAAAAGCACCACCGGAGGAGCAATTTTTCTTGAAAACAGATTAGTTTCTTGGTTAAGTAAGAAATAGAGTTGTACATCATTATCAACAGCAGAATCAGAATATGTTGCAGTAGCAACTAACAGTACACAGGTAATTTGGCTTAAACAAATGTTGAAAGACCTGAAGGTAGAATGCAAAGAACCTATAACTATCTATTGTGATAACACAGCAGTAATTGATATATCTAAGAATCCGGTATTACATTCTAAAACAAAACATGTCTCTATCAAACTGAATTTTCTAAGGGAAAAAGTTGAAGCAAAAGAAAATACAACTGGTTTATGTGAATACTAAAGAACAACTTGTAGATATTTTCACTAAACCTTTGCCTAAGGAGACCTTTGAATATCTTAGAGAACGGCTTGGGGTCATATCCCCACCGGTAGATACTTAGAGAGTTGATGTCTGTCATCAACCGGCATAAATAACAGAGATATATTCTTACTCTGGCTTTGATGAGGAAGCTACTTCTCAAGGGGAGTAGTTGGTATAGTGAAATTGGTTGGTATTTTGTATAAAACAATTGGTATGTTACAACTTTGGCATTTGATGTCAAAGGGGGAGAGATGTCTATGGAAAAACAAACACATTATCTTTTGAGGAAAGATTGGTATGGCAAAACTCTGGAAGTCACATGTTGCTCCCAGGGGGAGAAATTGTTATTTAGGAGAGATTTTGATTTCTAGTTATGATCTTTTTGGAGATTGTTTTTTTTGGTACTTGGCATTTCTGTTTTGGCACTCTGATGGTTTTTCCATCTTGTGTTGCCATCAATGCCAAAGGGGGAGATTGTTGGTATTTTGGTATGGTTTGTCATTGATGTCAACACCTACTAAAAGCACTTTGGAGATCCAGCAAACATTCACCGGCAAGCAAGTAACTATTGCAGTTACTGGTAAATGGTACATCGACAGGATATAATGATCACTGGCACCTGATATGGCATGGAAGACATTTGGAAATGTCGAAGACATCGTGTAGACATCTTATCTTGGAGAAGTAATCATTGGTATACTCACATTTGCATATTTTCTTTTATTGGCAAATAGGTCCAGGGTTATCCGAGGTTACACCGGCAGGTTTATCTTTTCCAGATCAGCATGACACGCTATGGAGATGATTAATTAATGTTGTTGTAAAGCGGAAAAATCAAACCCTAGTCGTCCTCCCCTCCCCAACTCCAAGGAGAGAGAAGGGAGATTCACTAGGGTTGATGGTTTTCACTTAGGGGAGACTTTACATTCAAAAGAGGGGTTGAAACCCACAAGATCCAATCCCGCACAAGGCAAGATTGGATTCTAAATGAGTTTCAAGGGTTGTGATAGCAAGGATACCCTCTTTTGTAAAGAATGTAGATGGAAAGATTGAACTAGGAATGCATGTAAAGTGGGAAATATTCGCTTATAAAAAAAGATAGGGATATGATATGAAGCTGCGGACCTAGAATTAGCAGTAAAATGTCGAGACGGCGCTGTCCTGCAAATTTGAGCAAAAGTTGACGGGACGATGGCGCCCGGCGTGCACACGGTCCTCCGAAAAATCCGCGAAACGAAGGGGGATCTGTTCGTCTCTGCACAAGGATTCCAGATCTTCAATTTCAACCGCGTACCTGCAACCTACACACAGAAAAGCGAAGACGATTGGGGGGTTAGAGATTAGGGGTTTGCCCTTAGGTCAAACCCCGATTTTGGAATTAACCAAGAAATGAGAAATGTTGTAAATGTAAATGACTGTAATGTAAAACAAGTACTAGTACCTTGTTGTAAGGATGTTTGTATCCTTATATGCGAAGGTATAGATGTTGTTGTTTGTTGTATGTTGTATGTTGTAGCATGTGATCTCCTCTTCAATGGTTGAATCCTTGTCTTGAATGCAACACTTAGCCTTGAATGGAGACTTAGAATGATCAATTGCTTGAAGGAATGTTTGAATGCTTGAACGCTCGAATGTTTGAATATCGTTTCCACGTCTTGTACACATATGTCCTTCCTCCTTCTTTCATCTACCCCAATGGGAGAGGAAAATGTAGTTTATATACTTGCCAATTAGGGTTGATAGACTGATTTTCCCGACCTTAGGCCGACCAGGAAATGTTATTTTCCAATTTGTAAACAAAAAGACCCGAAGTCCCATAGGAGACAGGGCCCAAAATAGGGCCAGGGACCAGGGCGTTGGGCGCCATGGTCCTAGGGGACCAGGGCGCTGGGCGCTCTGGTCCCACCTCCTGGGACAACAGGGTGCAAGGAGGATCAGGCCAGGGTGCTGAAAAATGCAGTTTTTGATGTTGTGGACAAGTTTCGGGGTCTCCATTCAAGTTCAGTGTTGCGTTGCCATCATGAAGACCCAAATGCGATCGAAATTGCAAGTGTCGCAATTTTAGGACGCTACATTTAGCCCCCACTTTAGCGGGAGTATAAGCGTACGCTCATACTTCCGGTAAAGTACAAGGAAACAATATTGAAAAACTTTCACCACGTCAAGGAGGCAAGATACACCAAGCCCCCAGTGGACTAAGGATCTTACGACTTTGATTGACAAAGTAAAAGGGAAGATCACGAGGGAGAACCATGACTGTCAGTAGTAAGGTTCCCTCACTATGAGTCATGCAAGAAAGATATCAAAAATTTTCAAGGCAAAGCTAAATTCACCAAGAAATTTTGAAGTATCTTGAAAAGATATGAACGGGATGTATGCCCCCCTACGTTAAAGCGATCGCACACACCTCACCGGGGGTGATTGCTTTAAGGTAGTGATACATATAAGAAGTGAGAAAGGAAAGGAGCATGTTATCACAAGGATTTAGCCCCCAAGTGTGAGATAAGCCCAAGGATAATAGACACAAAACACAAAGCACAAGGTGACTTCGTTTTCCTCGGGGTCAGTATGTTGTATGATAATTCATGTATATCATATGTATGTATGCATAATTGTTCTTCATTCCCCAATCGAGGAAGGTCACCTAGAAGAAGGGAACACATGTGTCTTTTGAGTCAACATGAGAGAGATCGAGAGATCTCAATGTTTTGCATCGTCCTCAAGTAGACAACACTAAGGACAACAAATAGAAGAATGAGAGTAACATATAGAAGAAGTAACAAAAGAGAGGAGGAGAGAATCTGCTATGCTAATGAAACTAGTCTAGCACGTCATCTACCCCCCGATCTTGCTGATCAACATTTCGGGAAGGCAGGGAACACGCTAGAGGAGGAACATTCAACACAGCAGATGGAGCTATCACAAGATCCAAACAAGGGCTATGTTCATATCCCAAGCCGCGGTGTTCTTGTCTAGGAGCTAGGATAAGTGCTTTAGAAAATGCGTTAGATAAATGGTTATCAACATCAACATATTCATATTCACTATCAGAATGAACAGGAGTAACATTTGCATCATGAATAACATTTTCATCTATATCATCATCAAGATTTATAAAAATAGGATCTTTAACTCGCACAGGATCAAGACCATCATGCATCTTATGTTTAGGAGATTTTGGCTCAATTTCCGGCTGAGGAGAAAATGGAATAATGCTTGTTGAAGGTGTTTTTGGGGATTGCAAAGTTTGAGCTCTAAGACGACGCTTTCGCCGACGTTCACGTGCAGAACGATTTCGTCTAGTCTTAGTAGGAAGTTGAGAAGATTGAGGAGGAGGAATGTTCTCATCCTTATCACTTGGGTGTTTAGGTTGTGGTCTCTTAGGTTGAATAATAGGAGAAGAGGAAGGTCTCTTCTCTCTATAAAAGGAAGGAGGAGGAACTGCTCCATATAAGGGAGGAATATTTGGTTTTGGAAGGAGACCAAGTCCATCATGACGAGGAGGGATAGGTCTACTTTTAGGAAGTTTAGTAGATATAGGCATAGTCACATCCATAGGAATGGGTGAGGAATCTTCTTGAGGAAAGACATTAGTTTTATCTCTCAAAGGAAGAACTTCCTTCTCAAGAATGATAGGAATATCAAGTTTGGGTGTTCTAGGTTCACTTAGAGAAAGGATCATATCTTTTTTCCACTTTTGATAAGATTTGAAAAGATGATCACTTCGCGGAGGAAGAGATTGGAATTGTTTAGGCCAAGAGTAATCAATAGGAATGCTAGAAGTTCTTTCGACTGGTTTAAAGAGAGTATGATTGACAGTAACAACTTCACCATTATGGGGAAATTTCAAACACTTGTGAATAGGAGAAGCAATAGCTTTCATGGAAGAGAGCCAAGGATAGCCAAGCTTCACACGAAATTGTTCGGAAGATGGAATAATAGCAAAGTTCACATCAAGGGATTTGTTATGAACTTCAATAGGTAATGTAATAGAACCAATTGCAGGAGAAGAAAATGCATCAAATAATTTCACAACCACATCTGTTTCATCATAGATTACTTGATTCAATTGCAAAGTAAAAAGAAATTCTTCAGTAATGATATTAACCATACAAGAAGGATCAATAAGCACTCCACGGCAAGGTGTATTTTTTACTTTTGCAACTATATATAAAGGACCATCAGGTGCCCTGATAGTTTCACTAGAATCAAAGGTGATGGAAAGTTCTTTAGGGATTTTCTGCTGCTCTACAAAGTTAATCACATTCAGAGTCATAGACACGAGATCATCAGGTGAGACAGAGGAATCAGTAGTATCAATCACATTAGAGGTATGAGAAGGCAATGGATCAGTGAAAATCTGAAGATTTTGGTTAGGAGGAGCTACAGATGTATTGCCTTTATCATTCACTCCAGAAACAGAGATAGTATTATTATCAATCAAATCTTGAATTTTCCCCTTTAAAGCAAAACATTTTTCAGTATCATGCCCAGGTTGACGATGAAATTGACAAAAAGATTTGTTATCAAAATAGAGTGAAGTAATCTTTGCAGGATCAATTTGCCTTATAGGAGGAAGAGTAAGCACATTTTGTTCCAATAAATTATTCATAATACTATGCAATGATTCATTCAAAGGAGTAAACTTTCTTTCTTTCTTGAAAAACTTAGAAATAGGAGACACACCTGATGTTGCATTCACATTGTTGTTGATGATGTTTTCATTGAATTTAATGGACTCTCTGTTCAGTTTAAACTTCCCAAATGGTTGTTGACTACTATCACCCTTATCACTCGGAGCCATAGGATGTGATTGTTCCATTTGACTCACAGTCAGTTGATAATTGTGAAGAGTTGCGCACAACTGTTGGAAAGAAGTAAACTCAGAAAACAGGAGTTTTTCTCTAATGTCTTTTTGTAAATTAGAAATAAAGATTCTTTGAATATCATTGTCAGGCACAGGAAAGGAAATTTGAGCATACAAATGCTTATATCTACCAATGAAATCAGTCACTTTTTCTTTAACACCTTGTTTACAATGCATTAAATCAATCAAAGTAACTTTAGGACTTATATTGTTTTGAAATTGTTGAATGAAAGCATTTGCAAGTTGTTCGAAAGAAGTAATAGAATAGGAAGGCAACGAGCAATACCATTGTAGGGCTTTGTCTCTTAATGTTCTAGTAAACAGTTTTGCAAGCAACCTTTGGTCATAAGCAAAATTAGTACATATTGTTTGAAAGGTCTTAACATGTGTTAGAGGATCACCCTTACCATTATAAAGCTCCAAATGCAGAATTTCAACATGTTTAGGGGGGATAGCTCGAACAATGTCAAGAGAAAGTGGGCTCGCAACATCAAATGTGGGCACACTAAGCTTAGATTGGTTCATAGAGGCAATTTGTTGCTATAAAGAAGAGACAGTTTGTGCAAGATTGTTAATGGTTGCTTCAGTCGAAGAGTTCATATTAGACGTGTTAGATTGTGATGGAGGTGTTATGTTATTGAAAGAAGGTAGAGAGTAAGGTGGTGGGACACTATGATAGTTAGTCATAGGAGATGATTGGACAGGAGGAGCACTACAAGGAGGAATGGAATGGTTAAATGAATTGCCCCCTTGCGTCATGTTCATTTGTGGAGATATAATAGGAACACTCATTGAAGGAATGAATGAAGAAGTCGGATTGAATGAAGGAAGAGGGTTAATTGAAGAAGAAGGATTTCCCCCATGATTAGTGATCATAGGAGGAATGTCTTGTATAGAAGTAGTCATTATGTTTGATGTAAAGGTAGGTATGCTAGCAATAGAAGTCGTCAAAGGAATAGAATGATTGACTTGAGTAGGAGGTTGTGTATAACCTAAAGTTTCGGCACAACTCTTTATAGGCATCACATTCGAATCCACAATGTGTGCAGTACCACGCAAAATATCAATTCCATTCTTATCACTTTGAAGCATACGTTTTAGACCCTCAATTAAAGGAAGAGCTTGACTATCAAGGTATTCTTGAGACATCCATTGTCGAAAATCGTCAAATTGGTTATCCAATTTTGAAAGTTGTTCTACAGAAACCTCATGGAGAGCTTCTTCATCATTAAGAGGATTAGAGGAATTACCCATGTCCCCGTTGAAAAGGCCATTCAAATTAGGTTCCATCTCCTCAGTAATTAAACCTTGGAAAGACTTAATTCTAAGGCTTCGTCTAACGGGAATAGTGTAGGTAGGGCTTATTTTGGTAAAACTCATGCACTAAAGAAAGAGAGAAGATTTTGAATTTTAGAGGTAGCAAATTTTAGTAAAATCAGCCAATCTTCTAGATTTAGGCTGTTAAATACAATCAGGACAATCTCCCGAAATTTCAAAAAAAATGTCCGGGACCGTGGCGCTCGGGGTGCACACGGTCCTCGCAACTTTTTTCGAAATTTGCAGGGATGAAAGTTATGATGATTTTACAGCTAACCTGAAAAAATTGAGTGTTTTTATGATCTGTAGATAGGCCAAATTAAAGTTGCAATCTCAAAATTGAACCCTACCAAGATTGTCGAAAAATGCAAAATTTGAATTTTGAAAAAGAGAGGGAAACTAAGATTTTGAATTTTATGATTTTAGAGGGAATACCAAAAGCAATGCAAGTTTTGAAATTTGAAAGTTGACTCAATTTCACGCAAAATTCAATTTTGAAAGCGGAAATCAAAGTTGTTGTAATTAAGCACTTAATTTCAAAAGTCACAAATTGCAAAAATTTGAATAAATTACTGAAATTTCGAACGAATGATAACACACTTTTCAGATTTAGGACTGTAAGAAACACAATTTTGACACAAATTTCAATTTCAACAATTTTTGAATGACTAGAAGCCTCAATCCAAGCAATCGCTAGACCAACTTTGACTGTAATTTTGAAGGTGTTAGAATTGATAAAATCAGCCAAAATTCTGGATTTTAGCAGAAAAATACAGTAAGATCTAGCTCTCGAAATTTCGGAAAAAATGTCGGGGACGATGGCGCTCGGAGTGCACACGGTCCTCGCAACTTTTTTCCAAATTTTCAGGGATGAAAGATATTGTGATTTTATTGCGGAATCCAAAGTTACAGCTGATTTGGAGATGTTTTGATCAGTGAAATTGTCGGACAAAGGTTGAATCAAGAAGGTTTCAAAAATTAGGGTTTTGACACTTAACCACTTAATTTTTAAAATTAAAGCACAAATATGAATTGATAATTTGTAATAGAAGGGCAGATCTGAAACAAGCATTAACAATTAAACATTTCACAAGTTTAATAACTTAAAAAGAAAATTTAGGGTTTTTATGCAATTAACCTCTAAAATTTTGCAAAAGATCAAACATGGAAATGTAATCAAGGAATCCAATTTTCAGATCTAACTATGAATAATCAGAAAGGATGTTCACGTCGGGTTCACCAAAATGTAAAGCGGAAAAATCGAACCCTAATCGTCCTCCCCTCCCCAACTCCAAGGAGAGAGAAGGGAGATTCACTAGGGTTGATGGTTTTCACTTAGGGGAGACTTTACATTCAAAAGAGGGGTTGAAACCCACAAGATCCAATCCCACACAAGGCAAGATTGGATTCTAAATGAGTTTCAAGGGTTGTGATAGCAAGGATACCCTCTTTTGTAAAGAATGTAGATGGAAAGATTGAACTAGGAATGCATGTAAAGTGGGAAATATTCGCTTATAAACAGAGATAGGGATATGATATGAAGCTGCGGACCTGGAATTAGCAGTAAAATGTCGAGACGGCGCTGTCCTGCAAATTTGAGCAAAAGTTGATGGGACGATGGCGCTCGGCGTGCACACGGTCCTCCGAAAAATCCGCGAAACGAAGGGGGATCTGTTCGTCTCTGCACAAGGATTCCAGATCTTCAATTTCAGCCGCGTACCTGCAACCTACACACAGAAAAGCGAAGACGATTGGGGGGTTAGGGATTAGGGGTTTTCCCTTAGGTCAAACCCTAGTTTTGGAATTAACCAAGAAATGAGAAATGCTGTAAATGTAAATGACTGTAACGTAAAACAAGTACTAGTACCTTGTTGTAAGGATGTTTGTATCCTTATATGCGAAGGTATAGATGTTGTTGTTTGTTGTATGTTGTATGTTGTAGCATGTGATCTCCTCTTCAATGGTTGAATCCTTGTCTTGAATGCAACACTTAGCCTTGAATGGAGACTTAGAATGATCAATTGCTTGAAGGAATGTTTGAATGCTTGAACGCTTGAATGCTTGAATATAGTTTCCACGTCTTGTACACATATGTCCTTCCTCCTTCTTTCATCTACCCCAATGGGAGAGGAAAATGTAGTTTATATACTTGCCAATTAGGGTTGATAGACTGATTTTCCCGACCTTAGGCCGACCAGGAAATGTTATTTTCCAATTTGCAAACAAAAAGACCCGAAGTCCCATAGGAGACCGGGCCCAAAATAGGGCTAGGGACCAGGGCGCTGGGCGCCATGGTCCTGGGGGACCAGGGCGTTGGGCGCCCTAGTCCTGAAGGACCAGGGCGCTGGGCGCTCTGGTCCCACCTCCCGGGACAGCAGGGTGCAAGGAGGATCAAGCCAGGGTGCTGAAAAATGCAGTTTTTGATGTTGTGGACAAGTTTCGGGGTCTCCATTCAGGTTCAGTGTTGCATCGCCATCGTGAAGACCCAAATGCGGTCAAAATTGCAAGTGTCACAATTTTAGGACGCTACAGTTGTAAATGCATTAAGCCGACATGTTCAATCAGTTATTGCATCGGATATTATATTGTTTGTAAAATGTTTTATTGTAATATCTTGTAGAGCCGACCTACTAAAATTGGTCCTAGGTTATGGTATAAACGTAAGATCTTAATTGTAAGATCAAGTGTGGAGTGAAAAGAAGGTATATTGTGAAGGGATATGCGAGATTTAGGAGAGCTATACATGAAGACATCATTTGAAGGTGAAGTTAGGGTTTTGTGAAGGCATATCAACATTACACCAGTACTGAATCCAGCATATGGAGATGTTATTTCAAGCAGTACATTCTTATTGGATTTAACCATCCAAATTGTAGTCAGTGTGACTCCCATTTGCATTTGAGCAGTGAGCTCTAGGCGCTTGGCCTTTCTGCATGTGCAGACCCCATTTATGTACACTTACTATTTGCAATAGTATCATCTGATTGTGGGTAAGGTTTCCCACCGTGGTTTTTCCCCTTACAGGGTTTCCACATACAAATATTGGTGTCATGTGTTGTGGATGATTTTATGTTTTGATTTCATGCATTAATCTTTACCGGTATTGCATTTATCTGTTAAATCTATCCATCGGTATAACAAACTGTCTCACCGGTATTAAAGCAGTAATTGATTAAGTTGTTTTTGGTTTAAAGTTTTAGACAACTGATTCACCACCCCCCCCCCCTTCTCAGTTGTCCCCAGGACCTAACATAGTCAATCCACCACTAATAACATTTGAATTGATCATGAAGCTTTGAAGAAGGATTATATGAAGCTAGCAATTAAAAATAAAGATTGAAATCTAAATAGAAGCACTGTCAAGTGCACTAGTGCCTATAGTGTCTTCTCCTTCAATGTGAGAACAAGTCTTTCCATTTGATAGAGAAGAATTACTATCAAAGAAAAATGAGTTATAGGATCAGATAGAGAAAGTGAAGGGAAGCAAAATGCAAATAGTCAACAAGATGGTGACTAACTTGGTTTATCATGAGTGATTGACTTGGTTAGTCAGGAAGATGGGAAGCCAATAAAGGAGAAATGGATTTTAAGAACTAAAACTATCAAACAAATGGTTAAATCAACCAAGTATGATCCTAAAAAGATAGTACAGTTGTAGGGTGTGCTTGAAATGATGGTTACGTTGGAAGAAGTTATCAAATATATATTGAAACTTGAAAAATAGTTAAGAAAAAATGTAAAGGTAATTGACCAAATGGAGTGCAAAGTGGTGCCTAACATCAAAGATAGTGACTAACTTGATTAGTTAGTAAGATGGGAAGCCAATAAAGGTGAAATAGATTTTAAGAACTAAAACTATCAAATGAATGGTTAAATCAACCAAGTATGATCCTAAAAATCTAGTACAGTTGTAGGATGTACTTGAAATGATGGTTATGTTGGAAGAAGTTGTCAGATATATATTGAAACTTGATAAGTAGTTAAGAAAAATGTAAAGGTAATTGACCAAATGAAGTGTGAAGTGATGCCTAACATCAAATGTGAGAAAGGTCAAGGTAAGATCTTAGAATAATGGAAATTATAATTCAGTAGTGTTGGCCCAAGAACTTACAATCTTTTCTTTGAATTGATGATAATTTGAACATGGGACTACGAAATTAGAGATGAATGAAATGCATGCTTTGGAAGTAGTATATGATAATTATGGAAAAAAATAAAGAGCAATCTTAGATGCAAAATATGTTGGTCATAATGAAAAGATTTCTAAAATTCAATACTTCCAATGGGCTAATGATAGAACATATGGAGCATGGGAGGATAGATAGAATAATAATGCACATGTGCATTTCAATTGGTCATTAGAATTGAAGCATATCAAATAAGTCTACAAGATAACATGATTCTGAAAACTCCCTACAACAACACTAGTTCCTAAAATTTTAGTGTGTAAAAAAGTTTTGCCAATTTTGGAAATAAAAGATCAATAAGTCATGCACATTTTCAACATTTCCAAGCAACCTTAACTTCTTCTACCCTGGACACAAGTTTCTATTTTGTTTTCCAAAGAATACAGCATGCCTTCTCTTTGTCATATGTAGGAATAGTTCAACCATGAGATGAAAATGTACAAATATTTCACATTTCTTTATCATATGAGATCTTAAACAGTGCCTTCACAAAATAGATTTGTTGAACTTTTTGAAAATTATGATGGTAGAGGTTATCCATTATGATATGTACAATAGTTCCAAGTTACATGCCTAACTTATTTTCACGAGGACCAATTAATCATTGAGGTTGTCCCACAAAACATAAGTTACCAAGCATGATTTATATGGTTTTATTGACTGCCTCGTACTTCTCACTTAATTGAATATTTTGGCTATTTATTTCATGAAAAAATTATTAGAATATTAAGTTGAAGATATTTATTGCTTAACTCATGCAATACAATCAAAACAAAAACTGGTACATTTAAAAGGACTATACTTCCATATTCCAAGCTCAAAGTACCAATGCATTATCTTCATTAGATGATAATGAGATTCAACATGTTTTTTATGTATGCTTTGCTTCCAATATTTGAGAATTAAGTGTATCACTTACCTCATCAATTATTTTACAATTATTTGGTACTATGTATGTAAGTATGAATGTATCTTTGTAGTAGATCCCTTTGTATATGAGATTGTTTATGACACTTTTCCTTCTTTTTTTTGTAAATTTATGAGCACCATTATCCCATCTAGAAAATGGGGGTAGTGATAATCTACTTGATGATATTCATAATAATCATGGTATAATTTTAAACC
Source organism: Cryptomeria japonica (assembly GCF_030272615.1). Lineage (NCBI taxonomy): Eukaryota > Viridiplantae > Streptophyta > Pinopsida > Cupressales > Cupressaceae > Cryptomeria > Cryptomeria japonica. Next base: position 181,391,956 of record NC_081412.1, read on the forward strand.
AAATCCCTTTAGAGAAATCATTATATCATAACAACCTTTGCATATGATATTAGAACAACTTCTACAACATAATATCATTATCTCAACTTTACTAAACCAAAGGGCAATTCCAAGACTTCACCTCATAAGGCTAACACTTTTTTCCTATTACTGCATACACAAACATTTTATATAGCTAAATGGATTGCACTCAAACATAGAGTTTAGTGTCTTGTGGGTAAAGGGAAGATGAACATTACGTATACTCATTATTATACAACCTCCTTGCTTCATGAGGTTAATCATAAAAAAATAAAAATTATGTGCATTAAGAGATTAATAAAAACTTTCCCCCATGTTAGGGTTACACATGAATAGGAAAAACACAAAGAAGAAAAAACATCAAGACATGAAGATAAATTTGATTATTTATGTTGGGATGATTATGATGTGTTAGATGAAGATAATTATAACAATTTAGATAAAAAAAAAAAAGTTGAACCTCCAAGTTTATTCCATGATCCGTGAACATGATTATAACATATACATAATACAACATTAACTAGTACTCTTATGCATCATGCCATCATAATTTTATCTCATATCATAATCTTCCTTTGTAATACAAATCAACATTAAGATATTTTATACACAAAAAAAGGTCTAGTAGAATTCAAGCATTGTTCTTAATAACTCTATGCAACTTTGTGTGGGGCAATGGTGTGCACATTCTTCAATCACATTGTGCAACTATAGGAATCTATACTTATGTGTAACATTGTCAAATCCTAACACCTCTCGTCATCATGTGTGACTTGCACATGGGCATCGCATGCATCTACATGATACATTAATTTTGACTTTATATACATATATCATATCACAATATCTACTCTAGACATTCATTCCAAATAACTAGCACCATACAAATGCAACATTTGGTAAAATCTTGACCAAAACACACCATATATGCAAGATACTTCTCGAGACATTATGAAAGGCCTAGTTAATAAAATATTATAAAAATACACATAATTCCACATTCTTCAAACTATTATACTGACATGTAAGCCTAGATCACACATTTTTAACTTGGTTATACTCTGGGGTACTCTAATTAGGTAGATCCTTCTTTCTACTTGATCGTGAGACCATGCATTCTCCTATTACTCCTATATAAATATATACATTTATATAATATCAATGAAGGATAACATATTCCTCACACTAGTTGCATGATTTTTCTTCTCATGGTTTACTTCTTTTGTAAGGTTTTTGCATAGTAAACACTAAATGGAAATTAACTTATATCTATTTGAGTTACTTTATTACCTTGTTTCTACATGAAAGGTTGTCTTTCAATCTCAAATGTAAATCAAATTAATATATCTATATGCTTATATTTCATCCTTTTCATTTAGCATTCTTTATTATTTTTTATATTATGATATTTTTTTAATACTTTGTTTCTTGTGTGTGGCATGCTCAATTCACATTAAACTATTTTTGTCTTTATGCTTTCCTACCCTCACTTAGGAGGTATTTGTTTATTCCATTTCCTTATTTGATTTATTCTCTTATACTTGTTGGCGTGTTCTTTATCATTACATGCTTTGTATATCTTGACCTTTATCTATGCTTTCCATGTCGCTTGTTTGTTTACATATCTTCTAATGTCACTTTATGCATCCTTTTTCTTTTTTTCTTTTTTTTCTTATTTATTGATGACATTATGGTCCTTATGTTACCACCTTGACTTGTTATTTCACATGCTTGTTATACATGTCTATATTTGTCATGATGCCTATTTATAGTAAAAATGGAAACAACAATATTGAAAGATTGAATGAATTCAACCACAAAACCTTAGCCTAACAACAACAAAGATCCACCATAACATATGAAGATTACCTAAGACAATGCAAATCAAATGAAATCATGAATATTATACCATCACATGTCCAATAGGGTTTTGATCTTCATTCTTCCTATCTCCATTGATCTTGCTTGATATATTTGCTCTCAGATTTTATGTGTGCATAAGAGTTCAACAAAGAACGGAAATGTGGTTGATAGCTAGACCGCATATGAAAGTTTGAGTGCTAAAATGCTTGGGAGTGCTAGTAGTTGAATATAATGCGTAGGAGAGATAATGAAGGAAGCATCTCCTTATATAGAAGACACTATAAGAAATGGAGGGATAAGATTGAGAGGTGTAAAAGATAAATGGTCGGCTAGGATTAGAGTGTAGGTACAAAAAATAAGAAAATAATGAGAGGATAGGTAGTGTAGGAATTAAGAGATGAATGACATGTGTCATGGGTAGAAAAGGCTAATGAATTAAATAAATAAATAAAGATTCATTTAATTAATAGAAGAAGTGGGATCAATTAAATAAATAAGATATTTATTTGATTTAGGAAAAGGGTAATTTAAATAAATAAAAGTATTTATTTAAATGAGAAATAAGGTTAGAAGAGGATAAATGAATTAATTAAATAAATAAAGATTTATTTAATTAATAGAAGAATTAGGCTTAAATAATTAAATAAATAAAGATATTTATTTAATTAGACAGGATAATTTTAGGTGTCCACATTTTGCCCCTCTTTGAGACAATGCAACTTGTTGCGTTGTTTCAAACAAGATAAGATGAACTGATACAAAGTTGCCCAAAGACAGGATATGCCCCCTCGAGAGATTGGATGAAAATGTCTGAAAAGATCGCAGACAATCTATTGATAAGAAAGAAAGGCTAGAATGGACTGACCCGATAGGATAGAGTGACAGAGTCATGAGATAAAGAAGAGTGACTTGGGAGACTAGGGCTAGGGTAGTCTATAAGATAGACTATGAGGGAAAACATCCTCATTGTCATCCACACATCTAAGAGATCAGAGAGTAAAGAGCAGTCACCAGTGATGGCATTGGTGCATAGATTCGATCGCGTCTGTAGATATTAGAGGCCAGCAGATGCAGGAGAGTCGGTAAGTACCACAAAACCTCCTTGTACCTTGTTGCATTAATTATTGTCATAAATGCATGTCAGGTAGGGTAATAAATGTGCATTAGGTATGTTGTAAAAATATGTCAAGCGGGGGGGAAAATGCCAAGGTATGTCTGTGTTGGTGCCAGGCACGTCTGTGTTGGTCCTAGGCACGTCTATGATTCCAATAGTGTTTGTATCAGATGCGAGCACGTCTATGAATTTCAGGCGCATTTATGCAGGGCAAGCGCGTCTATGTAGAACAGAGGCACATTTGTGTGATTCAGGCGCGTCTGTGTAGAGCGGGCGCGTTTGTGAAGTATGCAAGTGCGTTTGTGTCCTCAAGGTCAAATCGGCAGTTCTGTGATAAACATATGTTGTCAATTGGATAAGTTGCTTAGAGGATACACTCAAGTAGGTCCTTTAGGGAAGACTAGGATAACAGATAGGGCTAGCATTGACAATTTTGTGATAGAACATACGTTGCCAATTAGGAAACTACTCAAGAGGATACACTTAAGCAAATGTCCTAGGATAGGATAGATCAAGGCACTTTGTGATGAACAGGGAGTACCAAAAGAAATTGACAATTTTGTGATAGAACATACATTGTCAATTGGATTAGGCTAAAATTGACAATTCTATGATAGAACATACGTTGTCAATTGGATAAGCTACTCAAGAGGATACACTCAAGTAGGTGCCCTAAAAGATAGGATCAAAACAACACTTTGTGATGAATGGGGAGCACTACTAGGATAAAAAGCAACACTTTGTGATGAACAGGGAGTACCGCTAGGATAAAGTGCCATATAATAGATATAAGCACTAGGATAAAAAACAACACTTTGTGATGAACAGGGAATACCACTAGGATTGACACAGTTGATTTGCTTGACTACAAGAGGACCTACCAATGCTAGAGTCATGGGAGAGATTCCCTTCGACTCAGAGTTTATGACCAGAGCTAACATTGGAGGATAGAGCAGCAGTTGAGGCTATGGGCCTGTGAGACATTATGTATGTGCCTGAGTTTCGGGCAAACATGGGATAGTTGACTGCATTAGCTGAGAGATGGCACTCAGAGACATGTACGTTTCATTTATCGATGGGTGAGATGATAGTCACCTTAGAGGATGTGTATGGGATACTGAGGATACCGATCATTGGGGAGTTAGTGCCTTATGATTGAGAGGGAGACAGGGATGCACTAAGATGAGTGTTTCAGGATCCAGGTTTGGAGATGAGGGCAGGACATGTGGCTTGGGACACCATGACAACGATAGGATCGGTGCTACCAGCGGTGCTGGTAGGAGTGATCAGTGGGTTCCTCTATCTAGACAAGGCGACACAAGGGTTGGTTGTGGGATGGGGGAGGACATTGGAGACATTGGTGATGGAGCACACCAAGTTTGCATGGGAGTCATGTCTGCTGGCACACTTATACTATGAGCTGCATCAGTTTGTGTATCATGGATCAGCAGGATTGGGGTATGGAGTGACACTATTGTAGGTATGGGCATATGAGCATCTTCTAGTTATGCGTTTAATATAATTTAGAGGCAGAGGACATGGGCGCAACTATGTACATTTCTATGATATGATTACTTCATAGCCATGGATTGGGAGGTTGGAGTATTGGTGTCAGGTTATTGACGAGATAGACAATGTGGTATGGAGGTCATTTCAGGACCGTGAGGAGTGGGAGGATGATGCAGTGGAGTTGCCATATGTATTTAGGGCCAGGTATCTGATAGGGAGGACACCATATATCATTGAGAGGCAGTTGATAGATAGGGTATGCAAGCAGTTCGACAGGATACAACGGATGTCACAGGGTTTAGGGATGTATGCATGAACAGTGAGGGATCAGGTGCATTTGGGTTCGTTATTGTCTTATGATCAAGCAGTGACACATATGCTAGAGATGGTTCCCATGCCTTGGGACATATGAGCGGATGTGGAGGATGAAAAGTATGTTGCATATTGGGTAGAGCATTCATTTCCACGGCTGACGGATCCAAGGGAGCCGATAGAGGGAGACGGTGGAGGTGATGGAGATGATAGTGGAGATGGTGGAGGTAGAAGCTAACGACAGAGGTGGGGTGCAGTGATAGAGAGGAGAGTGGATTAGAGGAGAGAGGGTGGAGAGGAGAGACAGGTGTATTTAGTGAGGGGTAGAGGTGGATTTTCGTTACAGGTGCCAGCAACATAGGGTCCCAGACGGGTACAGGTTCCTAGATAGGTACAAGGACGGGGACAGGGATAGGAGAAGCCACAGTGACAGGGTGAGGGGGGAGAGGAGGAGGATGAGCTACTATCCTTGAGGGAGATCTGTCAAGGACAGGCAAATGAGATCCAGGATCTGGAGAGGGATATAGCTATACTCAGGAGATAGTTGAGGGATACTGAGCGGGAGAGGGATTAGGTTATTTAGCGCTATACAGAGGCTGAGACAGCACTGAGGGTAGGGAGCCAGGCAACAAAGGACAAAGGGGCCAAATATGCCTATGTTCTGCGGGCGGGGGAGGAGATAGCCTACTGGAGAGACCTGTACTATGGAGTGGTACCACCAGATCAGCGGGCTAGGAGCTTCCAGAGACCATCGCAGACTACGACAACCACTAGAGGGAGAGACAAGAGACAGGCATCTAGCGGTGGGATCATGGGTCCTCCACCACCACCAGATAGAGGGGGCAAGAGAGATGATCCTGGGGCATGTCCTTCAAGGGCTGAGACTCCGTTGAGGCCAATCGGCTCTGAGGGAGGGAGTTCATCATAGCCTTAGAGGGCTCCCTATGTATCAGTTTTGTACCATTTTGTATGATGACACCTTCAGGTGATTGTAGCCATATGTATTTTGACATCATTGTATCACACTTATGATTTTGATATATATATGAGATGATTCATCATTCCAGAAGCTATATGCATGTGTACCTATGTGATGCAAATATGTACATGATGAAATGCACTATTTTTTGTTATTTTATGTTTTTAAATGTTATGCATACGTGAATGTGAATGTATGAAATGCAAATGAATATGATAATGCAAATAACTATTCATGATGAGAATGTAAAATATGCTAACATGTGTTGTGTGCAAGATATGGTGTAATTGTGATATCTATATGTATGTATGAAATGCGAATATGTGGTAATGCAGGGGCGAACTACATGAAATACACATATTTTTAGCATGTCATTATACTCAGTCATGTGATAGCGGGCTATGTGGACTCAAGAAGGATGATGGAGGTCAAACAAGAAAGGGGGATGAAAGATAGAAGATATGGAAGTGAAAGATCTTCTTGTGCTATTATCATAATTGAGCTTTATTATGGCAAAATAGGTTATGACAATCGAGGCATATGTTCGACCCGAAAAGTCATTATACGTGTTTGCATGAAGATCAGATAGTTGCAAACAAGAAACACCCCAGGTCACACTAGACTCACAGTGTCCTCATATCCTTGGACAAGTCATAGCATTACTAAGAGACAATCCACAGACAACAAAGAAAAATAGGTGACGATACCCCATCCTCACCTTTCTAGTCAAAGACATCTTGAAGATATAATCTCTAGTTAGAGACATCTTGGAAAAGCTAAAAGACATGTCACCAAAAAATAAAATCAAAAGAAAACTAAGACTCGACACCAACATCCACTGTAGTCCTCAAGTTTAGTGTCTCTTGTCACTTGTATAAGTCTATTTGAATATGGTTACAATGTTTACTTTCACAAAAGGATAGATAGCACTGAACCGTAATGTTGTCCGAGTCTGTTGAAAGATTTGATTTGTTGAAGCCCATTGTTGTTGTTGCATCTCATCTGAAACTGACTGAATCCATGAAACCAATACTTTATTGCAGAAAAGATGAAACTTTATTATGGATCTGTGATGCAAATATTGCACAGATAAACTGAAGAAAACAGGAAGCAACTATACTCCTCAGAATCTGTGATGCTCTCAATTCCACACCCATCACTAGACTTAGGATTTGCCTTAGCCACAAATAGGATCTGATTTATTATGGATGGAAAGGGTGAAAAGGAGGGATTATTATGAATGCCTAACCAATCTTGAGTAGATCAATAACAAGCCATGATGAGAATGGGTAATTTTATTATGGATGGATAGGTTGTGAGTGTGTGCAAAGTGAAAGGATGATATTGAATCCTGAAAGAGGGAGGATAAATGTCTCTATGCATGGCGTCGGTGACCTAGTTTTCACCATGGTACTTTCCCAAGGCACCACCAAAGTGGTTTTCACCATTGGACAGATTTATTTCTCTTTACTTTTTTTTATTTTTTATTTTTTTTGTGTCACAAGGCGTCTGTTTGCCAGGTTTTCACCAAGTAACGATTTTTTATTTTTATGATTTTTTTATTTTTTTAAATTTTTTTTTGAATTAGGATACGCCAAAGGGCTGTGTAAAACCTGCGAAGGTGCATGTTGTTGATAGGATCCTCCAAAGGTTTGTCCTTTGTGGTTGAGAGCTGATATGCACCGGATCCATAGGCCGCTGTGATGATGTAAGGACCAAGCCAATTTGGTTTGAACTTGCCCTTCTTCTCCCTGTCTTGCTGATTTTTAGGATTTTATTTGAGAACTAAGTCACCTATCTCAAATGTGTGAGGCTTTACCTTGTGATTGTAACTGCGACTCATTCATTGTTGATAAGCCTTGAGATGATTAAAATAAGTTTATCTTTGTTCATCCAATAGTTATAGTTCTTGTAAGCAAGAGACTCTGTAGTCTTCATCATTGATAATGTTTTGCAAAGAGACTAGTAAAGATGGTATCTCAACCTCGATAGGGAAGATAGCTTCAGTGCCATAGACAAGTGAATAAGGTGTGGCTCTTCTAGGTGTGCGAACACTTGTGCGATAAGCCCAAAGTGCGGGATTGAGTTGGATATGTCAATTTTGGCCAACATCATCAATTGGCTTTTTGAGGATTTTAAGAATAGTTTTATTAGATGCCTCAGCTTGACCATTACCTTGGGGTAATAGGGAGTGGAGAAACGATGAGTAATATGGAAGTGATCACAAAGTTCATGAACATCTTGGTTTTTGAAGGGACGTTCGTTGTTGGTGATGATGGAAAGAGGAATACTGTACCGGCAAATGATATAGTTAAGGATGAATGTAGCAATCTTTTTTCCAATGACTTGTGTAAGAAGCACGGCTTCGATCCATTTTGTGAAATACTCCATGGAAGTGATAATGAATTTGTGGTCATTGGAAGGAGGGTGAATCTTGCCTATGAGATCGAGTCCCCATTAACAAAAGGGCCAAGGAGTCACAATCGGTTGAAGTTCTTGTGTCGGTGCATGAATAAGATCTCCATGAATTTGACATTGCTTACATTTCTTGACAAACTGATATGAGTCTTTTTCCATATTGGGTCAGTAGTATCCAGTCCTGATGAGTTTCTTGGCTAAGGTAGGACCACTAGAATGTGGACCACATATTCCTTCATGAACTTCGCGTAATGCAATCTGAGCTTCGTCCCTTTCTAAACATCTAAGGAGAGTGCCATCTAGACCTCGATGGTATAGGATATTGGCTAAAATGATGTATCGGGAAGATTGGCGAATGAAAATGGGACGTTGGTTGTTAGATAAGTTAGGGGGAAGAGTGTTGTTATGAAGGTATGTGAAAATGGAATCGTATAACTGGGAATCAGGACCAACAACACATATCATCTCAGTAAGAGTGATCTCATACGAGGGGACCAAAAGGTTATCCACCAAGAACTCATAGCGGGTTTCGTTCTGCGGTAGATCGATCAGTGAAGCAATAGTAGCCATGGCATTTGCGGCTCGATTCTACTCTCTTGGTATTTGCTCAAGATTAACTTCATGAAATGTTGCTTGAAGTCATCTACCATTTTATTGTAAGGCATTAATTTTTCATCCTTTGTTTGGTAGTCATTAGTTGCTTGACGAATTCCTAGTTGAGAGTCCCCAAAAATATGAAGTTCATGGATCTTCCACTAAACTGCAATTCATAGTCCAGTCGTTAATGCCTCATATTCTGCTATGTTATTAGTGCAAGGAAATGACAATCGGTATGATTTTGGAATGGAAGCCCCTTGAGGTGTGATAAAGAGGATGCCAGCTCCTGCACCATGCTACGTGTATGCGTCGTCAAAGTATAGTTGCCAAGGCTTTGTGTGTGATACTATCAGGATAGATTCATCTGGAAACTCTGAAGTTAGAGGAGCATCATCTATCATGGGTGCATATTCTAACTGATCTGTGATAGCTTGTCATTGCTTTTTTGTCCACATATTCAATGTTGAATTCACTCAATAGCATCACCCATTTGGCTAGTCTTCTAGTGAGCGTTGCCTTATTGAGAAGGTACTTCAATGGATTGATCCTTGCGACTAGCTTAGTTCTATGAGTTAGCATGTAATGTTGTAATTTATGTGAAGCAAAAACCACAGCGAGACATGCACGCTTAATTCATGTGTAGTTTAGCTCAAAACCAACCAAAGTACAACTGATGTAATATACTGCCTTTTATTTGCCTTCATCATCTTGTTGCGCTAGGAGTGCCCCCAGTGTTGTTGATGTAGTTGATATGTAGAGTAACATGGGTCGTGTTGGGACTGGTGACATCAAGACTGGTGGATTCAGAAGATAATCTTTGAGCATCTCAAAAGCCTGTTGACAGTTATCATCTCATTTGAATTTGGTGTTTTTGTGTAGCAAGTGCTGAAAAGGATGACATTTATTTGCAAGTTGTGCTATGAATCGTCATATGGACTAGAGTCTTCCTTGTAAAGATTGAAGTTGACTGATATTCCTTGGTGGTGGCATTTCTAGGATCGCTTTGAATTTTGTTGGATAGGCTTCAATCCCTCTTTTTGAGACATTGAATCCCAGGAGCTTCCCAGAGGTTACTCCAAAGACACATTTCTTGGGGTTTAGTCTTACTTTGTATTTTTCTAACCAATCAAAAATGACTGAAAGGATGTCCAAATGTGTATCTCTGTCTATTGATTTTCCCAAGAGGTCATCAACATAATCTTCTACAGTTACGTGCATGAGATCATGAAAAATAGTAGTCATGGCTCGTTGGTATGTAGCGCTTGTATTCCTTAGCCCGAAGGGCATGACATTCTAGCAAAAAATTTCCCAAGGAAAAGTAAATGCTATTTTGTGTTGATCCTCAGATGCGATTTTTATTTGATTGTAGCCCAATAATCCGTCCATAAAAGATAACATTGCATGACCTGTTGTGAGATCTACGATCAAGTCGATGTTTGGCAATGGAAAATCATCTTCAGTACAAGCTTTGTTGATGTCTCTGAAATCTGTACATATTTTGATGCTACAATCTGACTTACTGATTGATACCAAGTTGGAGATCCATTCAAGATAATCAATTGGGCGTATGAATCTGACATCCAATCATTTTTCAAGCTCTGCCTTGACTAATAATGCCACTTGTGGATGCATCTTTCTAAATTTTTGTTTCACTGGTTTTGCCCCCTATTTAACTGTCAAATGATGCATTACTAAATCCGGATCCAGTCCAGGCATATTGGCATATGACTATGAAAAATTGATTTGTCGCTCTATGAAGAAACTTATGAACTTTTGTCTTTCTCTCTCTATTAAAGATTGTGCCAGGAATATGAAGAAACTTATGAACTTTTGTCTTTCTCTCTCTGTTAAAGATTGTGCCAGGAATATGTTATGTGGAATCTCTTTTGTACCAATGTTTGTTTTGATGGTCTCCTCTACTAACATAGATGATTTTTCTTCATATGATGTCGGGAGAATGTCGAGCCTTCCATCTTCGGGCGTCTCAGAGAGGTTTTCACCCTCAAATACATCCTTTCTTTTTACTTTTTTGGGGTCAAACAGTGCCATAATGTGGTTTTCACCGTAAAACCCTTGATTTGTTTTTATTTTTACATTTTTGCGACTGGAAGGCCCAACACCCTCACCAAAATATGCCACATTGTTGAGTTCTATAGTGTATCCCACCTTATGGTCCCCAAGTGGAAGATCATCTCGTATGCCTAAATAGTCGATAAAGGCTTCGTCATTTTGGAATGTGTCAAATTGTACAGGTCCTTCATGGTCCCAATCAATAAGTTGGTGGTGAACAAGGGGAAGGCCTTCAATATTTTTGAAGTCAGCGGGTGTTAGGGTACAGATATAGTTATAATCAGGTATGTAAAGGTAGTTGTTGAGATCATCATTGGCACTCTCCTCATCTTTCTTGATCGTGAATGAGTCCAAATTGTCATTACTAAAAGTGCATTCCGGAATGGGTGCCCTCATTCTTCATGATTTTGACCTAGAACCTAAAGATAAAGACTGTGTGGGATCCTCAGGAGTTGTTTCTTGACCAACTTTGAATTTTTTATAAAATTCCTCTTCTTATGTGGGTTCACCTAGTTCTCTGAATGTCTCAGTGAGTTCATATTCATTAGAGGATTTGTCTGAACCCCAATCCCATCCATTAGAATCAGTGGAATAGCGGCTCTCTTGTTGATCATTGGAAATCATGATTTGTAATGCTTCTTTTGATTTATGAGTGTTTACCTCGAAAGAGATGAAACCAAGCCCTTTTGAGCATTGATTTTTAAATGTCAATTTTGGTTGCAAAGGTTGAGTGATACCTTCTTTTCTTAAGCCAACAGGACTTTTACCATCATACCCAAACTTTTGCAGGATCTTGAATCCTTTGCCATATTTTTCACATGGTATCTTGATGTGATCTTGTGTACCATCTTCAGGGTCTTTGTAAATAATTTTGTATAAGTCTTCTTCTTCCATTTCACCCCACTTTTGGAATATAGCAGGATCCCATTTTAGCGTAATGATAGATACCCGTTTAGAAGGATGTGGTCGTCCATATTATTTTGGTGAACTCATAACTTTTCGTAAGCACATGGTTTGATTAAAAGTGTATTCACCCATGCCTTTGTCCTAATATTTCCCTTTAATCTCACCTTGCTTTGAAGTTGAAGGTTTTAATGATTCAGGGTCAATATATGCAAAAGATGGGATAGCTTCTCTATTGATTGGAATTATCGTCTCGACTTTTGGCCTCAAGTTATTGCAGTATATAAATAGATTAGGATCACCATTAACGGTTACTTCAACTCCATTGTGAGGAAAATTAATGCATTGATGGTATGTAGATGGGACTGCTCTCATCTCATGAATCCATGGATGTCTTAGCAATATGTTGTATGTGAGATCCAAGTCTAGGACTTGACAAACCACGTCCTTTGTAACTGGTCCAACCCTGAGAGGTAAGGTGACTATGCCTTTGGATGAATGTTCTTCATCATCGTATGCCTTGATGGTAATTTTGTTTATAGTATTCACAACTTTATCTGAATATCCCAATTGTATTATTGTGTTCAAAGTACATATATTGAGACCAACTCCTCCATCTATCAGGACTCATTTTATTCAATGTTTGTGTAGGAAGGATTCAATGTGTAAAGGTGCATTATGTGGTTGGCTCACAGAGGCATCGTCAGCTTCTGTGAATGTAAGAGAATGTGGAATGGAAAGGTATCCCACCATGGCTTGAAACTGGTCCACATTCAGATTAGTGGGGATAGCAGTGTCTCTCAAATGTTTGTCAAGAATGGCCTTATGTGTGGGGGGTATGCATAAGAGCTCAAGGATGGAGATAAGTGTGGGTGTCTTCCCTAACTGTTCTACCAGATCATACTTAGATTTGGTTGATGAGGAAGCAGTGTTTTTAGCTGGAGCACCTTGCAAAGTGACCTTACCTCGATGAGTTGTAACATTACATTCAGAGGTGGGTTCAGAAGAAGATCCAATTCCTTTTAGGACAACTTTAGGTCTTTGGGTAGAATTTCCAGGCGTTTTGTCCTTGATGATAATGGCAGAGACATAATTGTCCATGGAAATGTGATTAACAGTTGAATCATAGTTATAGGATACTCTGGTATAGTTAGTCTGCTCATCTGTGGCTTTGGATTTTCCCTTGTCATGTTTAGGGAATGGCTCCTTAAACATCTCATGTTCTTGATTAGATGAATGTCCTTCAATCTCAATGCCACCTCTATCAATAAGATCTTATATGATGTTCAACAGTCGATGACAATTTTTTGTTTTATGTCCCTTGCTCTTGTGATATTCATAGTACTCATCATCATTCCACCTATTTGGTTTGACCTTTGGTTCGTATGGAGGATTCTCAGGAATTGTTATTATCTTGTTTGCCACTAGCTTCTTGAAACCTAACTCAAGTGGTTCTCCCAATGGGGTGTATTTCCTTCATGGTTTGGAAGTTGTTTGAGTATTTACTTGGTTATTTGTAGAACTCGATCTAGAAAAAATGATTTTGGGTCGCACTGTATTAGCATCAACAACACCATCATTGACTGTGTTCTTGTTCTTGTTCCAAAATCTTGGCTTGTCTTTTCCTTTAAAGTCCTCTTTATTTTCTTTGAATATTTTGATGACACCTTGCTCAATTAGGACCTTCTCTGTCGCTAAGTCTTTCTCAATGACGTCCTTGAAGGTGGACAAACAAGCTTTCCTTAGATCATAACCAATGTCTTTGTTGACATTCTAGGTGAACATCTCTACCATTTGTTTTTGTGGAATTTCACAAGAGCATTTGCTGGCTAAATTCCTCCATCTTTGTAAGAATGATGAAAATGACTCCCCATCCTTTTGCTTGGTGTTGCACAAATTGGTAATTGATATGTTTGTCTCTATGTTGTATGAGAAATGTTGGATAAAAGCTTCTGATAGATCACCCCATGACTTAATTCCAGGTGGAAGTTGGGAGAACCATTCCATAGCTTGATCACCTAAGCTTTGTGGGAACAGTCTCATCAAGTATGTTTCTTCTGATGCTAAGTCAATGCAAGCTGTGAAAAACTATCCTATATGTGCCTTAGGGTCTCCTTTGCCTCTGTACTTATCAAACTTAGGTGTCACGGAATGTGTAGGAAAATGAGGCATTGGAATTATTTTGTCAAATGGACAGGGACATATGTCTCTCATTGTGTAAGCTAGCTTCAGTGTATTTATGTCCTCCATTTTCTTTTGTAAGTCCTTTATTTGTTGTTTCAAATTGTTCTTAGGTGGAGATCGACTTCTTGGACCATACCCCATGCCTGAGCCACTAGGTGGAGGAGGAGCATACTGCATATATGGATGGTATTGATCATAAACATGTTCATACAGAGGAGGTTTATATTGATGTTGTGTACTTGGTATAGAGTCATGATGAGGAATGGAATATCTATTTTGTCCATGTATACCATACTCTACAGGTATGTCATAAGTTTGTTCTAGTGTGTTGCCCCCAAATTTGACGTGGGGTTTCCTTGTGTCTAGATTTTGAGCGTGCCTTTGGATATCCATTTGCTTTTGCGGTTGGTCCTTAGCATTGGTATGTGATTGAGTATATTTTTCTGCATAAGACTTCCATAAAGGTCTGCGTAGATTGGTATCGTAGGCTTGACCATGTGTATGTGGGACCTCAAGTTTTTGAAACAAAGATGATGGTGATTCAGGAACAAAATGTGGTCCTCTATTACCTCCACTATTAGGCCTCCTTTGATCCATGTTGAGTTGAGGTTCTTACAAAGGTTGATGTTCCATTATTTGTGACATTTCAAAATCATGAGGTATCTTAGCTCCACTTTGAGCCATTACTTGTAAGAAATACTGTCTATCTCTTCTCATGATTTCCTCAACCAATCAATTAAAATGGGGATCCATAATGGATTCTTCCACTTCTGCTGAATGTACATAAAAGTTGTTTGTATTGTCATTGTGTGTATCATTGTTGTTTGTGTTATCCATGTTCTCAACATTTTGAGTGTTTCTATAAATGTCCATGTCAGGTAATGTGGTACGATCAGAATTGAAGAAGATATCATTGTCATACTCATAGGCACTCATGTTTGCGGACTCTTGAGCCTCTTTAGCTTCTCTCCTAGATTTTTGGGAATGGGTTTCAACCATGAACTAGGTCTTGACCAAGATGTGTGAGACTAGATGAAAATGGAAAGAGAATGGAAGACCAAGAGTTTGGATGGAATATAAATGAATCTGAGGTCTACTTGCAATGTCCAAAGTGTAAGACCAAGTATGTATGTAGTAGAGTAGGTGTGGCTTCCAAAGAGATGATAGTTTCTCTCGATGAGGTAAGTTGACCTTGACTCTAAGTAAGACCAAATGAGACTCAAAGGCGATAGACCTTGATGAGGGACCACTTAGAAAAATGTTGTTGTATGTAGTGTGTTGATAAAGCAAGATGAAGACAAGCGAGTGACCTTTTGACTCAAGTTTAGACAAATGTGAATGTAATGCCAGATGTCAAGCAATGATGGACTATGTGAGACCCAGAAATAGGCTAAATGCTAGATGAAAACTTAGAGAAATGACCTAGGAAGCTCAATGAGTCTAAAACTGACTGCTCTTGTTTGTCAGACTTTAAGTTTTTCCAATACTGAACACAGACATGCCTGTATACTTCATAGACGCGATTAAATTACACAGACGCTATTGAAAACTGCACAGATGCGTTTCTGAGATTTTGTAAATGCAGTTTTTCTTGTAATAACATGAACTCGTTTCTATCCTTCACAGACATAGCTAAATGATACATGCATTGTTTAACACTGCACAAATGCGTTTCCAGAAACTAAGTGCAATTTTTCCAATTTTGTAAAGTTGTTGTTGTGACCAAATTTGAATTTTTGACTATTTTTCCATGACAAGAGGACACAATGTTGATGAGGACTCAATGTTTGCAAGTGTTTAGATTCAAAATGACTCAAAAGAAAGTGTGTTATTTGATGTAAAGATGTTTTGCATACACTTGAAGACACAAAAGACACAATGTTTTGATGTTTGATCTTGAATATTTGAATGTTCAAAAGAAGACAAGCACAATTCTTATGGCTAGCCAGGACAATAGTTGTTCATCCCACATGGGGTTTACCCCGAAGCTACGCTATTCAGAGTGGATACTTAGATGCTTGACCCCACTAGCTCCACCCTCAACACTCACTTCTCTAAGGCAGCTAAGCATCATTTCCCATGAAAACTCCCTGTGGTGAACTTTGTATCTCTACTAAGAACTGTATGTGTGTGGGCCACTCCAGAGGTCTGACCTTCTACCCCAACAACTAGAAGGATTTTGGCTTTCTAAAACAAAAAGGTGCTAGTAAGGGCATCCACTCATGTGGCCATACATGCGACACTTTCAGCTTTGTAAATACAAAAGACTCCCAGCCGATAGGGGTTATGCCCTACAACTGATCAAATAAATTTGATCAAACAGGTTTATGGGGAGACATAGTGTTGATATGAACTAATCAGCACACGTTACCCATGGCTTTCACCATGGATACAGTTATTTATAGTGGTTCGGAAGAGGTGGGTTTTCCTCACTACCACTTGGGTTGTTCTCTCCTCACTAGTAGTCCTAATGACCACACGGGGAGATAGGCCCTCTAGAGATTAAACAAAAAGAGCCTATTGCTCAAGACACAAAAGACACTAGTTCAATTTTAGTGCACCAATTGAAGTGTTTTGTAATCTATGAAAACAAGGCACACAATAAAGATCAAAGAACCCTTGCCAAAATTTTGCAACAAAGATTTATTAATAGTTTTGCAATAATACCCCTCCTACAAGCACACAAGTTAGGTAAATTTTAGATCCAAAAGACTTTGTGACGTGTTGCTTCAAGGACAAGTTGCACCAATTTGTTAGCTAGATCACAAGATGTTAGCCCGAAATAAACCAGATATGAAATCCAAATGATGAAATAAAACCTTGCAATTTGAAACAAAACCAAAAAATTGCAAAAATCTGAAACACAGACGTGATTTAACCTAACGCAGACGTGGTTAAAGATCACACATGTGCATAAAACCCTCGCAGACACGCCTAGGTAACACAGACGCGGTCTAAGAATACAAACACGGTCAAAAGATTCACAAACGCGATTCAGGAACACAAATGCGACCCTGGAATCTACAAAAAAAAAGTAAAATAATGTCGAACACAGACGCAGCCGAAAATTATAAAAAAATGTGGTTCTGATATGTGCAGACGCACACATATTGAAATGTTATCAGAAATGTCAGATCTGCAACTTCAAAAACACAAAATCTACAACAAAAGATGTTAAATGCAAAAGAGACAACGGTACCACCAGGCATGCCAAAATGTTTATGGTAAAAATGGAAACAACAATATTGAAAACTGAATGAATTCAACCACAAAACTCTAGCCTAACAACAACAAAGATCCATCATAACATATGAAGATTACCCAAGACAATACAAATCAAATGAAATCAAAAAGATTATACCATCACATGTTCAATAGGGTTTTGATCTCCATTCTTCCTATCTCCATTGATCTTGCTTGATATATTTGCTCTCAGATTTTGTGTGCACAAGAGCTCAACAAAGAACGGAAATGTGGTTGATAGCTAGATCACATATGAAAGTTCAAATGCTAGAATGCTTGGGAGTGCTAGTAGTTGAATATAATGTGTAGGAGAGATAATGAAGGAAACATCTCCTTATATAAAAGACACTATAAGAAATGGAGGGATAAGATTGAGAGGTGTAAAAAATAAATGGTCGGCTAGGATTAGAGGGTAGGTATAGAAAATAAGAAAATAATGAGAGGGTAGGTAGTGTAGGAATTAAGAGATGAATGACATGTGTCATGGGTAGAAAAGGCTAATGAATTAATTAAATAAATAAAAATGCATTTAATTAATAGAAGAAGTGGGATCAATTAAATAAATAAGATATTTATTTAATTTAGGAAAAGGGTAATTTAAATAAAAAAAGTATTTATTTAAATGAGAAATAAGGTTAGAAGAGGATACATGAATTAATTAAATAAATAAAGATTTATTTAATTAATAGAAGAATTAAGCTTAAATAATTAAATAAATAAAGATATTTATTTAATTAGACAGGACAATTTTAGGTGTCTACAATGTCATGCTCGGGATCATCACTTTTGTCCACATATGTTATCATTGTTGTGCTTATGCAATTTTCCATGTATAGACCATATTACCATACACATAACTCATTTATGGATCATTGATTAATTATTATGATTTTGTAAATTACCATACCATTCCTCAAAGAGAATTTTCCAACAATTGGACTTGAAATAGAACAAAGACCATAATAATGACTTGTAGATATTGTGGGGATACTTCTCGAGTCTATGTTACACCATATAACCTCAAATATTCTCCATGGATTATAGACACCCATATATATTCTCCAAGAAATATTGCTTCACAACCAAACCCACCACATCATTGTGAGCTTAATTCTCTGGACTTTGAACAATTGGTTAGTATGCCAAATAAGTTGGCACCCTTGAGGCTCGTGACATGGACAATCACACAATAACTCACGAGGGGCATGCCAATAATTTGGTCAAATCCACAACCAATGGGATAGTAGAGTCTCCCTTAGGAAATGATTCCACTTTGTTGGTGTAAATTATATCTCATAATTACACTTTACTTAAGTTGACTTAGGATAATGCATCTCATAGTAGTTTGTATATGAGACACTTAGGGAAGTGTGCACATAGGGATGATGTATGTAGGAAAATTTCCACCTTTTTTGGTCTTATCTTGTTGTTACATTCCACCTTCGATGGGTGATCCACCTCTTGTGGAATATTTTATTATTTCTCTTACCTACCCTCACCTACCCTTGTTTCTCATTGAGCCACATGTCATGATTGTGTACTCACACATCCGTATGGTCTTGCCTTTATAAGTAGTCTCATCTACATTGTATGTAATTTTAATGATCTAGTTGATCTTATTTTGCATCTTGATTAGAATACAATTTATTCTTATCAATATCTTGTCTCTCTTTTGTGCTATTCACTGTGCTATAGATCTTGGTTATATTTGATAAATTCTTACACACTTTCATGTATGAAAATAGTAGGTGAATGAATGCATTCTCTACTTATATATATATAGAAGGTGTTCAGTTCAGTGGGCGAGATCGAGATTGAGTTCCAACGGGCGCATGGTAGTTATCCTTGGGTTGGTGCTCGCATGGGAAGGAAGAGAAGTTGAGAAGGAAAGAAAAGAACAAGAACAAGAGACAAGGGATGAGGAACAAGAACAAGAGACAAGGGATGAGGAACAAGAACAAGAGAAAAGAAAGACAAGGGAGGGATATATATATATATATATATATATATATATATATAATTTGTCTTTGTATTATTCATCTCTATTAATAAGGTTTGTCATACACCATAAATCATCCAGATTCTCATCTAGAGAGTTGTCCTATGAGTTTTTTAGTTAGGCCTTAGATTGGAGGTATTAAATCTTTATTTTAGTCTTTTGTGCCTTGTAAAATGGTTTTGGTGTACTTTATCCTTAGTGTTGAACCATGTGAATGCTGAGGATTTATAGGGTATATGTTATTAACATATGATTATTATATTATTATTGTATTAGATTTTATCCCATGTGTTATCCTCAGTTTTCAATATTATAAAAATTGAGGCTACCCCACAAATTTTTGCTTGTTTGTGCTTAAATTTACTTGTGCATTTACGAGATGTTATTGTCATCGTAAAATGGTTTTACCCTTGGTTTTTCTCTTTTAACTAAGGAGTGTAATTTAGGTGTAAATCAGGTTCATAAGTCCAATTTACACCAAGTATGCCTTTTAGGTGCAAATCGGGTTTATAAACTCGATTTGCACCTACTATGTGTAAAAACCCGATTTACACTTAAATGGGCAATATCGGGTTTGGTTTACAAACCCGATTTTCACTCATTTATGTCACTCGAGTTATTAATTACTCGTTGAATCATTTGAATAAGACTCTTTTTAGTTTGGTTTTTATATATCTCCCCTTATCATTTCATTTTGTTTTTGTTCAAACTTGATCTTGCTTAGGTCGGGAGGGAGACTTCATCGAATTCTTTAATAGGTATGTTTTCTTCCTCATGTTTTCAGGGTTTTCCTAAACCCTTTTGATTTATTCAATTTGTGTATCGTTGTGTTTTATCGGTGCAAGGTGATGACGTAGGCCCACCACCCATCACATAGTGGTGCATGGCGGGTCTGCAACCATTGTCGTGCACTGGTTCTTTCCCTACATTTTTATTGCCATTAAATGTTGTGTGTTGGGTGGGACCATCAGCCCACCCCACACCACATTGTGGTGTGTGATGGATCGGTGAGCCCGACACACACTATTCCTATTTTCCTTGTCATGTTTATTCATTACGGTGTTGGACGGGGCCATCGGCCCACCCCACACCACATAGTGGTGTGTGGAGGGTTGGCAACCCCAACCACCACCGTTTCCCTATGTTCGTTGTGTTTACCCACTTTGGTGTTGGGCGGGGGCATAGGCCCGCCCCACACCACACGGTGGCGTGTGGCGGGTCTATGACCCCGACCACCATCATTCTCCTTTATATCAATGCAAACCATTTTTGGTGTTCGAAAGGGGTGCAAACCCGCCATACACCATATCCAGTGTTTGGCGGGTTTGAAACCCTGCCAACTACCTTACACTTTCCTTTGTTTCTCTAAGTGGTAAGGGGGGAGGTAACCCCATCTGGCACTTGGTTTATTGTTTTAAGTGTAATTCCAATCCATAAACCCGAATTACACCTAATTTTTGGTTTTTCCAAAGTGTAATTCAGGTTTATGGACACGAATTACACCTTTTAACCACACTTCTTCTTAAGCAAATTTTTAAGATTATAATCTTGAAATTTCACTTATCACACATGAAAATTAAGATGTATATTTGATCAATCTCAGTGATTTCAAATATTTCAATAGGGTTTTGGAAACCCTAATGGCCAAATTGTACTATTTTATGAAGATTTGTTCAAGTCATATGAACAAAAGCAGTTGAACAAATATATCATTATAATATTGATGAATGTCTTTTTCTCTCAGTGTGTTATTATCATATTGTTATCCCCCTTACAATTTTCATTTTAGAATGTTCACGCTTGCAGGTTGCCTTTTGGTGTCTTTATTTCTTTAAGGTCTTTTGTACCTTTTCCTTTTGAACCAAAACCATTGAACTTTTAAAAACAGTTCAATAGGTTCAAGGTTCAAGGCATGTTTTAAGAAAATGTCTCTAGCGGCCTTTATCTCCACTAAAGCAAGCATGTTATTGTTATACATTTTGAACTTTGAACCTATGAACCTTTTTGGTTCAAGGTTCAAAATGTCCTTTTTTGTGTGTGAGTCGCGGCTATGTAATGTTGTTTAATGAGCGGGTGTCAATATGTTTTAAGTCAGCTTTGAACTTGAACCTCAAACCAATTGTCTTTTCGGTTCAATAGTTCAAAGGTTCAAAGTTTTTGCTTATTAGTCATGTTTATTGCTCGTTCTCGGTATTGTTTCGAGCCGCTAGTTCATTGTCGTTCTTCCCGGATGAACTTGAACCATTGAACTCTTTGTAAGATGGTTCAAGGTTCATAAGGTTCACTTTGAACTGATTCTAAGACTTTGTTAACACTGAAAATGACGCAGCAAGAAGGAATATTCTCAACATCTAACAATTTAAAATTCTAAATTTGGAAAGTAATCATGAGAACATTAACTATTTGTGCGGAAGTGATGGGAAATTAATAAGGTGTCAGATTTTCGGTCATTTCATTGTTACTTCACATGCTTAAGTGAATCATTATGAAGTGTATGTGGTTTTCTTGGTACTTTCTCGTCTATTTGAAGGGGATATATGAATTCATTTTCATAATTTGTAAGGGTTGCAGCTGTTGTAATTGAGCAAATTGGAGGCACCGAAGGTAAATTCAACTCTACTTTCCTAAGAAGGTTTCCAAATTCATGGTGGTAACGAGTAAGTTCAGACGATTCCCCTATGTTGTATTTCATTAGTTCTGAGGATTTATCAATGTAGGAAGAAAATCTTTAGCTTGTTGGAGTAGAATTCTACCCTGTTTTAGAATTGCTTGATTAAAAGTATAGATAGGCAGTATGAGACCGGTATTGCTGAAGCTTGGTTGGACTTCATGTTTAGTGAGCATATTACCAAAGCTAGATGATACTTCCTTGGCTCACACCAATCTAGGGGATTTCCTAGAAAGAACCAAGAACCCTCAACCTGGTTCAATGATGGAGAAAATAGTGAGAAGTGGTCTCGTTGAAGCCGTTGCATTTCCACTTGCTGCACCATGTTCAGATTTGGTGATTGCTTGCATGAATAGGTATGATGCAGAGAATAGATGCATAAGAACCAGTAATGGTGAGCTACTAGTTGGTATCAATAGGGAGATAGTAATGGCGGCGATGGGTATCCCACACAAGGAATTATATGAGGATTGGTCTATTGGGACCTCATACACCTTCTCAGAGAAAAAGAGTATGTATAGGAGTGTAATTGCAAGAAACTAGCTCCTTAGGGTTCAAAAAGGAGGGTCACGGCTGCCAAAACCCCTAACTAGAGAGCACTTCATCACATAAGTGCGAGACATTGTTATACTACTGAATAGACTAAAAGGGAACTCACACTCCTTTTACTGGGAAGATTGGATGTATTTTTACATTCAGGTGTTGTTATCCGGTGACAAATATCTTGATTGGGCCCAGGTAATTGCAGAGAGACTCCATAAAGGTTTGAGTAACTTTGTGGGTATGTCTAGTTTTTATATGTCCTCTTATATTTTCTACATACTAGCTTGTACCAGAGATTGGCCTAGTTTTCTTAATGAACCATGGGTGGATGGCATGAAGGTGTGTGATTACTACCCTTTGTTGCAATAGCAGAAACATGTAGAACATATTGCCATATGGAATGGTGTCTTCACAGGGAGACTTGCTTTTGAACTTCAGGGTGATGTGAACAAGAGGATGTCAGCTGAAGCAATGGAGTTAATAATTATATACGACAACTTCTTCATTCAATTTCCCAGGTTCACCTATCTTCGGGTAGGTGGTTTCGAGGGTGAACCATTCAAGCTACCAAGGTATGCCTTTGATAGCTATGTACTTATAGAGGTGAACAGGCAACTAGCTCATATCGATAAAAAGTTGGGGGCAAAAGGCAAATCTAGAGTTGCCTTCCTCATTGAACTTGGATACTATAGCTGCAAGTCTGTATCTTATGCTCTAAATTTAGAATTGGAATTTAAGAGGATGAACCTGCAGCCCTATGTTGCAAGACATAGGTTTGATAGCAGAGGTTATGTCGTGGAAAATCTAAATGTGGATGACCACTTCCATCATGAACCCCAGTTGGAAGATTACTGGGAGAATTGCAGTGATGAATATGAGATAAGAAGGAGACTATGGTCAATATTTACTTTGTAGTAGATAATCATCATGAAGCTTCCTATCAGTGTATCCGAAGTTGATGAGGAAACAAGGGAAGATATTCTAGATTCAGAATTTGACAAGGAACTTCAAGGAAAGCCAGTCCCTGAGATTGACTGGAATAAAAAGGAAGATGATAATGTTCAAGCTAAAACTTTCAATGTTGTTAGGATAACTGAAAAGTGGTTGAGAGACCGAAAGTTAAGAAAGGATCGCTCATATCCTCCCATGAACCAAGAGTTGATTCACATACTGTGACTCAACTTCCTATTTCTTCCACTAATGAAATTGTTGATGTTGCAAGTGGCTTAAAGCCAAGTGTTGAAAAAATCCAACCCAGGAGATCAGGTTGGTCACCATTAGGTTCTACAGCAGCCCAAGTAACTCGGTCAAGAAGCAAGAAAAAGAGTAAAAAGCCAACATTGAGCCAGATTATTGTGGACCTGGATCCTAGTGAAGAGGTAGAAGTAATAATGGAACAACGAGATTTAGGTGAACCTGCGGTGCAGGAAATGGACACAAGTAAAGAAATAAAGAGTGGATTGGATCCCATGAACACTCGGGTTATTGTCAATTCACCAGATACTCAGAAAACTCCTCCACCTAAAGAACCTGCAAACATACCACGATGGTTGGAAGCTGCTATTGGGAAGAAACAAAGTGTGGTTCCGGTTACTATTCCTATAGAAGACATGGTCAACAAGTGTCTCGGAAAGGTATCCAAGCTGAAAAGACTCAAGATGCAGACAATGCTCGAGGTGGATGAAGCAACAGGTCATTGGATAGTCGAGATAGCTAAGCCTATTCCAAATAGAGATGCTGACAAGGCTATTGAGGATGACTTCACAGTTGAAAAGATTGATTTGGGGGTTGCTTCACGAGCCTTTGATGTTAAACATTTGGAGTCTTCCATTAAGAGAATGATTTCTAGAACATGGAAGGATGAGAAGGATAAAAGGGAGTTGAAGAAAATCATCACTCAAATGGTTGAGTACATCAATGCCATTCATAATCCAAATCCTCAACCCTTGTCACAGGTGGCAGTATCATTTGACCCCAAATCTCCAGCAAATCAAAAGATGTTGGATCAAGTCTAAAGAAATAGAATGGTCGCGAAGATGTTTAATACCTGGTTGGATCTTATAATTCAGCAAGGTTCAGACTACATTGTCAATATAGTGAAAGTATATGAGGATGCTTTGACTGTGAGCAAAGAACTGGAATTAGAGGTCGTTGCCTGGGAGAAAGAAAGGACCAAATGGGTAGCAGTTCTTGCACAGATGAATGATATACAATAATATGGAGTGATGAAGTTCTTGGCTGAAAAGCCCGTGGAAAGCTTGGATGATAATGTGTTATATGTGTCAAGGAAAAAAATGGAGTGGCGTAATTCAATTATCAAACAGGGCCATGAAGAATCCACTAAACTGCTAAAAAGATTGACATATTTAATTGATACAATGCAAAAGGATCTCAAATGCATTGACATCCAGCTTATGAAAGATGATGCCCAGACAATTGAAGTTGCCATAAAGATGACAAAAATATTCCAAGAAAGGATACAGCTCATTCGAAAGACAGTCCTTGACTACGAATGACTTCTCTAAAGTAGACAAGATTGAGTCCATGCTCGTTGTATGTTCTAATCATCTGGAAGTGCACAAGGCAAGGGTGACACAAGTGAATATGGACAGGGAGGTTTGGAAGCAACAAATCCGACACATTGGACTCCCCTACTTTTAGGTCATTCTGAACTTCACAGCGACACATTTAGAATGGCGTGGTGTGAGCAGTTCTGCGGCAAAGCAGGATAGACCAGTGGCTCCCTCTGCCACGGTGGAGTCGTGATTAATTAGGGGATGAGCTAATAGCCTTTCTGTGGCAGTTTATTTTATTTTATCTTGTTTTTAGTAAATAGTTTCTTTAACCTCTGGTTAAAGTAAAGTTTTAATGATTATGTAACAAACTATGAGCCTGGAGGCTATTTAAGCTAGGAAGTTAGTTTATGTTAAGGTCCGAAAAAATGTGATTTTTTCTAGGAATAGGCAGTATCTATTTCTTTGTGAATTTTCTTAAACCTGGAATGACTGGTTTAGTAATGCAATGTTATGGTGTGCAGTCTTTGAATCTGTGTGTTTAAGGATTGGTTATTTTTCTTAAGAAAACAACCTTCTGTGCATGATATCATTTTGTTATCAGTTATTCCTATATTTTCAGAAATTATCGTTACCATTATTTACAAGTAAATTAATTGTGGATTGAGTTGTGTTGATCCCCCTTGTCCTGTGAGCCATAAGAGAGTATCGATCAAAGTTCATACTGCTATGCATTTGCTTTTGCTCTGAATTTATGTGATGAACATGTGTAAAAATCGGAGTCTGTGAGCTCTTATTGGATCTTCAAAATATTCTTTTTGTTTTATGTTAAAAGCATTCCTTTGTGTTGATGGATGAATGTTAAAGCCTTTCCACGCTTTCTGGTTAAAAGTGTATTCGTTTCAAAGTTTTCTGCATAAAATTCATTGCAAATCATACGAGGAGCTGCCCTCTAACGCAAAGGATGGATTTTTAATTGATTCATCCAACTGTTGGTTTATTTGTTTCTTTTCATAAAGGGGTGTACAAGAGTCATATTATTATTCAAAGAAAGTAAATATTACAATTTGAAGAAAGGGACAAATCTGTTAACCAACACATATCAATGACAAAGGCTTCTCCAAACAAAAGAGGAATGAAATTTAAGAAGTAGGACCCACACCCATTTTTTCCACCTTCTTTGATTACTTTTAATATTGATCATATTAGAGATACGGAGATAGTTCATGCCGACCTAGCTGAATTTTAGAAAAGGATTGAGAAACCACCTTCATATGACATCCACTTGGTGCATCTTTTCCCATGTCGGCTCAAGATCTTGAATTTGTAATGGCAGTGTCAAATCATTTTGATCTAGATAGCAAAAGTGTGAAGGATGAATCCAGAAATAAATTGACCAGGCTTGATGAATAGTTCTTTGATTTAGTCTTCAAGTGTCCCAGTATTGAGAAATATACTGATATTAAAATGTAGTCAACTATAGCCCACTTTGATAGAAATTCAGATAAGTGTAGGCATAATATGAATGACAATTGGCTTAAAATCCCAAGACCTACTATTGCAATATGGTCAGAGACTCTTCCCAGGTGTGACTTCATTAAAGAAGTCAATGATTTGATAACTCTTTTAAGTAGAGTTAAAAGACTTCCCACTTCTAATACTTTCTATAAATGGATGTATCAATACATCTATGTGATCGAGAAAAATAAGGAGAAGATATTTTGGGGAAAGCAGATTAGTGATTCCATCTGTGAACAACTCACAAGGATTCATACCACACTCAAGTTTTATATGACTTCTTACTCGATGTACGTTGTAGCTTCAATGAGAAATTTTCCTGGATTGTCTACCACTGGTGATAGGAGGCAGATTGAGGTATGCAAATACTATTCCCAATTGGTTCTTCAAGAAAGTCATAATCATTTCTGAATAGTGAATGATGCTTTCTTTGGTTATTATATGGTAATGCTGGACAAGAATTTGTACAATAAAAGAGTGTTTGATCAGGCTTGGGAAGTAGTGAATCAATATGGATGCATGTTCCTTTAGCTCCCAAGCTTCACATATATCAAGGTTGGATGTTTCAATGGTGAACCATTCATGCTCCCTAGATACCCCTCTGGTAAGATTGTATTGATGGGACTAACTCGTCAAATGAATGTTGTACATGAGGCCCAATCAGGTTCTCATAAGATAGGTTTGAAATTTTCTCTTTCCATTGGTATGTATTCTATTAATTCCATCTTTAAAGCCAGGGCAATGGAGGAGGAGATGAGAAGAGTTGCCATGAGGTTCTTTAAGGCTATAAAGGATTTTGGTTACAAAGGAATGAGAAACAAACTGAATAAGGCGTATGTACCTGTGCATTAGATTGAAGATGTTTTGGCTGATTATAGGTCCGAGCATGATGTCAAAAAACTTGATTATTGTCGGCTAATAGTTGAACAGATTGAGGACTTTGGTCTTGCCAATGTTCCTGGAGATCTGGAGGAAGATGGTGTTATCTTGGATCCAATGTATGAGAAGAACAAGGTTTCTTATACTCCTTTGCCTGTTATCCAGTGGTTGCAAAAGGAATGCACTTTCATCAAGGCACATTTTCAGAGTATTCTTATGAATACTAATGTTCGGTTATCTTTGCATGGTATTCCTTTGAAACCTTTCTCTTTTGCTTCTAATGATGACATTGTTGGCCTAATGGGAAAGAGATCAAGGATTAGAACCAAGAACAAATAGGACCCTACTACTCCAACAAAGGCTCCTAAGTTGAAATTCACAGTTGGGTCTAAGAAAGGTAAAACTCAAGGAGAGCCTTTGAGTTCTAATGTTCAAGAAATATCAGAGTTAGAGGTATCAAATAAAAAAGAGGAGGGCGATCATCCTGATGAAGAGTTAATTCACGGACAAGAAGATGAATAAGAAAAAAATCAATTGGATGTAGAAGAGATGCCACAAATAGATGAATCTGTATTTCATGTATCTTCTCCTTCATCTATGTTACAAGTTCTTGTTTCTACTTTTGAGCCTAAACCTCTAGTGGTCACATGTATTGCCCCTTCAAGTGTTATCCATGTATCTTCCACTAGTTCTAGTGAGTTCACTTGAGACACACCACATGACAATATTGAGAATGTATTTTCTAATTTTCCCTCATTGTCCTGAAGTATCTACAACTATGATGGATGATTTTGATAAATTCGTAAATGAAGCAGTCCCTAGATCTATTGAATCATCCCTTGAGAATCCCCCCATGTCATTACCATGACCTTTCCTATAGTAACCACCACCGTTTAGGATTCTATCAAACCTTCTCAAGAGATGGTGGTATGTGAGGATGATGATGCAACTTTACCTCCTTGGTTGATGTTGAATGCACCTAAAAGAAAGAAACAAGTTGTTTCTCCTGAAGACATTGATTTCAGTCAACTTGTTCCTGTGAAACACAAGACGGTCAAGAAATCCAAAACTTTGTCAAGCGTAAAAGTTGATAAGAATAGGAATAAATATGTTGAGATTGCTATTCCTCCTCGGGATGCTATCATTGGAAAGATCTAGGACTCATATTATACCATTCAAAGGATTGATCTAGGTAACAAAACTCATGATTTTGTGGCACAAGACGCTCAATCTGTCTCAGAGGCTCTCGTTTCCAGGTATGATGAGGATAGGTCAAGAAAGATCAGCTTAAGGCACGAATTGAGAAACTCACCTCAATTCTTATCAAAGTAACCAAGTCTTCAGAAGTTGTTGAACCAGTGGCAACTTCTTTGGATGACCAAGTTGTTAAGAGAGTTGAGCAGACCGCATCAAGGAGAAAAGTCGTAGGAGAATGGATGGATCGAATGCTAAGCCAAGGTACACGACTTCTGAGTTCAACTTGCACCATTGTCAACAACCTTGATGCTGTAAGGATAGAGGTATAATAATCACAGACACTTTACTTCCCAAGTTAGTGAAGTATAATATTACTGCAAGTTTTCAAAGTTATTTAAGTTAAGGAAAAATCTATTCTAAAAAGAGAATTGGATATAACTGGTTTTGAAAGAAGAGAACCAAGTTGTTTTTGTACCCTGGATTAGTGTAAAGTTAGCAGGTAAGAAAAATAGAAAATAGTTGCAGTAGAAAGGGGGGCCTTCCCTTATAATTAGGAGGAATTATATCTTGCTTTCTACGAGAAATTGTTTTGTGTGTTGTCGTGAAACACACATTTTGTGAACCTTCATCAACTTACAAAATTTTCACCCAACACCATGTAAAAGTTTAAAATTCAAAAGGTAATAATTAGTTGTTAGGATGTTAGGAAATTACCATAAACTAGTTAATGGTTCATTCAAGTCTTTGAATTGAGATTCTAAAAACATTTCCAAATCCTTTATTCTAGGCATATTCATGCCTACATGATTGGATATTTCTCCTCACACATGCATATTGGAATGCAAGTTTTTCAATATTTCATTTGCAAAGATTAGTGTCTAATATTTTTAGAATTCCACCTTTGACTATTATGTTTCCTTGTATCCTTTCATATCAAATACAGATTAGAGTACCTATTGACTTGTTTTGATATGGCCAAACATATACAATAAATATTTTAGAGATCAACCCCCCCTAGGTTTCAAGTAAACAAGGATGAGATAGTGTTTGAGAGTAAGATTGATTCCAGCTTATAGATAATTAGTTAAACTAAATATAGTGTATGAGAGTAAGATTGATTCCAACTTATAGATAATTAGTTAAACTAAATATAATATTACTCTTCCATTAATATTTTAATGATAAAAATTCATTTCCCTAAGTCTCTTCATCTATGGAAAAGTGGTGGAAAAACCATGCACTTTGGAAGGAATACCAAAGTGAAGCAAGGTCTAAACCAACTTGGGATCAATTCTTGGAAACCTTCGAGAATGAGGTTTATCCTAAAAATGTGTATTTAGATTGCTGCATGCAATAGTCACAATCATGATAAGGATATGAACATTTAGTCCAATTATACACAAACACCTTTAATGAGCTATATGTAATGGCTAGGTTGATAGAATTTATAGCAACACCGAGTCCTCAAGTACCATAGTAGTGTATTCCCCAACTATCCAATCTATGATGAAGTTGATAAAGTTTAAAACCATGAGAGAGACATATATTTATGTGGCAATAATTGAGGAGTTCAACCAACAAAGCAATAAAGAAGCAACCCATGTTCAGAATAAGACGTCGCCTTTAGGAAAGAGCAAACCATCCAAGGTAAGTAAATGATGCAAAAAGAACAAGAGTTATAAACACTCAAGTGTTGAATGACATACTTAGAAAATAATTGCTCATAATCGTGGAAGCAAAAGAGGTTGATGTCAAGCCCTTAAATGGAATCCGTAACATAAACCTAAATCTCATAGTCAATACCACATAAGCAACAACCCTCTTACCAAATAAATTCAAAGAAAATCGGCTATTATGATCATAGACATTGGTGATGGGGTGGTCATTGGACTTCATGATCAATGCTAACAATATAGAAAATATAATCACTTAAGAAATTATTGAGAGATTGAAGCTACTAACCATGTCCCATAGATGCAACCCTAAAAATAGGGATTTCCCAATTCCTCCAACGCTCAAGGTGTAAGAGTCACTCTCTAATGTCATAAACATATACCATTCATCCTTTTCCAGATGAAATAGTATATTGTGTAATGGTAATAGAGGTCTATAAAATACTTCTTGGTTATCCTTACATGTATAGTCATGTGTGTATACTCAACCCTTGTTGTACTAACTCCAAAGAAGATTGTGCCTTGCAACTATGGATACTTAACATTCCACACCTCACCTTTGGTCCCATAATGATACATTAAAAAAAATATAGATCATATTTTAGAAACCGTATTTACCCAAAATTGCTCCATTTCTATTTACTAAGTTATTTGAAAGGACTAACTTCCACAAGAAGCAAAGTAATTCATCAAGAAGTAGTTAGAAGTAAAGGATTTGCATTTGTTTCCTAGACATAACATATTTGGGAATTTTGCTTCACAATGATAAATAACTAATTAAGGAGAATCCACTAATAGTATGATAATTTTTAAATAGATATGAATAATTTTGTTAGTATTTAGAGTTAAGGCAAATAGGTAATTAGAGAGTTAGTTTGTTTTGAAAAAAATTGTTGAGAAGAATAAGATAAGGAACATACGAAATACGAGAGATCTAGAATCAATTAGTATGAAGATCCTATCTCCATGTTTAATGTAATTTATTTGAGTTAGAATAGGGTATTTTTTGTTGAAAGGCTAATCTCTAGGTTCAAGAGATGGATTTGCACTAGTTATCAGACTATAGCTTTATTTATTTTTGGAAGTTACCTCGCAAGTTTAGAAACATGTTTGCATTAATCATGCTTTCCCCTATAGCATTTGCACCCGCCTTGTTGTATATTTTATATTTGTAACTACATTAGAGGTATTGTGCCTTCTCATATGATATTTCCTATGTGCATTATTTTATCTTTTATATCGGGGGCTTCATATATTCTCCCACATTACCCTTTCCTACCTAGAACCATGTTACACTAGAGACCTCTTGTCTTACCTCATCCTTTGCATGCCCTATTGTAAGGATACTTAAATGGGAACATACACCTATTCTATTGTCATACATACACAAGTGTTCCTATCCATTAAGAGCCACACCACCATTTGTTGTTTACGCATGTTCAGTACATGATTTAATTATGGTTATTACTTTACATAATTTATACATGCTTAAATCACAATTAAATTTTGTTGAGAATATGGAGTGGTACACCTTGCACACAAATGAATTATTTAATTTGTAAAATAAATATTTATTTGTGGTGCATAATTAGTGATGTTTTTAGCCACATTAAACATTTATTTAGGGTCCACTTTGTAAAGTTATATGTAACATTGGCTAGATATTTTATGCATGGGTTGAACATGGAAAAAATATTTAATATTTGGGAAACTTAGCATTAAAAGTAAATGTGGGGTCAATGATTTTGAGACACGTGGTTTTTTACCTTACCACTTGGTTGTTTTGTGTGAGCTTAATTCTATAAAAGAAAGCACATGTTTAGTGGTTGAGGTAGGCTGGTTGGCTAGTGGCTAATTAGTGGTTTTGGCTTGGTTGTCACTATATTGAATTTTCTTTTGAAGCTTGTGCATATGTGAAGCATGATATGGGATGTGTGGATAAACACTTCAATGTATAGAGGATGAATTAGATGAGCTCGATGTTTTAGAAGTATTTGTGGAGACTTTGTAAATGTATTGTAATGTTTTCATTGCTAAATAATACATTGAGTGTGGATTCTTTTGAAGGTTGGGTTTTTTCCTACGATATATCTTGTGTTATCTTGTGGTATGTCTTTGATCTTTACATATGGTTATTCAACAAGCTTGTACACATGCCTTTCTTTTATAGGGTTATGTAGGAAATGTTTTGATCAACTAGTATTATTTTCTTAACACATTTTATGTATTATTCCCACCCTCCTTAAGTTTTTTGAATCCCATGGGTGCAACCAAATAAAGTGGGCATACAATGTCACTAACATTTCTATAATCAAACTTTTAGGTATTGACATGTGCTACATGAAATATTTATTATTGTGTCCATACAAAGCCCACATTGCAAAGTGCATTGACATTGTCTAATATGCCACATGGTAATTATTTATATCACTTACTTTATGGGGTTTAGCCCTTTATTAAAATATCTAGTTATATTTCTTTTTGAATAAGATTTTTTTGACCTTACCCATTTCTTTTTTTCCTATTCATTAGATAGATAAGAAAACTTGTGCTCTATGTCTAATTTTTAATTGTAAGACAAAATCTACGCATTATAAATTTTCTTATATTCTTTCATGGAGTATGTAAGCACTAAAGATGGACCCGCATAAAGATATCTAATGGGATCCATTATTTTATATGAACCTTGGCATCTTTTTATGTTTAAATATTTACTTTACATGTATGTTTGTGAGTGATTATATAGTTTGAGATACAATGCCATTAGATGATTTACATGCACCTCAAAATGGGGGTAAAATGCAACAAGAATTTTATTTTTTAAAAATTAAAAGGGGGTTAAAAATTATTAATTCAGAAACCCATTACAAAACCAGGAGCAACGTTCCCCAAAAGAGAAAGGTGAACGCAACAAAAACCACTACAAACCACACCTACTCCACCAAAAACTCCATAATAATCTTCTCCAATGATTGAACATACTCCAAGGGCAATTGTCCCCAATTCCAACCATCCATTTGCTCCAACGATCATTTATCCAAATAGTTCACTGCTCTATTCCATTCCTAAGGAACATAACAAAAGAACATTGATTCCAGTGCATCTCTCAGACTGATAATTTGTCTACCCATAGTAACAAGGTGCCACTCAACTCCATCCATCCTCTGACCATTCAACATATTAACAACAACCTAAGAATATGATTAATAGATAATCTTGCTCCATTTCAATGTACATCCTCTTTCAAGTGTCGAAAGAACTGCAAGAGCCTCCATAAGATCATTAGTTTGCTACCCCTTATAACTAGAAAAAAGAAAAATCACTTTTCCTGAATAGTCATTGCCAACACCCCCAATACCAGCATGCCGAGGGTTACCATGGGAGGAGCCATACGTATTAATTTTTAGGAATCCCTGGGGTGGGGGGCACAACTTGCTAGTCCTTTGAGCCTTCTTCTTTGCAAAACCTCTTGATGTCTGCCTCTTCCTCCCATAAAGGGAATCACTAATAGCCTCCTTCAAAATCCCTAATTTTTTAGCAATACACCCATCACTAGGATCAAATTCTTGAGAGATGTCACACCTAGCCAACAAAGTTTCTCTAATCATGTTACCAACTCTCAATCATACTTGATGAGACACCATCTTTTTCTCCTGAAAAATCCCGCGATTTCGTTCCAACCACACTTGCCAAGAAATAAAGCACAATCAAATATCCCAAGCCTTGTGAAGAATAGGATACTTAGCAAAGGCTCTACCAACACAATTCCAAAACTCAAGAAAAGAGTTAGTATAAACACAAGCATGCTTCCACACTCCCCACCAATAATGCCAAACTTCCTTAGTATATTTGTACTAGAACAAAAGATGAGAGACACTCTCATCATATTTATTACAAAGCACACACATGAAAGGGCCTTAAAACCCTTTTTTATGCAAGTTCTCTCAGGTTAAACATCTATTTTGGACCATGAGCCATATGAAGAAGCTACATTTGGGCCAAACTAGCCTGTTCCAAACCTGCTTCTCCCAAGGAACACTCACCTTACCATAAATCCTCCTATCCAATTTTGTGTAACTTGAAGCCACTGTATACCTTCCTTTCAGGTTGGGACCCCATGACAAAAGGTCATCTCCTCTCATAGAATTGTAGAGCATTCCTTCCAAAATCCTAGCAAGCTAGTCTTTGTCCTCCATAGTCCCTCCAAGAGGCCACTCCTGTGGAGTCTTCGATCTACCCATTGTTCCTCGTCCCAAACTTGAAAACACTTTGAAATCCTCAACTCTACTCCAACCAGCATCAAGAAAGATATCACAAAGATTTTGAAGCCGAGGATACTAAGAGATGATTGGAGGAAATCCATCCCATGAGTCATACCGCAACAAAGCTTTTGCACCCTTGTTACAAATCCAAAAGAGTCCTTACTTAACCAATTGTGCTCCCTTTTTAAAAGTATTCCAAATCCAAGAGCTAGACCTTGCCAACTCATATCGAGGAACATCCTTGCCATCCACTCCCCCAAGGTACTTGATGTTCAAAATTTTAGCCCATCCCTGATCTTAGTAGGCACACCATCTCCAAAACAAGTTAGCAGTCAAAGTTTGCTCACTCATCCTAGTCTGTTGCAATCCAAGACCACCATCCTACTTTGGTCTACAAATAGACTCCCATTTGACCAAATTCCATTTTGAAGATAGAAAATTACCATTCCACAAGAATTGTCTACAAAGGGAAACAAAATCCCTAATGAAGGTAGCAAGAGCAGTCTGCACAACACATCTATAAATCGGAAGGGCTTGAACTGATGACTTTAGGAGAGTCACTCTCCCAACTGTAGAGAGCCACCTGTGAGTCCAATGACTAAATTTCTGGTGAAGCTTATCTATAATATCATTCTAGAGCCCACTAGACAAGGAGTGAGCAGAAATAGGCATTCCAAGATAAACCAAAGGAAGAGCTCCAATCTGGAAACACAAAATCCTAGATATCCTATCTTATATGAGTAAGGGATTATAGAAAAAGAAGATAAAAGATTTATCTTCAATGATCCTTTTCCCAGAGGTATCCAAGTACATATCCAACGCCTTTCTAAAATTGCTAGCCTCATTAATCCTTGTAGCACCCATAAGAGAAGTATCATCTACAAATTGTAAATGAGAATAAGGAGGAAGACCATGCCCCCGGTTCCATCCTTTAATCAACCCTTGACTTACACGAGATTTGATAAACATTCCTAAGCCTTCCGCCATAAGAATAAATTGGTAAGGGGAGCGAGGTCTCCCTATCGAAGATCCTTGAACGCCTCAAATAATTTTGTGGGCTCCCCATTGATAAGGACTGTAAAAGAGGATGAAGTAATGCAACTCACAACCCACGTAATCCAGACCATATTAAAACCAAAGAAACAATAACATTTTAGAGGAAGGTCCATCTAACTCTGTCATAAGCTTTGGCCATATCTAATTTAATAAACATTGCCTTCTCCTTAGAATTTTCCATAGAATGAATAGTCTTTGTTGCAATAATGATCCCATCCAAGATCTGCGTCCCAACAACAAATCCTCCTTGTTCTTCAAAAAACACCTTGCTAAGCTATGGTTTCAACCTTTCTGCCATCAATTTTGTGATTATCTTGTACACCACATTGCATAGAGCTATAGGACGGAAAGAGTTCAAAGAGTTAGCCCCTACCTTTTTAGGAATAAGAACTAGAAACATGGCATTCATAGCCCTTAGCTTCTGATTGTTTTTGTAGGATTCCATAACCACCTCAAAGAGATCCTCCTTAATTATATCCCAAAACTCCTGGTAAAATTCTATTGGGAAATCATCAAGGCCCAAGGCCTTTCCATTTCTCATACCAAACACAACATGTTCCACCTCAAGCAAAGAGATGGGACTAAGCAATTCCTCATTCATCACATCAAGTACAATGGAGGGGATAAAATCTAGAATACACATTTCCTCCATTTTGACAGGGGGTGTATCTTTAGTAAAAAGGGTTGGAATAAATCTGGTAGCCTCTTGGCAAATCTCCTTAGTTGAAGAGATATGAACTCCCCTAGAGGTGATGAGAGAAGTGATAGAGTTGTTGCATCATCTATCCTTCAAAGATTTAAGAAAAAAATAAGTGTTCCTTTCACCCTCCTGAAGCCACTCAACTCTCAACTTTTGCTTCCAAAAAATCTCCTCTCGAAGCTACCATTCTTCTAACACCTTAAGCATTGGATCAATTATTCTCTATGTAAGTCTTTTGATAAGCCTTGATCCCTTATCTCTCAAGTGATAACATCAACCTGAGATTCAACATTCATCTTTGCCAAGAAAACATTTCCAAAACATTGCCTATTTGACCTTTTAAGCTTATACTTGGAAAATTGTAGTTGTTTCACAAAACTGAACATAACAGTACCATGTGTCGGCTTCCCTTCCCTCCACCACCATGGCATGTGGTCCTAAAGAGATGGATCTAAGAGCCACATAAGCTGGAATTTAAAAGATGGGTTTTTGTAAGTCTTGAGCATAGAAGTATAAAACTTTATTGACCAGTGATTGGAGCCTCTCCAGTAAAGAATTTCAGAGTTGATAGCCCAATTTTCATTCATCCAATAACAAAAAACCAAAAATCTATCCAAACACTCCGCCACAACATCTCTTTTGCACCTTCTATTATTCCAAGTAAAAAATTCATTGTTAGGTTTGACATCAACCAACCTCAAGAGCTCAATGTTGTTTCTTAGAAGGATCACTAAAGGTTCTAACTTGGGATTATCTCCCCTTTTATCTTCAAGACTTGAGATTGCATTAAAGTCTCTAGCAAGGATCTATTGTCCTCACTTTTGTTTCCAAAAATGAAGGACCATTACATAAATTTTTTGTGAAAAAATGAAAAAAAAATTTACTCTTTGGCACGCTTCCTGAGGTATAATTTTGACTAATCCTTGGAATGGCTTAATCCTCAGTCCATCCTCGAACTATGTTTCAAATTTCATCGCATTTTGGGTTCGTTTGCTATGTCTTTCCTTCAATTTCGGGTTTTAAAATCCCGACTGCAGGTGGAGAATTTTCTTCAAACTCCAAGTTTTAATGATGTCTATTGTTTTGGTCTTTGTAGGGAAATTTTTAGATTATTACATGTGCATTTTTATTAAAATATGAATACTTGTAGTTTGTTTTAGATTTCTCCTTTATTGTTTTTTGGTTTTTTAAAGTTAAAATAGGGATTTTTTGGTTAAGTTACAAGTAAACTTGTAGTTCTCTCCAAAAACCCCTACTTTAATGGTTTTTACATGTATTAGGGATTTTAAACCCCTATTACATGTGTGCAAGTAAGTTATAACTTGTTGTAGGGATTTTATTTCCCTTTTACAAGTGCATAAAACTTGCATCTCTCTCCAAAAATCCCGATTTTGCCTTGTTAGTGAAAAAGTGACAATTTAAAACTTGCACTTTGGTCTAAAAAACCTGATTTTGCTCATAAAGTGCATTTTAAACTTGCATTTTGTTCTAAAAAACCCAAATTTGGCTTTGTTGAGGAAAAACTGAAAATTAGAACTTGTCATATCTTCTAAAAAACTCAATTTTCACATACTTATGCAAATTCAAACTTGTCTTTGTCTCCCAGAAACCCGATTTGCAAGAAAATCATTTTTGTTGAACATTTCAAGGCAAATTTTGTGGAGAATTTGTTGGAGGAGGTAGGTGTTTTGGATTGCTCTCTATTTTCATGCATGATTGGACACCTTTCATGCCGCATGGAGGTTGTGTTTGCTGGTTTTTAGCTTTATAACAACAACCACATTTTTTATCCTTTGGAATGCCACGAATATTCAATGTTATGAATCGTTTTGGCTAGGAGTGATAAGGCATTGAGGGTTAAAGAATATTCAAGCATTTTTCATGCCATTTCTTATGTATTTGCTGCCACGTTTTTCCACATAAGGTGTTTTTGCAAAAACGTGGCTAGGGTTTGGATTACAGTTTGTGTCTATTTATTAGAGATATTCTTCTTCTTTCAAAGATTGATTGCATCTTTTGAAGAAGCATTTTCAGTTTCATTCAAGGTATGTTCTTCTTTCTTTCTTGTTTCATTTTATTATTTTCTTGTTTTCTTAGTGTTCCTTCTTAGTTGCATTTTTGTAAATATGTTGTTCTTCCCCCAAAAATCGGTTTTTGTGAGAGAGATCTTTCCCTTGGTATGCAATTTTTGAATTGCATTGTTCTTCCCATATTCCGTCTTTACTTGTATTTGGGATTTTTAATCCCGATTACAAGTTCGCTGGAAATTCTTGGTCTTCCCTTATGGTTAAGGAATTTAACCATTTTTGGTTAAAATTCCAAGTTGAAAAGTGTGAAATACCCCCCCTTTCAAATTCGGGTTTAAAAAATCGGATTACATGTTGAAAATTTCTTCCCATTTTCGTGAAAATGACATTCCCGGATTTTCCCATTTTTATCCATTCATGTTTCCCATATTCGTACTTTTCATTTCTGTCATTTTCCGCAAGTCAAATTCTCATTTTCCATCCATTTCTCCATTTGCAAATTTACAAGTGTACTTGCATTCGGGTTTTAAAACCCCGATTGCATGTATGTTCTTACCAACTTGTATACTTGCAAAAATTTCCCCAAGATCCAAAATTGGTCAAAGTCAAGATTTTCCCATTTCTATATATTTCCCCTCTTCCTCTCACAAAATCGTGAAGTTCAAGAATCAAAGTTTTTCCCATTTGAATTCTCATGTGAAGAAGGAAGAATGATATTTGCAGCTAACTATGATGTTGCCTTCACTCTTTTAAGTCTTCATCACAACATTCCAGGTTCACAATCAATGTCAGATTTGGCGGCATCTCCAGTTTCAAAAAAGATGAAGTACAAATATGACAAATATCAGAACGAGGTAGCACCTTCCCGAGTTTCTTCCCCTTTGGATTGTATCAGAGATACAAAAATAGGGCACGTGGATATGTCAGAATTTGTCAAGAGGGTGGAAGATCCACAAGATAACAACATGCAGTGGCTGTTGGACAACCATATCCATCATGCATCTTCTTTCCCAGTTGCTACCCTAGAACCTGAGTTTGTTCTCGCCTGCGCCCATCATTTTGACAAAGAGACAAGAGTCATCAAAAATGATGATGACAAAGCTATAATCTATCTTGATGTAGATATGATCGAAAAGGTCTTCAGAATACCTCCTGCACCTATTTACATGGAAATCTCCAAAGAAAGTGCAGTAGAGTATTACGTGAAGAGGGAAAAAGATTGCAAGTGACATATCAATAGGTGGATCCAAGAGCCACGAGCCTCCTTCTCAAGGTGGGCGAAGTTGTACCGGTGCGATTTTAAATGGGAGATAGGAGACACCATAACCCTTCTCAGCAGGATGATGGGCCTCGAGTATTCTAATGTCTTTGAGTCATGGATGTATCAGTTTATCATGTTCATAAGGCAGTCTCATCACATTTCATGGGGAGAAGTCATCAACGATGTCTTGTGTGAACAACTTGCAGCAATCCCTACCACCATGACTTTCTTTATGAACTCATATTTGGTATACTTGGCAGCATCACTTAGACACTTTACAGGTCTTTCTACCAAGGGTGATCGCTCACTTATACCAGTTTGGGAATATTATGACCAGTTGCCATTGAGACCCAGCAGATTGCATTTCAGAAGAGTTCAAGATGCATTCTTCGAATATTTCATGTGTCGGTTTGACATAACTCTGAAGAACAAAAGAGTATTAGATGAGGCATGGGAAAGGGTGTGCGAATATGGATGTTTGTTTCTACAGTTTCCCACCTTCACCTATATGAGAATTGGATGATATGGTGGTCAGCCATATATGCTTCCTAGATACCCGACTGATAAGATCATTCTTATGGAGTTGGGAAGACGGATCATGACTGTCCAAACTTTTCAGTCTGCTAGACACAAGGTTGGAATGGGGATCTCTACCATAAATCCATTGAAAATTGGTCGATATTCCCTTGTCACATTTATGAAAGCTAAGGCCATGGAGACTAAATTGCAAGAAATCAAGCTCAAAAAGTTTAAACCTAGAGTTGATTTTGATTACAGGGGTATGAAGGAGAAGATCAAGAAATCCTTTGTGCATGTGCATCACATTGAGGACATCTAGGTAGATCTCCGCACAAAAGCCAAAGTTATGAAGATGGATTATTGTAGGCTAACTGTTGAGCAAATTGTTGATTTGAACTTGGTGGATATCTCACAAGGGATGATTGATGATGGGCGCATACTTGATCCTGAATACATTTCGCGGAGGGTTGAGGAAGCTTCACTTCCTTTGATCCAATGGTCACACAAAGAGTGCATATCCATCCTTGAGAGATTTCAGCCTATCTTGGCTAACACTAACGCATGGTTGAAAAATAATGTTGTTAGACTTATAAAAATCAAGGTTGGAAAAGAAGATGATTCTACGGGGCCTCTTGGACGTAAGTCTGAGATTTAGGTTGACAACAAGGAAGGTGCATCATCTTCGGGCACAAGAATAAATTCGTGAGTTAGTCGGGCAGTAGTGCTTCCTCCTGAGGAGATGATAGTTCGTGGGAAGGAAAAATTATGATTTCATGTTTAGGTGATTGATCTGGATAATCCATAAGAAGGGAAACAATCTGATGATGCTCCTAAGTCTCTAGTTTTAGACTCGCCTGATGACATCATTCCTCCAGTTTCCATTGAGACACCTCTTTATCCTCTTGATTTGCTTGTGGATGAATCTCCTCAGAATGCTATTCCTATTTCAGCATACGAGCCAGCTCCTGATCATCAACAAGAGAGTGTGTTGGAAGTTCCTGAGGATATTCCTACTTGCATCTAGCTACCAGAAATTGATACTTCCACTTCTGGTTTTGAAGAATTCATGAGGAAATCTCCATGCCCATTGGTAACTGAGAAAACCGTGGTCGCTTTCCAAACAGATATTCTTCCTAGGATGACCACGGTGATTCGAACAGAAACTGCTACTACTTTGCCTACAGCTGCTACTGAAGGGGAGTTGATGACTTTGCCTCCATGGCTTAGTTCTTTTACTCTGAAAAGGAAGAAGCAAGAAATCTCACCTGATGTCTTTGACTATCAACAATTGAAACAGTCCAGATCCAAAGTTGCTAAGAAGGCCAAGACTATCTCCAGAGTAACTGTTGACAACAACAAGATGAAGGTAGCTGAAATTGTGGAACCTATTGCAGATAAGCCACTTGAGGAAATGTCAGCTGCTGATTATAAGGTTACAAGGATAGAGTTGGGCAAACAGACACATGAGGTCATTAAACCTGATGCTCAATTTTTTGTTGCTTCGCTGGTGCAAAGGTGTGATGAGCTTCTAGCAAATAAAGACAAGCTAGAAGATGAAAACTGACAACTTATGGCAGTCGTTCATATAATCACAAAACCTACTGCTGAAGGGAGTAACTCCATAGGTTCTTCTGGTTCCAAGAATTAATTTGTGGAGTGGAAAGGGTTGCTCAGAAAGTACAAGCACTGGATTCCTAGGTTGATCAGCTTCATGATCTATGTGCACAAGTAAAGAAAGGCATTTTTTCAGATGTTGTCTAAGTTAGAGACCATCGAGGAGAAACTGGATCAGACCTCTAATACTTTCAAAAAGAATCTAGAAAGTATTGAAGAAAGTTTGACAATCTGGTGTACCATGCCCCAACAACAGCTGAGTGTTTTATAGGAGCATGTCATCATCTCTTCCAGGGTCATGTACTTGGAATTTGAGGAGCTCCTGGAAAACAAATCCCTTGTTCTTAAATCCCTCATTGAGGAGATCGGTGATGCAAAGAGATTCCAGGGTGAAGTTTTCTGAGATATTCTCTCACATTGTGAAAGGGCCTCTTGCAACATAGTAAGTCAGGATGGAGAGCTGATTCCAGAAGAAGAATTTCTTGTTGATTTATAGATGAGGATTCATAATGAATGGAGGAGTGAACAATTCTCGGCCGCTTCAATTCAGATATTGATGAAACACCAAGCCTTTTTGCATGAAATCCAGTCTATCTTGGATAAAAACAACTCTGCGCTCCTCCGGTGTCGTGACACTATTGTGAAGACCATGGTTGTTGCCAATAACACCCATGAACTGAATCCCGAGGAACTACAAATGAGCATCCTGAAATTTAAAGGATTCATGTCTTCATGTAATGCAACTTAAGTGTTTTTCAACACTTAGTTGTATTTTTCCACTTTTGTAATCTTTAGTTGTAATTTTGTTTTGACAAGTTACATGTAAAAGTATTTTTTTGTAAAATGCAAGTTACACATTACTTGCACTTTTGTAATTACATGTAAGGCAACTACAAGTTGTGTCCAATTAGGACTGTAGTTGGAATAAGTCTTAGTTATTTATTGAAGTCTTGGTTAGTTATTGAAGTCTTAGTTAGTTATTGAATAAGTCTTGGTGGTTGAGAGAATCTCTCAAGTTAGTTAGGACCCTTCCACCTTTTTCTCAAGGCTCCTCTTCTATAAATACTTGAGGGGTCTATTGTAATTTTGATCTTTTGGAAAGCAAGCAAAAACTCTGCCAAATTTACAACAAAGAAGTCTTTGAGCTTTCATGTGTAAATTCAAGAATTGAGAGGAATAGAAGGAAATAGATCAAGCTTTGAGTCTTTGTGCTACATTCTTGAGTTAGTGTTCTATATTATCTTTCTTGCAAGTGTTCCTAAAGAGCTTAATCACATCTGATTTGCAGTCTTTATGTTGCAAGTAGTTGAGTTTAATATAGATTAAAATAAATATTTTGCTGAGAGAAGTTGCAAGTCTTTGTGCTTTCACTTGTTCTTAGGAGAATTTAGGAATAGATTTTGTGGGAAATAGCTGTGAGTCTTTGAGCTTACACTACATATCATTGTTTTAAAGAAGAAAAGATTAATGTTTTTTAGTCTTTGAGTTGTCATAACTTGTTCTTTATAGCATTAGTGTAGAAAAGGGTAGATAGGAATTCATACAATCAAGTCTTTGAGCTTGATATTGTCGTCCCATCCGGAAGGAAGTGACGAAAGTCTTTGCACTTTCAGGAAACTTCATTTCCTTTCTCTCATTTCATTTGAAAGTGGTTATTGTTGTTTATATTCAATTGCTATCCTTTTCTGTGAAGAGAAAAGGATATCGTCTTTCTTGAAAGAAGAAGAAAGATTGTTGTCCCATCCTATTTTATTTTCAAAGTTGTAGTTAGATGGGGGGAGCCTTCCCTTAATTAGGAGAGTTTTACTCATGTGCTGTGGTTGAAACCACAATTTTGTATATTTCCCCAAGTGTACAAAATTTTCAACCAACAAGATCTAGGGGAATAACAGAGCTAGAGAATGGACCAATCCAATATACGACCAAAGGAAAAATTTACCAGGAAATTTTTTAGGTGCATAAAAATTAGTAAGAAGAAGTGTCTCACTAGACTCACAAATTGTA
Organism: Cryptomeria japonica; assembly: GCF_030272615.1. Classification (NCBI taxonomy): domain Eukaryota; kingdom Viridiplantae; phylum Streptophyta; class Pinopsida; order Cupressales; family Cupressaceae; genus Cryptomeria; species Cryptomeria japonica. The sequence goes on from NC_081412.1 coordinate 181,435,602, forward strand.
GCCACCAAATAAATAGAATTCTTGCATGAAATCCACCAAATGGGGGTGACCTTGCGAGGATCCTAAGGATAAGACAAACCACTAGAATTACCCTGCACTCCAATACATTGACAATGGAAACGAGCCCAAACTTTAGGAGCTCTATTCAACACACCTTCCACAAATAGGTTCGTTTCACGAATAAAAACCACATCAAGAGAATGAGAAACAATTAACTTGTGAATAGCCTTTTGTCTAGGGGTGCTATTCAACCCCCTTACATTCCATGAAATTACAATCAATTTTGAGATGGGCAGAAATGGGAGTCAATAGTCTTCACAACCAGCATCCACAAAGTTCTCACCAATCAGCTTTACCTTCTCCAAATCCTTCTTCCTACCAATTTTTAAAGGCTTCTCAGAGGCACCCTTTTTTAGGGCTTTTTGATGAATTTCCAAACTTAAGGTTGAACCCCTATCTTTATTACTATCTTGTGACTACTTCACCAAAATGTCAACTGAAGTTGTAAGGTCTAGACCTTTTAATCCCACACTAGGTTCAGGTGTCCCTCCTACCACAAAATTTAGTAATGGGGTATTCGTATCCATATGTAAATTTAAGTCTCTCTCGTAAGTTCCAACCAGAATGACATTCTCATTTTCAACACCTATTGTATCAACCTCCATAAGGACTTGACCAATAGGTACATTCACAATAGTTCCATCATATCGGTCCAAGTCCTCTAAAGCCTCAAACTTGTTAAACACTTCATCCACCACCCTAGCATTAAATGACCTCAACTAACCTCTACCCTTATTATAATTCTTCACTGGGATAAATCCATCTTTGTCCTCCACCATAGGAGCTTTTCCTCTATCCTGTTTAGAGGAAGGGTGAGCCAACCCACTAGTAGAAGACCCCAACGATCGAAGTTTAGGACAAACCCTTTGCAAATTTCCATATTCATGATAGATACAACATCTAAACGACAAGGTTTCATAATCAAGTAATTGGACTCAGATGAATTTTTATGGAATCTGGTAAAGGTCTACTTAAATCAATTTCAGTACAAACATGGGCATAGGTAGTTACTTTTTTATTCATAGTTTGTCATGAAGGACCGACTGGCTTACCAATTTGTGCCACCACCAAATTAAAAATGTCTTCTCGCTAGAATTCTAGAGAGAATTTCAGAAGCCTCACTTGGACTGGGACCTTAGATGAAAGCTCATCAGAGGGATTAAATCCAGGATTTCGTGGATTGATAAATAAGTCCACCTGATTATAGAAATAAGGTCCCCCTTCAAAAACCTTATTCCCATCAGACATGCAAGAGAAGATAACCACGAAATAGCTATTTGCAGCCAATGACACTTCCATCTTCCCTTCTAGATTCTATGTAAGTTGCACCCATGACTCTAGAAAGGGTAATGAAACATGAAGTCCCATAAACTTGCAAATTAGGGCATGGTTTGTCAAGTAATTAATATCTTCTCTCACAGAATCGGGTTGAATCACTAGAACGGGCCTGATATCGCTCCTAGAAAGGCACCCATTAATCTTCGCATACTTGAAATTATCACCATGAATTAAATTTTCACCATCCTCTGAATTATTCCCACAAAAAATTGGGTTATCATGAATGCTTGGTGATCCAACAACTCTGGTTAAAGAATCTTTGAAATGAAACCCCACCCCTCTTGAAGAGTCTCCATGCATAACCATGTAAGACTAATAAGGAAGAATATAATGGCCAAAACCCTCGATCAACCTTAGGACACTGGAATCGCATAAAAAAAAAGCCTCAACGCAACCGCTCTTGATAGAATGCCCCAAACATTGCCCACAAAAAAAAAAGTTGAAAGAAACCCCGATTAGCCCCTACACACCAAATCTCCAACATGCAAGGGCAACCAACACCCTTATACATGGCCACCAAAATGATTCCCCCAAAGCCAAGAAGCATCCCTCAAAGGGCCAAGTAAACAAAGACTGCCACCCTTGCAACACACCTCCCACTCTGAGTAGTCTGATGCCCCCCCAAATGCCTTACACCTGTTGTGTAGGATGAAAATGGAATCAAGTAAACTAAGACCTAATCCCACTCTCATGCACGTATTGGAATATGAAATAGCCTAAGGAGATGATTCACTTTGATTACTTATTCCAAGAGAGAGAGAGAGAGAGAGAGTTAAGGAATATCTTTAGGGTTTCTGTTTGTTTGTTGATATGAAGAGGAGATGTGCAAATGTAATGAAATGATCAACTAGGCTAGGAAGATAAGCAAAAGTGCAAATATAAACTGAAATATAGAAAAATGCAGATCTAAAATTGAGACACAAGGTACAAAGCAGGAAATTGAATTCAAATGTGTACATGTCACCAAAATTTGGGGCTGATTGTGCAGGACCAGGGTGCCTTGGTCCCTAATACTGTGCAAAGCCGAACTTCTGGATTCTGGGATCTGAGGCCTTGTACTGTAAAACTGCCACAAGAAGAAGAAAACCCCAGAGGACCAGGGTGCCACGCCTTGGTCTTGGACCAGGGTTCCACGCCTTGGTCTTGGACCAGGGTGCCATGCCCTGGTCCTTGAAAATTGAGACCTGCCTCTGGCTTTGAGTCTGCACTTGTGTGTTCTATCGGTTTCGAGGATTGTGTGTTTGTTGGATTTTTGTACCTGCACCCGCAACTTGAAAAATGGTGTTTGGCTGGCTATAAGGGGTTTTTCCTTAGCTAAAACCCTATTTTTGGTGATTTTCACCTCCACAAATAGCCGATGATGTATTGAAAATGTATGTGCTAGAACCTCGTGTGTCTGTAAGATCCTAAATGAACAAGAAAGTAAATCTAGAGTTCTAGCCTATGCTTGAAGAGTAAACCCTAGATGGGTGTAAACGTAAATGTAAATGCTTCAAATCACAAATGCAATAATGGATCTAAATCATGAATGTAAATTTGAAAATAAGTGTTATGAAGCTCATACAAAGATATGAAAATAACACGAAACCATACCAAACCCTAAGGGAGAGGTACAAGCCAATCAACAATCGTTAATCTCCTATTATTCTTCAATATCTTCAAAGGTTCAATTGATGATGAAAATGGTTGATGTAGACTTGATAGATGCTTGACTTGTTGATTGAAGACTTCACATAAACCTGCACTTCACTTCATAAGAGGCTCCTTCACCTGGTAGAGTTGTTGGATCCTTCAAATAAGGAAAGGAAAGGCTATATGTATGAAATCCTAACTTTGTTTTTGATCATAGGCCGACCTATCAATGATATATTTTCACACCAAGTCGGGTTTAAACATTATAATACCGCCAAAATATGATTATCCCAAAATTCAAGGAGAAAAAGTAGGGACTAATGTGAATCACATCGGTCCAACCAACTTTTTTTCCAAATTTTTAGTGATGCAAGGTATTGTGATTATAAGATGATTCCTAGGTGGGTGTGACGATTTAAGATGTTTAGATATGCAAAATTGTGCCTTGAAGGTCAAAATAGGACATAATTAAGGCTTTCGATGAATTAATTAATTGAAATAATAAACTAAAAAGGGGCACACTTAGGATTAAGGCCTCAGTTTTATGATGTGTGGAATGATGAAAGAGGACATTAGATTTTATCAAATTAATTAATTAAATTATTAAAATGCAAGATGCAACACATTAAGGTAGGTGCTAACCTAAGAGTGTAATTGTACCACCCAATGAAGGGTGTACAATTTACGATGCTACATTTACCCCCCACTTTAGTGGTCCTATGACCCTACGTGCATATGCAAGTTAAAGTACAAAAAAGTAAACATTTCATGAAAAAGGATATATCCATAAGGTGTCAAATGAAGCCCCCAACGGTATCTACAGTACATTGTTAGGAACCGCATCCTACAAAACCACATTGTTAGATAGAATCACAAAATCACCTAAATGCTTACTAAGGAAATGATAAAATTTGCGGGTAGCTATATGCCCCCCTGTTTCAGCTTGCTAATTAGTGAGTTAAAACAGGGTATCATGTTTACCACAACGAATTGTGAAAAGAAGTGATGAGAAATGTTCACAACAAAGTTTTATATGAGGTCAAAACTAATGGAGAATCATTTGGTAAGAAAGAGAACTAAGCCACAATTCCAACACAACCAAGAGTTTGAGAATTGGAGCTCTCTAACACAAGATGACAAATTAAGAGGAAGATACATAGTTAGAGTTTGGAAAAAGAATTACTTTTAAAATTGTGAAAAAGGAGGAAGAGATCATTATCCAAAGACATCCACCTTTGAGAATAGAGGGAATATTTGATAAAGATAACATCTTTAGAAAGAGGAGAAAAAGAAGAAGAGTACTCACCTTCTCCAATATTTAGAAAAAGAGGATTCTTAGTGAAGGATTTTGCACTTTCACTAAGGAGAGATTATTCATGAAGGGTGTATTATTTCAAACAGAGAATAGGTCCAAAACAAGGAATGCACGTATTCTATGCAAGAAATGACATCAAATGAAAAATGCAACTCAACAAAGGAAAGATGAATCATTGGAGAAAATAATATAAGATTGAAATATCATTCTTGGCCCCCAAGTATAGAGGAAAGGACACCAAAGACATAATTTATAAAAGAAACACTCTTCTAAAAGAAGGAAAGAGATCCTCATTAGGGATAAGCACGTCCACACCATACAAGGGTTCATTATAAAAGATACCACTCAATGAAGAAAACAATTTGATGAATGAATATAGACTTCCAACACCAAGGAAGAGATCCTAATTAAGGACATGTACTTAATATCCTTATTAGGGGTACTTGTTCCAATATGAGAGAGGGAATTCCCAATAGGGATATATACCTTTATAATCGATAAGAAATTCTTATAGAAGACACTACTTCACAAAGGGGAAAGCTTTAATTTGAAGAAGGAGATATGTATGAAATAATTCTTGCCCTCATAGAGACAAGAGATGTGACAAACATAGGCTATTATGTTGCTTCCAAAGTATGATTGCACATGGAATTGTACTATCATGAATGACAATGAGCCCCCAATAGGTAAGCAACCAATGTCACGTGGTAAAGAGCAACATAATAGCCACTAATGTTATTTAAATATATGATAGTTTGGATGAGGAATTTGAATACAACATGTTAAATTCTCTACCATCAATGAGAGCAACAAAATGTATAAGATGATGAGTATTGAAATGTTTTGATCAAGAAAGTAGTTAGTAGGAGAAAAATAGGCCACTAAGTCATGTTTCTCTTGCACAGAAGAAACCTTAGGAGAGGGAAAGGTATAATTCATCGGAGCCTTGTTTCTATAAGAGAGGGTATGAATAGAATGTAAAGCCTCACAAGTGGGATTATCAATCTCTTGGGGGGATTCATAAAGAGACTTGTCAACCATCATAATTTCCTTATGAGTAAGGTGAGTGTTGAGAGATGTAGAGGATGATTTAATTGAAAGGAAGTCATCATCACTACTAAATATAGCATTGACATTGATAGATGGCCTTTTAAAAGCTTTGGTAGGCTTTGAAGGATTATATCCAAGTCCAAATGAAGATTCACATATGTTATTTTCTTAAGGAACCTTAATCCCTTGTTCATTTATGCCAGAACCATTGATATTATATCCACTCTTAGCTAAAATATGAAAACCCGAACCATAAAGGGATTCCATATCGGAAAGAGATGGTGGGGCCTCATAGGTCTCAATTCCATAATTAGACAAATAAGAAGAAGATTGCGAATAATTGTTTGAAATAGAAGTAGCCACAAAATTATTACTTAGTTGTTTAGAAAAAGTGGGTTGCTTTTTAGATTCATCCACATCTTTCTCCTTTTTAATATTAGGTTCTCTTGGAGGGACTTTATATTATCCTACAAAGGTAGGTGTAAAATCCAAAGACTCCCAATCGTCTCCCAAGAGCACTTCTTCTGGTGAAAAAGTATATTCAGGAGAAGATGATGATTCGACTTGAGTGGAAGAAAAATTAGGAGTAATAAAGGAAATAGGCATACTTGAAGGTGTAGGAGTATTTTCAGAAGAATTAGAAGTAGTTGAACAAGATTGAGAAGATTATTTTTGCAATGGAGATTGTAATTTGGTATCAGCAAACAAACTATACATCTTATTGTTATAGACAAACTTAAGTTGGCTATGCAAAGTAGAAGGGACAACTTGTATACAATGAAGCCAAGGTCGTCCTAATAGAATATTGTAGGTAAGCTTATCGGGCATGACATGAATAGGTGTAGGTAAAATAAAATATCCCACCTTAATAGGAAAGGTTATATTACCTAAAGAAGATCTAGCAACATTATCAAAGCCACACATAGTAAGAGAATCTGGTTTAATAAGAGACCTGCCCACCTTAATCTTATTTAATAGATTAACCCTACAAACATTAAGGCTAGAGCCATTATCAACAAGGGTTTGTCTTATAGAATTACCATTGATAAGGAAAACAATCATAAGGGGATCATATTGATGTTGGATTTCATGGGAGGGAAACTCATCTTGTGTGAATACAATTTGAGCTTTAGATTAGTTCATATGATCAATCAAAGAAGCCATATTATTAGGTGTCATTGCAGATGGGACATCTAAGTTCTTTAGAGCATCTTGTAATATTCCATGATGTGTTGATGAAGTTTGAATCAAATCCCAAAGAGATATCTTGGCGAGAGTAGCTTTATGTTGTTCAATAAGATCATACTCCTTACCAAGAGTTTGTGAGATACAAGGTGTTGGTGGAAGAATAGGTTGAGAAGTAGGAAGTGAAGATGGAATAACCAAAGGAGGATTAGGTTGCCTATTGTTTCGTGTATTATATGTGTGGGAAATTGAATTGTAACTCTTGGGTGATTTGTTTAGCATACTCATAAGGGCTCTTAGTAGGATAACCTCCTTGCACAGTAATAACTAGTTTGTTAGGAGTGCAAAAGGCATCATTACTATAACCACCTTGAACCACAAAGAGAGGCTTGTTAAGAGGTTGAGGATTTGAAAGAGGGCTAGCACCTTCAACCGTGAAGAGGGGTTTATTAGGTGTTTCATAACCATTCACAATTATCATATTGATCAAAGATGGTTTGGGAATACGTGAGGAAGTTTAGTAGAGTTGAAATCATCAAGTGGTTCATAAAGAGGATTATCAACCTTAAAAATTTCTTCGTTAGTAGGATTTTCTTTAGATTGAATAAAAGGGACATCCTCATAGAGGGGATTGCTAATAATAGTGAACCCTTGTAACCTATTAATATTCTCTTGTTTCAAAGTATCCTTACAAGGAGCATGAGTTTTAGGAGAAGGATCAACATAATTCACATGATAAAGATTATTAAAAGAAGTGTAGATAGTCTCTTCTTGCACAAAAATGTTATCATGAATAGGATCAATGTTAGGAGAGGGATTACCACTAGTCATCAATGTTTCATCCCTAGAAGGAAGAGCATTAAAAGAAGGTGTAATGTTACTAGGAAAGATAGGCATTATATCATCCTCTATCACCAAAGGACCTACATGGGAGAGGTACTATCTAGGAGAAGGATCAACATCATTATTCAAGGATTCATCCCTGGGAGGGAGATCTTTGAAAGAAACAACCTCTTCTTGAACTAGGGTATCCTCATGAGTAGGGCCAAGTTGGGGAGAGGGAGATGCTTCATATTTAAGGGAAAAATAATTGAAATGAATAGAAGGTGAGGCAATATTAAGGGAATTGTCGATCATATCACCTTCTTTTATCATAATATCAATTTATTTGACCAAGGTACTCTCATAAGGGAGGGACACATTAAGAGAATAATCAACACCATCATCTAATGGTTCATCCAATATAGAGAGATCATTGAGAGAAGTGTTATAAATATCTCCTTGAACTATGGTGTCCTCATGGGTAGAGACAATTATGGGAGAGGGAATAGCATTATCTATTAATGTTACATCTTTAGAAGCGAGAGCATTAATACATGTGTTATTGAAATCACCCCCTTGCCTCAAAATGTCCTTAGTAGGATCTTTAAGAGAGGGGTGGAGAGTCATAAGTAGGTCTAAGAAACTATCATGATACCAAGACAAGTCGACTAAAGGTCGATGTAGATAAAATGGGGTTCGAGGCAGCGACCCAATTTTTTTTTTGGGCATGAAAATATTTGAAAATGTCTTTTTTTTTTAACAAAATGTAATAAAAGAAACAATGCAAGAAAATAAAGTAAACTAAACGTCTAAGCAATGAAATTATTATGTGATTAACTAAGTGCATGATTTATATGTTTAAGAAATGAACAATTAATGCATATAACAATATTTTTGATAGAAAAGAAACACACAATAAATTTAATCTCTAATTAGAAAATGCAGATCTAAGAAGGTTGGATTCATGTTGGGTTCACCAAAATGTGTAGGATGAAAATGGAATCAACTAAACTAAAACCTAATCCCACTCTCATGCACACATTGGAATATGAAAGAGCCTAAGGTGATGATTCACTTTGACTACTTCTTGCAAGAGAGAGAGAGTCAAGGAATATCTTCAGGGTTTCTATTCCTTTGCTGATATGAAGAGGAGATGTGCAAATGTAATGAAATGATCAACTAGGCTAGGGAGTTGAGCAAAAGTGTAGATATAAACTGAAATACAAAAAAATGCAGATCTAAAACTAAGACACATAGTACAAAGCAGGAAATTGAATTCAGATGTGTACCTGTCACCAAAATTTGGGGTTGACTAAGAAGGACCAGGGCGTTGGGTGCCTTGGTCCCTGATGCTGTGCAAAGCTGAACTTCTGGATTCTAGGATATGAGGCCTTGCACTGCAGTACTACCACAAGAAGAAAAAAACCCTAGAGGACTAGCGCGCCACAAATAACTAAGACCTGCCTCTGGCTTTGAGTCTGCACCTATGTGTTTTGTCGGTTCTGAAGATTATGTGTTTGTCAAATTTATATACCTGCACCTACAACTTGAAAAATGGTGTTTGGGTGGCTATATGGGGTTTTGCTTTAGTCAAACCCCTTGTTTTGATGATTTCCACCTCCAAAAATAATCGATAATGTACTGAAAATGTGTGTGCAAGAACCTTGTTTGTATGCAAGATCCTAAATGAAATAGAAAGTAAATCTAGAGTTCTACCCTATGCTTGGAGAGTAAACCCTAAGTGAGTGTAAATGTAAATCTAAATTCTTCAAATCACAAATACAATAATGTATCTAAAGCATGATTGCAAATATGAAAATAAGTGTTATGAAGCTCATACAAAGATATGAAAATAACGTGAAACCATACAAAATCCTAAGGGAGAGGTAAAAGCCAATCAACAATCAACGATCTCCTATTATTCTTCAATATATTCAAAGCTTCAATTGATGATGAAAATGGTTGATGTAGACTTGATATATAAAGATGTCAATCTAGGATCTAACCCTAAACTACTCTTTATCCATAAATAAACTTAAATTTCAATCTCTAAGCATATTTTATTCAAGATATAAGCAAACATCGAATATGGATATAAAAACACTCATAGATATATCATTATAATGCACATGAATAATACAACATCCAATACTAAGAAGTTCTTATTTCCTACTTAAGCTTCCAAATTGCCTTAAGAATATACAAGAAGATGCATCTGTCGATCTTTAGTCTGAGTCACTTCCTTCTGTCTTTTGAACGCAAACGAGAACAAGAATCAGGCACTTTTTCCGCCCAACCTTGAAGCTTACGCTTCCCTGGAATTCTTGGTCAATCAAGAATACCCGACCCTGCACGAATTGGTTTAACCAAAGAATTTGAAAGCAAGAGGGAATCTGGTGCATGCCTAGATAATATATGCACTATCATTTTTCCTACTTCATTCTAAGAAACAAGCATTCACTATCATACTAGAATGTGGTAGAGAGCATAAATAAGGAATTTCCATCATTTTCTACGGATAATTCAAACAATAACTCGACCGAGTATATGCCATGCACAACAAAATAATAGTTGGAAAAAGCAACTATTCTCCCTAAAACATCCACATTCGGCACTCGTCTCGAAAGGTAAATTTTCTAACTCAAGCTTAACCCTAGCTTGATTCCCTCAAACACAAATTCCATTGAGAATACAATCTTTCTTTAAAACAAAAATAGAGGTATCATTTTTCCTTACTAATCATTACTTGTCTAATATATCTATCGAAGACAATCTTTCATATTTTGGAAAACAATAAACTTTTATAAGCAATAATCTTAATATCAATCTTTCGACTAAATAAGGTACATACAAAAGAAGGTGTTATACATGTATGAAATTAATCTCATATATAACCAAAAGTACGCAAACACATTCTTAAAATAGAATTAGAACTAATTATTTTTGTGCAAAATACGATATTAACAACATCTTTTCTCTAAATTCTTTTCTTCTATTCCACAATGGTTTACAAAGCATTTCAAATAAGATAATAATAATTGCTACCCATTTGGATGTACATACCTATTATCTAAACTTCCATTTCTACACATTTTATACCAAACATAACAAATAAAATAAAACATAAACAAAGGATTCTAACCTCTTGGAAACTTAGAGTGGTTTGTAAGATTTTGACCTTGTCATTCTTTCGTCAAATGATTCCACGCCTTGATCGCAAGTCTCTCCCTCTCCAACTATCCTTACCTCTATATCCAACTATCTCTCTATCCAACTATTCTTACCTCTATATCCAACTATCTCTCTATCCAACTATTCTTACCTTTATATCCAACTATCTCTCTATCCAACTATCTTTATCGCTCAATCTCTACGATATTATCCAAATATCTTCTCCTCTCTCCAACTATTCTAATCTTCCCTTCAAGAAATTATCACTCTTCTCCCCATGTGAGAAAGAATGAAAAAAATGTGTGTGTTTATACGTCTATTTATTCTAATCTTGAGCTACGTTTGCTGCTATCCTTTGGGCCTTATTTACTGTTACCATTATTTCTGTTGTCACGTTTATTAGTTGGTTGTAACCGTAATCTCCATGCATGTCTTTAAATTAAATACAACCCTCGTTTTATGGCAAGCTTGAGACTTTTTATTGTTTAAACTTTGCAACGGTTTCAGTTGGAGCTTTGATTGCTGCATGAGTCGATGCTTCACATGGATCATGGAGGCGTTTACATTAACTGCCGACTTCTCAGCTTATCCACCGAGGATCGGGTTGCATGCCAAGTCACCCACCAAGGGTCGTGGGAGTGTTAAGTTCCCCATCGTGCTTTGGCCTGCGTTAATGGTTTGACAATGACTACCGTGGGTGGAGGAAGTCGACTACCAAGCCGACCAAAATGGCTCTAACTTTGGCTTCAAACAGTCGACTACCCTATCAACCCGCCACCTTTTTCTATTAGCATATTTAATAAAACAATAATATATTTGTAATATGGTTTTTTTTTTTAAATGAAAAAGAAAACCTATTTAAAACATTAGGATATAAATTAATTGTATATATATATATATATATATATATATATATATATATATATATATATATATATATATATATATATATATATATATATATATATATATATATATATATATATATATATATATATATATATTAATGTCCGATTTATTTATTTCTATTTGTAAAAATGTTTTAAAAATAAAGATGATATATATATATATATATATATATATATATATATAATCCTTAAATAATAAACAATAATATTTGAAACATAATATTTCAATTTGAAAATAAAAATTATCTTAATCACTTTAAAAAATGACTAATTATAAAACAATTATCGAAATTTCATGCATACAAATTCCATATAATTGTAAACACATCAATCATAAATGAAATTATATTTGCATTCTCTTTTTCTAGAACATTAAATCATCTCAATAAAGAACGTTAAGTCGATAAATTTCATAACACTAAATAGCAAACTAATTTTCACTTTCATAGACGAAATCAATGTAACGATTACCAATTACTCACATCATTTTGTTTCTAATACAAAATCATACATTGAAGAAGTCACAATTGCACAAACAAACTTTTCTACTGTGGTGTGTGAGAGATTCCCTTTTCCATCGAAGTCATTTAGTTAAAAGCAATTCTACCTGATTCGTGTTCTCGCTTTCGACCTCCTTCACCTCATCCTGCATTACTTGCACTCAAAAATTTATCAGTATTGACAAACCCAAAAGAATATTAAATGTCGAATTTCATATCAATTGTAGGAGTAAAAAGCATGCTATATTTCCTCATACTAGATTATGAATGATCTAATCTATTTTAAATTTCAAAATCACATTACATCTTTAAATTGCACATTATTAAATAAAACGATTCGTGACATGATAGATGCTTGATTTGTTGATTGAAGACTTCACATAAACCTGCACTTTTAGTCCATAAGAAGCTCCTTAACCTGATAGAGTTGTTGGATCCTTCAAACGAGGAAAGGAAAGGATATATGTATGAAATGCTAACTTTGTTTTTGATCATAGACTGACCTAGAAATGATATATTTTCACACCAAGTCGGGTTTAAACATTATAATACCCCCAAAACATGATCGCAAAATTCGGGGAGATAAAGTAGGGACCAATGTGAATCACATCGGTCCGAGCAATTTTTTTCCAAATTTTTAGGGATGCAAGGTATTATGATTATAAGATGATTCCTAGGTGGGTGTGATTATTTAAGATGCTTAGATATGCGAAATCGTGCCTTGAAGGTCGAAATAGGACATAATTAGGGCTTTCAATGAATGAATTAATTGAAAGAATAAAATAAAAAAGGGACACACTTAGGATTAAGGGCCCAATTTTATGATGTGCATAGTGATGAAAGAGGACTTAAGATTTAATTAAATTAATTAATTAAATGCTTAAAGGGAAATTAAAATGCAGGATGCAACACAAGGCAGGTGCTAACCTAAGCATGGAATTCTACCACCCAATTAAGGGTGTGCAATTTACGACACTACAACTGCCGACAAAGCCTCAAGCAACTAGGGTTTCCCTGGGCCCGCAACGCCTCTCAACTCTCCACAACACCATCGTTTCAAAAAAAGCTCTATTTACTAATGCAACAAAGAATTCATACCCATGCTAATTCCCATTTTTATGGAATGTATCAATCCAATTAAATATCGACAAGTGGTGCAATCTTGTGTGAAATCGCGCTTATTCTCCAATCCTTTCTCTATCCCCATTTATACATACTTCCACACATTTCACCTTATCCTTTATGTAGTCATACATATTCCCATATATTACCTATTTATTTACTTGCCTTTGCATCCATCCCCATACATTTATCACCCACTATCCATGTACTCGTATATTTTGATACATTCACTTCAATTGTCTAATTATTACATTTGTCCATGCAATTATTCTTATACATTTTACATCCACCTTGATTATAGTACCTCTTTGTGTTGGCCAATCTCATGGGTGTAAGATCAAACCCTTCAAAATTTAAACATTGAAATTTAAATTTTAAAGCTCTTGCCTCTTTTAACTATTTATTATTGGATGATTAGACACACGTTTGTGTGATTTATTGTGTGTCCATGCATTTATATGTATTCAATTATATTCACATATCATCCATAAACATTGCTCAAATATCATTTGCATTTAAGAACAGAGCATGAAAGGAACACCACTACAATATTGATGAATCAAAATCTACATCATCATTCTAGAGCATTTGCACAACTAAAGACTAATATCCTCAATTGTTCACATGACCATAAAGTTGGTCTTTACTTGGGGTTGACCTAAGAGAACTTGTCCCCTTAAAGATTTGATAACCTTATAAGGTATTCATAAATACCACCAATCCAAATAGTGTTAAAAGAGACATTGAAACATGCAAATTAAAAAATAAGTGTGAACACTGCGTGGTGGTTAGAAATCATATATACATTAAGACATTGACTAACTATTCTAATTCAAACTTACAAAGATTTATTAATTCGATACATACAAATTTCACTACAGCAATAAAATTATTCTGTCTCTGTATGCTTTTAGATTTGATAGTGTGAATTTTTTTGCATCATTGTTTCAGATCACACTCTATGATCCACCATCAAGATGATAATAGAAAGCACAAGAAGTAAAACAGATAATGTTGTAGACCTAGACACATTAAAAAACGTGAGAGAGGTGGAAAGAGAGAGTGAAGATATCAAGATAACATGACACCTTAAGATAAAGAGATTAAAATAAATAAAAAAATAAAAAAATTGAAAACAAAAAAGAATACAAAATAAAATAATCACAAGATCAATAAAGAATAAAATTATTCTTCATCTTCAAGTCTAAACTGAATAAACCTTACCTATCCACTTTTCATCTACTTTCCGAAAATAATGTTTTTAATTATTACTCTAAATTATTTTTTGCTTTTATGTGCAATACATCTGATTGGATTAGCTTTAAATTAAGCAAGCTTAGGGAGAGTTTAATTTTATTTACAGTACACAAAAATATTTTTTGCTACTCCTTCTAAATGAAATCTAGGTAACTGCAAATTATCCTACCGTTTAAACCTTCCATTGCCCTAACAACAGATGTTTACCTGAAGAAAAAGAGGGGGTTCTATGAGAAGATAAAATTGGCAGGACATTTTGTCATAGGAACAAGCCTTCACAGAAACGTTGAGAGTATTGATCAGTGTCTTCGCCTACACAATGACGGCCCCAACCCAGGAGGAATTATTAGCTGCTCATCTTGAACAACACAAGATCGAAGAGGTAACAGAAAATATATTTTTTTTCGCTATTTCTCTTCGTTGTTCGATCTTGTTCTCGAGATTTCACTTATTAAATTGAAGTAGCTTGTGTTCAATAACCACTGGCCGCCTTAGCAGACGAGTATTACCATTTGGGTATTGTTCATTTACAACTATTTTGAGGTTTCATTTGTTCGAATGAACTGGGTTTAGGTTTTGGTTCTTGTTCATTAATGGCTACTTTTAGGTTTTCTCTCTGCAACTGAATTGAGTTTAGGCTAAATATTGTAGTGGGTGTGCTTCATATGTGACTATTTGAATTTTTTACTTTTTCAAATGAAGGGGTTTGGAACTAATATGTAGTTGCTACCATTTGATAACAAGCTTGAAACGAAAGGGTTTAAGTTGGCGAATAGTAAAGCTTATGTTTTCCAGCCACCGGGAACATATTTGGTGCCTTTACGTCAGTCTCCTGTTTTTTTAAATTTTCCACAGATCAAATGAAAGGGATTCAATGTTAAGACTTAGCATGTTGTATATTGCAGGTTGATTCACGGTACGAGTGTTTGTTATAATTAATATTTCAATGTGGTTAACTATTTGAGTTGTCGCTTACAGTGGGTCTAAATGGAGGTTGTGGATCTGTCTGGCCAGTGGTGAATATTCATGTCGTAATTTGACTAGAGGCGATCTGAATTTCCTTTGCTACTTTAGGTAGATATTAATTCGGACATTTTCCTCCACACGTGTGTATGCCATTAGGTTTCATTGAAGCGTCAAATTCTTTAAACGCCGTTCACATTGGAAGCATTCCGAATGCTAGGGGACCTAGAAATTGCAGAGGAACTGCTAAGTGATGTTAGTGCCCGAGGGAATCTAGTGTGATTTCGTTATTTTAAGGTATAGTTACCAAGTTGAAAAAGTTTGCCGTATTCGAAAGAGGGGCAAGGTGTTGGAATGTTAGAAATATGATTTTTTTGGGTTAATATCTATTTGGGGCGTGTCTTTTGTTTCAGATGCCAGAACTGAGGGGTGTGTCATTCATCAAATCTCTTTTAACCTAATTCAAGATTGAACATTTGTACCATTTAAGCATGCAACATGTCCTCTGGGAATGTGAATACAGGACTCCGTTATGAAAGATATGGCCATTTACTACTTGAACTCATCCCATTTGAGATTAGCAATTCAATGTTATGTAGGAAAGGTTTGGAAGAAGTTTTGCAAACTAGGGTTTATAAAATTTTATCTTACAATTGATATGGGTGCAATTTGTATAAGTTTAATAGCTTTTTGTGAAGCTTTTTTTCTTGGATATTGAAGCTGCTATCTTTATTCCCTGTTAGTGTGAGGGATCAGACTAAGCAAGGTATACAAGCAGGGTATGCTCACTTTAGGTGACTGAATTAAGTCAAGGTATCGTTTTTGGACATGTTGTTGATTTAATGTTAACAATTGTGAGACATGGTAATCTAAAGTGAGGCCGTGCACATAAAAAGCTATAAGAACTCAAATGAAGGTTCTGAGATGCAAGTCCCTGCGTTGATGTGATAGCATCCTCTCTGGTAGTAACATGTTTGAAGATGCTTCTTAGCCTAGTGGATCCTCTTTCTTTGTGATTAACGTCAATGTGAATTTTTTTCTTAACATTACAAGTTTGAGGAAAACACAGTGGTATATTCCTAGTTGAAGATAGTTAGTCTCTTAGATCCTTGTGAAAAGAAATGTGATGATAACAACACAATGGAAAACAGGGTTGAAACTGTTTTCTCTTTTCTTTCCTTTTCTTTTTTGTGCAGGTGGGTGCAGGCATGTGTGTGGGGTGTATTTTTTGTTTTTGTCACGTGTGTGTGATGACAATGGCAACACATTGGAAAATGGGATTGAAACTGGTCTGTGTGCATGTGCACGCGTGGGTCTGTATTTTTGTGTTTATTTTTGTCAGAGCCTGGGCAACACATATTTCCATGAAAAGTTAGATTTGCTGTTCTAACTTTGTGTGATTCAAATTTTGAAATTTGCTATTTGTATGTGCATAGTTTGGGTTAGTCAAGGCTCATGCATATACTTATCTGCAAGACTGTCTGAACTCATTGCAGCCATTGACAACTGCCTTGGAAGCATAGTGCACAAGACTATTCCTTAACTAACGTCTCTGGTATTTTTCCCATTTAAACAGGTGTGGATAATCTCCAGATTAAATGTGGGTCCATTTACATTCTTGATTTTGAGTTGGTTCACAATTTGGAGGTCTATGCGTTGATTTTCCAGTATGCTTTTGTCAAGAGTCTTGGCAGCATAGTTGCCAGGAGATTGGTACTGGTACTGGTATGGGAGACGGGTACTGGTATTGGTACAATTTTTTTTGAAATAAGTAGATGGGTACTTGGAGATGCCATTTTTTAAATATATATATTGAAACTTTGAATATGTCAAGTTTAATGAGAGGAGAACTGAAGGGAGACCTCTTGGTTCTCTTCTTAACCGCAAACAAAGGTTGCTTAATGCTGCTTTAGGCATATTGTGACATGACAGGATTGGTAAAAGTAAAATAATTTAATAATCAAGCAGATGCCATGTAAGTAGGTGATGTGGCAACTACTGAATGAGATTAGCCTTCGGTACTGTAGGTATTTGCTGGGCCCTACCTTTAATTAAAATAGTAGTAAAATTTTCCACGTGTAACACTTCGTTGTGACTATAACTAGGGGTGAAAGCAATTTATCTGCAATTGTTTGTCAAAGAGATTCTTTCATACACACACAAAGGCTGGGCCAACAACAAAAAGCCATAAAACGTGGGACCCACAAAGTCACTAGCACATGACCTGCGAACACATCCATTATCAACGGTGTACATTTATTCCTGCAACTATGGATTGAGGTCAAGTGTCAATCCAAGTATGTTACGGTAGCCGCTCAAGTAATGGAGGCTAAGGTGGCTAATAGTTTGTAATACTGTTCTATGAATTAACACCACATTGTATGAAAAGAAGTATGCCATTGAATAAAAGGCGGTGAAAAGTTCGACCCTCGTGAAAGGTGATAGAAGAAAATGAAACTGTGCAACAGTAATGGTGGGAAATAAGTTTGCTTAACAGACAAGTAGGGATGAAAATAATATCATGTGCGATGATTTAGTTTTTTTTTCTTCTAGTTTTTGTTTTATGTGCTTGAGATGCCAACGTTAGGGTTTTGTGGATGGGAGATGTCTCTGTACTTGTTTTTGGTGTGGGGAACACATCCCAATCGTGAGACATGCCCCAGGGGGTTGGAGACGCGTCTACTTGCAACAATGCTTGGTAGGCAACTCAACAGTCATCTAGCGTTAAGTTAAAGGTTGCAGAGAGTTGGAAAATGTAATTGTAGAGAACAAAGTTTTTTGGGATATAGGATAAATGAGATATTTTGTTGGTTGTATATAAGGTCACATGAGCTTATAACCTTACATTCTTAATGATGGTGGATTAGATGCAACACCCTACTTGCTGGAGTTTTTCTGGACCATCTTTCACAAGGAGAAAATTTTTGTTGTTTATTTTTACATGTGCCATTCACACTTCATTTGCATGCTTTCATGTTCAATTCTTTCATGTTCAATTCTTACTTGCTTCATATAATTATTGCAATATGAGCAACTTTATGAATATAAGCGTATACACATAGTAAATATGCACATAATTGCATTAAATAATTAGACTAGGTAAGGTTTGTATTTTCAGAGTATAGCTTAGTATAATTGAGAATGCAATAGTTTGACTACTTGGCAAGGTGCCAAGTACTTGCCATTTTCATACCTTGAGTTTTTCAAACAAGTCATTTGCGAGTCTTTGCAAGTTTATGGTTGACTAATTGGTGAGTTGGTGTGAAAAGCTTGTTATGTGCAGGAATGACACAAGAAAAACATTGATTTGGAAATTAATTGGTCTGCCAAGCTTGACTATGTGAATTGTGATTGTGAAAATTCTAGGAGTTGATTGTTGGCTCCTCAACAACCCCAGGAAACCTGCAAGACTAAAATAATTATCTTATCTTTTCGTTAGACAACTACTTTTAGTTACCTAGGTCATTTAATATTCATCACTATAGTTGTCTCATTGTAGAGGATTAAGATACATGTCAACATCTTTTTTAATCCTACCTCTCACCCTGCCTCTCATGTACATTTTCAATCAATTCTTGCATAAAAAATCAGTAAGATATTCTTGCCATTTTCTCTCTCTAAAAGTTATTTTGGTCTTACAGGGTTTGTGGGGGTGTTGAGGAGTCATCGATCGACTCCTACTTGGTATCAAAACTCTAAAGGTGATTTGGGTTGTTACTTTTGTTGGGTGCAATTTGGGGCAAAATGGACCTCACAGCTGACTCTAAAGGCATAAAACCCCTATTTTTTATAAGATACTTCGATTTTGGAGGTTGCAGATTTTTTGGCCATTTTGGCAAAGGTTGCAAATTTGTGTAGTCAAAATTTCGTACATTTGTATGGATTTGTACCGTACGACTGAATCATATAGAACCTGTGCAGGCAATATGCAAACCATTGGCTAAAAAATTGCAAATATTCATGTAGGAATATTCTCTTGCGCAGGCAAGGGTATATGATGTTAGTGTCATTTGCATTCAATCTTGTGTATTTGGTACGATTTTTTTTATAAAATTGTTTATTAAAAATATTTTTTTTATAAAAATTGTGATTTTAAAATAATGTCGGATTGGCAGATTTAAGATTTTATAAAGTTTGTTTAAATTTTCTATCGCTAAAGAAGCCCTAGATGTAGGAGCGCTTGGTTGCCCAGAGGTCATAGTGTGAGTGATAGTGCTAAGCCCACACCATTGGTGGCATGTTTGTTGCTTGGAGCACCACTCATTGCTCACTCTGCTGCTGCCCTTTGGGTGGTGCGATTTTTTTTCTTTGCAATGTGCAACCCTAGTCACGTGGGTGATCGTTGGCCAGCTCTTGGAGGGCAAAATTTTGAATTTTGTACACTCGGTCCTAATTGTTTTTCTTTTCATTTTTCTGTAACTTACACATATGAAAGGTTTTTTTTTTTTTTTTTGTAAACGAAATATTGCCGAAAAGCTGGTTTTGCCAACTTCACATTGGTGTGTTTAGTTGCAAATATTTTGCCCAAGTTGCCAGTTCGGGTATGGGTACGTCCATACATATATATTTTAAAATTTTAAATATATATATATGTTCAAACATCAAAATTATAAAATATATTATATAGCTATAACTGTATAACTATAAGAAGAGTGATACTCATAAATCCATATTTGCCTATAAATATTTTTTTTTAATACCTCATAGTATCATTTTCATAATTTTGCAAAAATGATAATTTTCGAGTGTCAAAATGTCATGACACAATGATAATTCAAGTTACAAGCCATATTTAATATCCATATCCATATTCATCTTCATCATAAGCATCAAGGCCAACATTTGGTCCAAGTTTATTTAAACCACAATCCATTATATTGCCCAAAGTTCCCAGACTCGGACTCGGCTCTGATTCGGCAAGGCGTCGCTCGTGACTCGGCTCGGACTCGGCAATGACTCGGCAAAATAAGAAAACCCTTGAAATTTAGAGATTTTTAACAATTTAAAACTTGTTTCATACACCCATTATTGAATTAAGCTCAAAGACACTATAACATCATCAAATAGAAGCTAATTTGATCACATACATAAACATACATCCATCACATGCGTAGAAATGTAAATTGTAGCTGAAGGAATTAGAAAACATAGATATATAGAGTTATAAATGTTGTCCAATGTATATAAAATCCATGACTTGAAATGTTCCCAAACATATATGTAACTGTAAAGTGTAAACAAAAACAAGTCTATGGCTCAGGCTCAGGCTCAGCCTCGTCTATCTGCCTCCTAGAAAGGCGTCTAAGGTAGGTCCTGGATGACTGAGTAGCCATAGTCTTTGCCTGTGATGTGCCAGTTTGAGTAGCCATAGGTGCTGTGCCTGATCGTGCTCTATCCTCCTCCTCTGCCATAGCCACAACCTCAGCCTCTCTGTCTGCCTGGTCAACCCACTCAAGGTCCTCATCAGTGAAGATTGGATCGGTGGACTCAGTGAGCCAATCGGACTCGGGGTCGACTTCCTCTAGAGTGATCGGAGAGGAGTCAGTGTCCAAAATTTGTTTGGTCCTGAGACGGAGGTTGTAATGAACAAAGACTAGATCATTCAACCTCTCCACAGACAATCTATTTCGCCTCTTTGAGTGGATGTGCTCGAACATCCTCCAGTTGCGTTCACATCTAGAAGCGCTACATGGCTGGCTCAATATGCGAATGACAATTTTTTGAAGGTTGGGGGTTGAAGGCCCAAACATTTGCCACCATCTATCTGAGATAAGGAAAAGAAAAAAACATTAGTCTCATTTCCAACTTTAAAGGTGGATTATAAAATGAAAAATTAAAATCCATAAGTCATAAACTTTAGAATTTTCTACTTGGCTGCAATTTTGTCCGACCCTCTTTGCACAATTGGCTGGCAAAGATCGCCCCTACTGCATTATTAAATGCATCCATCTCGAGCAATGTAGCTGTGGTATTAGTGCCCATCCGTTATATTACTAAATATAGCCTGCTAAGAACCTCCTCATCCGCTTTGAAATCAGCACGGAAACGAAATGATGGATTGAGGTAATAAGCTGCTGCATGGATGGGCCTATGAAGTTGTTTATGCCATCTTCTATCAATTACGTCCCAAATGGGCCTATACTTATCCTCAACTGGAGCATATATAGATCTAATGGCCTCCTTGGTCCTATCCATGTCCTCATATATGTAGCCCATAGTGGGCTTCTCCCCATCAACAACTCGTAGGAGAACTACTAGGGGCTTAGTGACCTGCAAATAATGTTAAACAAAAATAGTTAACTCACAAGTGTGCATGAAAATAAGAAAAAATGCAAAGTTGCACAATGCAAACAAAAGAAAAATATGCATATAAATTTATAAAATTACCTGCACGATCTTTGCACAAGGGGTCCAAAAACTTGGCTCATCAAAAATGCAATCTGCTACATCCATCCCTACAGTGGTCGTAGCATAGGATGAGGAAGTCCACTCCTCACCAACAAACATGCGTCTCAAAGATGCCTTTGATTTTAACAAGGATTTCAATGTGAGGAAATTTGAGGCAAGTCTCGTTATACCAAGACGAGCCAACTCCCTTTCCCCCGTGTATTGCCTCATAATGCTAAGGACCAATGCAAGATTGTAAATAAATTGGCATATATTCTTGGCCCTTTTAATGCATCCTTTCACCCATCCAAGCTTTACCTATATCCTCTAGCATGAGGTCAAGGCAATGGGCCGCACATGGAGACCAAAAGATTTTTGGGTGCCTCTCCATCAAAAGTTTTCCTGCAACAATTTTAAATTAGTTAAAGAATTAGATGTGATAAGTATCAAGAAATTTTACCATTAATATTTAAAAGTTAAAAACTTAAAAGTTAAAACTTAAAGAAAACTTTTAAAGTTTACCTGCAACAACATAACTTGCTGCATTATCCGTCACCACTTGCACCACATGAAGTAAAATGATCAATCACCTCTGCTGGAAACTATTAGAATATTTAATTATATTTTAGTCACCTATATTTAGTTCCTTGTTTAATGGTCATTTATCTTTTTATTTAATTAGCTTTTAAGCTTTATTTAGCATTTAGCTTTTTCTTTTTAGTTAATTAGCTTTTAAGCTTAATTTAGCTTTTAGCTCTTTAATCTTTTACTTTAACGTTATGTTCTAATTATAGAACATCGCCTTGTAACCTCTATATATACGTGTGTATATCGTTCAATGTAATCATCCGATTATTGAATCATTTATTCAATTTATTTTTCATGGTATTAGAGCGGGGTGGATGGGATTCTTCTTTAAAGTTTGGCGAGTTTTTTAATAAAAATTCATGGCCTTCTTTTTGGAATATTTTCCAGATTTTTTTTAATTTTATTTTATAAAAAAACGATTTTGCTTTTTCGAAGGCTTTTTGAGGGTTTCGAGTTCGTGGGCGAATTCCTTTGTGCTGGGCAGCAATATATGTTTTTTTAGGATTTTGGAGATTTTCGGGCTTGCAACCTGGAGGTTTTTTTTGAAGATTGAAAATTTTCCTAAGGTTTCTGCAATTTTCGACTAGGGTTTTGACCCTTCAGTTCAAGTCGAATTTTTTTTTTGGTTGTAGATTCTTGGTGGGTTTTTCGAGACCTCAACTGGGTCGTCGTCAATTTTTTCTGGGTGTATCGTTTTCTGTGCCTCAATTTTTGAGCTGTCAGATCTGCATTTTGTTTTCAAATTCTTGGTGGGTTTTTCAAGAGCTTTTTTGGGTTGGTCTCAGATTTTTTGGGTGCCTCGTTTTCCGCACCTCGACTTTTGTGCCAGCAAATTTGCCTTGGAATTTAAAAACAATTCACATTTTTTGCTATTTCTGTGGACGTTAGGATTTTTGCTTTTTTTTTGGGCACCATTTATGCTGTTTTAAGTGTGCAGAAAATTTTAATTTCTAGGTTTCTTCCAAACCTCGAAATTTGCGCCTTAGAATTCATGCCAGAATTCTCCTCCAGGGTTTGAGATTTTTTGTGCAGCTACTTCTATTTTGATTTTTGAATCAGAGTCTTTTGTCTCATGCTTTCACTAGGTTGACCTCAATCAACCTTGATTTCCGTGATGGCATCTTTGACCAGCATCATGTTGGAACATAGACAAAAGTTCAACAGCTGCCACAACACCTGGAAATAGTGCATGCTCACGATATCAAAATATTGTTGCCTTGATCAGATTGATTTAGGCCAGACCTCGTCTTACAGGTCCCAGGGTTTTCACGATTTTTTCCTAAAAAATTGTTTGTCGGTTTTCTGATTTTTTCCACAAAAAATCATGTGAGGGTTTTCATGATTTTTCCCTCAAAAATTGTTCGCAGGGTTTATAATTTTTCCATAAAAATTATCTCATTTGTAATCTGCGATATTCGAGTTATCTGGGTTTTACCCTTTTTTTCCACAAAAATGATGATTTGTAACCTCAGATTTCTTGGTTTTTCGATTTTCTCCTCAAAATCGTAAATTCTCTTTTCAAGGGTTCCCATTTCAAGGTTTGACAGTTTTTCCTCAAAAATCGTGCTTTGTTGCAGTTAGTTTGGGTCGCACCTGCCAGGGCGAAAGCTGCAACCGTGGTATCTTGCAGTCAGTTTTGGAGTTGGTACTCTTCTACAAAAGGGTTTGCTGATTTATTCCTCAAAATCATTGTTTCAGGCTTTAGTAATTCGTGTGTGCCAGATCTCTAATTCGCGTGTGAAGGCTACATTAGCTTGGATGGCTTTTGGTATTCTTGGTCATTAACACTTTTTAGATCCAGGGAGGGTCTCCACCACAACAGAGTGTTCTTTTCATTTGTGATCAAAAGACCTGCAGTGTCTTCTGTAGGGTAGTTAGTAGATAGAATGACCATTAAGGGAGGGTATTAGAATATTTAATTATATTTTAGTCACCTATATTTAGTTCCTTGTTTAATGGTCATTTATCTTTTTAGTTAATTAGCTTTTAAGCTTTATTTAGCATTTAGCTTTTTCTTTTTAGTTAATTAGCTTTTAGTTCTTTAATCTTTTACTTTAACGTTATGTTCTAATTATAGAACATCGTCTTGTAACCTCTATATATATGTGTGTATATCGTTCAATGTAATCATCCGTTTATTGAATCATTCATTCAATTTGTTTTTTCAGAAACAAGAAAATTTAGGACTGTTCTATTCCTCCTATCAGTCCAACCATCTGTCATGATGGTGCAACCCTTGTGGCTCCAAGATTGGCGGTGCTCCTCTAGGTCAACTTTCATATCTTCCACCATTTCCAACAAGAGAGGGCCACTCAACTCAGTATCACTAGGGGCTTTAAACCCCGCCCCACAAATGGTTACTGCATCAATCATGCCTTGCCAATAAGGAGACTTGCCACAAATTGAAATAGATTAAATAAGAAAAGTTCAATTTCAATTTCAATTTTCAATTTCAAACCATAAAATTTTAAATTTTAATTTAAAACAATCAAATAAAAAAGTACCTGGCTGCAATAAATGGAATGTTGTAGAAGTACCAAAACTTGCAAATTGCTTTTCTTCCTGCATCATGGACCTCCTCGTTCCAAAACATGCTCTCAAGCGAGGGCTGTGCGCCAGGAGTAGTGCGTGGTACAAAAAATTTGTCTATTTTGGATTTTCGCACTCTAGGACCAAAAGTGTGACTGGTACGAGCAGAAATAGAAGTACTAGCACTAGCAGAAGCACTAGGACGAAAGGGAGGCATAGAAGAACCCTCTCCAACACAACCTATGGATGCAGCTGTGGATGCGGATGTGGATGTGGGTGGAGGGGACTAATATGACATAACTCCTCTCTTTGTCTTTTTTTTGTTTGCTTATGTATTTCAAAATTTTCTAATTGGACGTAACAAAAACGGACTGCTTCGGGAGGTGCCTTGATACAAGGTTCAGTATCATGACCACGTATGCCAACAATATGATATTTCAATCTATTTATCCCCCCATGGTTAATTTCCTTACAAAAACTGCACTTGGTTTGATTTCTTTGTTTGCCAGAAAATTCTTCAGTGTATTTCCATGCCTCATCTTTTTGACCATGTTTCCTAGTCTTAGGTTGTGGAGGATTAGGATGAGCCATTAGGAAAAAAAATTGTTTTCAAAACGTGAGGGCTGCTGCAATAAGACAATTTTACAAATCACCATTTGAGCATTGTGTTTGACAAAGTTTTAAATTTAAAATTTTAAACTAATTAAAAAAAATCAGCAAAGTGCCAAAGACTAATTTGTGCATTGTGTTTTTTTTTGAGAATTTTCAAATTTCAAAGAAAGAAATTAAGAATTGAGAAAAATCAGCAAACCCTAGATTTTTTTTAGAAAAAATTGTAAATCTATGTATACAATTTTTTCAAAAAAAAAATCTAGGGTTTGCTATGCTATTGTTCTATTTATCTTATTGTGATTGATCATTGAAGTATGCAATATAGATTTAGAAAGTTGAACTTCAAAAAAAAACAACAGCAAAACAAAAAATCCATAAATATAGAAAAAAAACCAACATAATCAATAAAAATTAATAGTTACCTCTTTCAAATTTGTTGAGAAGTGTTTGAGATGAGCTTCTATGGACTCCTTGATGCCCCAATGTGATTTGTGCAAGCTTTTCACCTCTTCCTCTCAGCTGGTTGCAAAACTGTGGCTTACTATTTTTCTCTCTTCCTCTTTTTTTTCCTCTCTTCCACTCATAAAAGTGAATTGCAATCCCTTTTAGGGTTATAAGAAAGGGAAATGAAAAAAACAAACATATAAAAATGTTATATTTTTTTAAGTTTTTGTGACTGCACTTTTTGACTTGACGCGACAGGGTCACGAGCCTCGGACTCGGCGAGTCAGGCGAGTCACACTCCTTGACCCGTCCGAGATCGGGTTAGGGTCACCGTGACCCGGCGGGGGTCACCCAACCCGCTGACTCGCGTGACTCGCCGTGAGTCACGAAACTCTGATATTGCCACTCTCACTAGCTATGTTTGTGTCATGTGCAAGAGCTGCCTCATGCTCATCTATAGAGACTTGGGCAAGTTGTTCAACTGTAGCATCTAAATCAGCACACTTAGGGGCTAGATCCCAATTCCTTGTCGCACCCTCATTGTATTCAGGTTGCTTATGTGACAATAGATGAAGGTTAGAGTATATGTAGCCCAAATCCTCTGCTTTTTTTGCACCCAAACAATTTCGCTTGACTGAGTGGATGGAGTATGTACTCCAATTCTGTTGAACTGAAGAACTTGCAATCTGTTGAGTTAGCATACATCATTTAGTATTTAATTTAATAATTCAAGAATTAGAACTCAAAATACTTAAAACATAAATTATAAAATAAAAATATTTTAATATGATAGTATCGAATAAAAAACAATAAAAAAATAAATAAAAGATATATACTTGGGAGAAAATTTTAATTGCAAGAGACTGCAAGAAAATGGAGCCTTAACCATTTACATATCACCACTCATTAGCACTCATCCTATATTTGGCATGAAGAGCTGAAACATCACGTTTTGAAGATACAAATTGGCCAAACTCTCTCAGGACAATATTTCAAGTTTCATCATTTGAATACATCTTTCTAAATGTAGCATTTTAGACAACATCAACCAGGGCATCTCTATATGGTGCCACCCTCCTTGGTATAATATCTTTGCGACAAAGCAAATGCTAAGAGATGTAAGGGGGTGGTCATCTTGTTCCAACTGTCAACAATAATTTGTTGCAAAATTTTGAAAAATGTATCCGTTGGGTCATGTTCCTTGGCCTCTTTTATTGCTCTCATTTTCTTCACCATGGAGTCCATGCCATTATAAATTTCACCCAAACATGGGTGATAATTATCAGTAGACCTAATCATGCTCATGATGGGCTCAGTGAAACTCAAATCATATTCCACAGGATCCCACTCATCATCAAGGATCCATGCTCTTACTTTCTAGGCTCTTTCTGTGTTTGATTGCTTCCATACACTCCACAAGGTATTGATGACCATAGCACTCAAGATCTCTAGCATCGGTACAAGTCATCTTAAGATGATTGTGTGAGATGCAAATTGTGTTTCGACAACCTAACATGGCATAAAAAAATAAACATCATATATCAACCATAAAAAATTAAAAATAAAAACTAAAAAACTAAATAATAAAATTTAAATTACCTTCAACAACGATAACTTGGAGAACGTCTCGAATATGGCTTGTGACATGTGATGATTAGTCACAAACATTTGAATCTCCTTGGCCACCATGTAAACTAGTTTGCCCCAGTCAATTTGTGTGTCAATCTTTTGCATGATTAAATTGAGTGAGTGGACTGCACATGGTGTCCAAAAAAAGTGATTATACGTAGCCTCCACTATAGATGCAGCTGCCCTACAATTTTTAGCATTGTTTGTTATGACTTGGGCAACATTTTGAGGCCTCACCATCTCAATGGATTCTATGAGGATATTGGCAATGAAACTTGCATCTTTTACTTGCCCCTCACAATCCATTGCCTTTAAAGGGGACACTGCTATAACATTGATCAATGGCCTATTTTTGCAATCTTTCCATCCATAAAAAATGATGGACACACTTGTTTCCGGCCATGTATCTTTGATCACTCTCAATGATGTTTCTAGTGAAGTTTTCTCCTTTACCAATATGGTTCACACCTTTTCATACCCAGGACAAACATAATCAAGAGGTGTTTTGTAAAGGGTATTCACCATCTCCCACGAATAAGGTGATCTAACAATGTTGAAAGGAAGTCCATTGCCATAAATGCAATGAGCAACGCTCTGTTTTGCAACCTCTTTGATTTCATTTTTGAAGGCCCTATTCAATGGGCCTTTTTTTCGTGCAACCACAACATTCTCTGGTTCAAAAGGTGGTGGCATTGGCATGAAAGGATGTGGGCCAGCTGGTTTTGTCAAGCAACTAGGAGGACTCTTTGAGCTTTTCTTTGCAAGAGGATGATCAGTCTTTGATTTGTTGCTTTTCATGTCGGCTTCCTCTTGTTCTCTAATATAATCCAGGATTAGACCTTGTGGCAGCCCTTTGCCATTTGGGTTACAAGCTCCTATTTCGTGTCCAGGGATGGCACAAGTGACCTTTCACTTGATAGTATGAGCTCGTATACTCTATGCCGCAATGGTTACATTGCCAAAGAAAACTCCCACCACCAGACATTTGCTTTATCGTTGTTGTATAACGCCGAAGTGGCGAACTTGCATCAATTTTAAAAGGGCTCTCTTCATTTTGGCCTTTGGCAACTGAACTAGAGCTTCCACTTGCAGCCATTATGTATGAATATGAACCTAAAATGGAAAACTCAAAACATTATTGATTTTTTTTTTTTAAATTGGCATTATAACCCCTTATTATGCAATACAAATTGTAAAAAATATTTAAAACTTTATTAAAAAAAAATTAAAAAACTTTTCATCTTGGAAA
Organism: Cryptomeria japonica; assembly: GCF_030272615.1. Lineage (NCBI taxonomy): Eukaryota > Viridiplantae > Streptophyta > Pinopsida > Cupressales > Cupressaceae > Cryptomeria > Cryptomeria japonica. Next base: position 181,464,363 of record NC_081412.1, read on the forward strand.
AATTATTAAAAACTTGAAAAAAAATGAAGATTCACTCACCTTTGATGGCTAAATCTTCTTTCTCCAATGATTCCTAAGCCTTTGGTGTGTGTCTCACTCCTCCATAGCCTTCACTTTCAAAGAAAAATGTAACAACTTTCAAAAGAAGCTTGGAGGAAAAAAAAATGGTGAAAATTGCAAGTATGGTGATGAAAAATGAGTGAAATGAGCCAAAGAAAGCATACATGGTGCAAAATTTTGGTTTAGGATGCTCTTTTATGTTTTAAAAGTGTTTTTTTAGGTGGGACCCATTTTTGGGCACCCACGGGGCTGAAAACGGCCAGGTACACCTGGGTTTGGCTTGACTGGTCTAGGGTCCAGTCCAAGCGCTTGGACCTTGGATGAACCCGAGGCGAATCCGGACCTGTTTTGCACCTGTACCCAGACCCAGCAGTGCAGGCATGATTCCGGTATCTTAGGATTTTGCTGTTTGATGCCATTTTTTCTAGGATCTTGCTTTTTCACCTCCGAGCTCATAACTTTTTGCTCCAATCTCTGTTTTTCCCGATTCTTGCGGGATCGGTAAGGTATTCAAGAGCTCTACAGTTCTCTACATGCACCTATTTGCAGATTTTGTTCAGAATTTCATTTTGAAGCCAGATTGGTACTTTTAGACAACAACTTGTAAATTTTCTAAGAAAGTGTCATTTTTTGTTGAACAAAGAGGAAATTTGCTTCTATTGTGAGGGGTAATTTGCTGTTCTTCTATTGTATTATCTGATTTTATCATGGATTTGCCAAAAGTTTTTTGTCTAACTCCATACAACTATCATGAGTGGAAATCACATATAGAGGGTTTGCTGTTGAAATCAAGGTTGCAAAGAATCACATTTGAAACAGATCTAGAACCCCAAGGTGCTGAGGAGTCACCAATCAACTCCTACGATAATTACGCATTACGTTCTAAGCTCCAATATACATTTTATGTTATGTGAGCATCTTATGCATTTATATGCCAATGTTATTGCTCATAACTCATGTCTTGCTAAGCTTTTAATCCAGAATAAGCATTTTGAATTCAATTGTATGACTAAACCATGCAACTGTCAAATTCAAGAGAGATTTTAGTTGAAGTTATATTAGGAAGAAATAAAACTGTGGAAAAAGCAGGGTGTGGTGTATAACAAGAGGATAACTATACTATGCAAGCCTGTTTGTTAGACTGTCTGGTAAGCTGAGACGAAAATGTCTATGTTATTGAATTGGCTGGATTATACATCATTTCCAGGTACATGTCATCCCAGATTCAGGTATGGATCCAACTAACTGTGGAGTCAGGCAGGGTTTGGCTTTTTCAAGCTTTGGGTGAAATTTTCAGGCAATTAATTCGACTTTGACTGGCAAAATCCTAAATGAGTTGAGGCAGAGCATGGTGTTTCCCAGCTGCATTGGGAAAATCAGAAAGGCAGAGAACAGGAGGTAAGTGTTGTTCACTGCATACAAAATGACTGCAAACTGGTTGGAAATGGATGAAATCTTGTTGCAGAAGAAAACAGGGGCATTGGCCTCAGAGCCCAACACCTGCTAGAGTGAGGCTACCTTCATTGCTGTGCATTTCATTTCAAAAATATAATATAATTTTAACTGCAAAGCCGAGCTGCATTGAGAAAATTATGAAGGCAGGAAACAGGAGATATGTGCTGTTCATTGCGCATGAAATGGCCACTAACTGGTAGGAGATGGATGGAAGCTTGTTGCAGAAGAAGATGGAGTTGTTGGTGCTAGAGCCCAACACCTGCTAGAGTAGGCTAAACATATTTATTTTTATATGGTATAGATATTAGTTACTATAGATAGTATGGATTGTATATAGATGTTATGGTTTGTAGAAATGCTCCACTGTTGTTACTGCACCATGAAGAAAGCAAGCCTGGTAAATAATTGAAGTTAACAGAAGCAAGTATGATGTTTATTTTCTCTTTTGTTTTTGACTCAATGAACTAGTAAACGTTGCATGATATCATGTGATATAAGTTATTAAAATAAAACATCAATTATTCTAGAGTATAATATTGTATAATTATATACTATATTATAGCATAGTCATACTTGTTCTGAGTTTAGACTTTACTTTAATATTGCATATACTAAATTATGGCATTCTAATTCTGAGTTTTTGTGATTTTTTTTTATGTATAGAGTTTATGAAATATTTATGTTAGTAGGAGTTTGAATCTTTACAGTGTTGAGAGTTGAGCCTGTGGCCTCTGTTTATTTGAGGCTCAAATGGTCTCTATAATTCATTTTGATGAACATCAAGTGAGCTGTTAAACGCAGCCTGCATAAATAAAAAAATAGAAAACCATGAAGATGTAGATGATGATCTTTGTGATGGTAACTATTTTCTGTTGTACCGATAATCTGTTTTTCACCTTTTTAATGAAACATAGGCAGAAAAGATTGAATTGATCACTGACCCAAGTCTCAAATTTACTGTTTTTTACGCTCATTTCTTTACCAAGTTTTTCATTGGGAAATTATCTTTTATTTTGCAGTCAGATGAAGCTATCGTAGAAGATGATAGAGAGGATGATGATGATGAAGATGATGAAGATGACGACGATGATAAAGATGAGGATGATGCTCAAGGTAGTGTTTCATTTATTTTTTGGTTTCTTGTAATGATTTAATTATGTATTTTCTGTGGAAGCCTTTCCTAGCCATCACTTGTTTTTTTTCTTTTCAATGTTTTCTTCTATTTAAGTTTGGCATTCTTAAATCCCTAAACACCCTTCAGGAGAGCAAGGTGGTGATGGGAATGGAAAATCAAAGCAAAGTAGGAGTGAGAAGAAGAGTCGGAAAGCAATGCTCAAGCTTGGAATGAAGCCGATCACTGGCGTTACTAGGGTTACTGTAAAGAAAAGCAGAAATGTTGGTTTTCATTCCATTTATGGTTCTAAGTGGATAGTTATATGTGTCAAAAGAATATTTTTTAAGTTTTTAACATACAAAATTTGTTTCTTTTCTAGAAATCCTTACTTTTTTGCTGGTCTGACTTTGCAGATCTTATTTGTCATCTCAAAGCCTGATGTTTTCAAAAGTCCAGCATCAGATACATACATAATCTTTGGTGAGGCTAAGATTGAGGATCTGAGTTCACAGCTGCAGACACAGGCAGCTGAGCAATTTAAGGCTCCTGATTTAAGCCATGTAATGGCTAAACCAGAATCATCTACTGCTGCCCAGGAGGAAGAAGAAGATGTTGATGAAACTGGCGTTGAGCCAAAGGATATTGAACTAGTTATGACTCAGGCCGGAGTCTCAAGACCTAAGGCTGTTAAAGCATTGAAGGCTGCTGATGGAGATATTGTCAGTGCAATTATGGACCTTACAACATAGAATCATTATTAGCGATATATTTTAGAAGACTAAAATGAGCAAGAATTTTTCATAAGTATTTCATAAGCTTAGTACCCTCTGTTGTATTTTCTCCTGTTTGTTCAAGCAATTTATTCAATCTGACTTCCTGTTTGGTTTTTGAAGCTTCATCATGCCCTAGAAATACATATCTTTAATAACTTTGCAAACTGAGCTTGCTGCATCGATAATTTTGACAATGTATAATTAAAAATTAATGGAGTATTTTCCAGAATCTCTTTTATGTAATGTATTATTGTTGATGACCTATGTTTTGAGGTTAACGATTCTTTTTCTTTGGAAAGTATTATGCCAAATATATTCTTTCAGTTTTTGCCTAAACAAATTTACAGATTATAGTATACTAAATTGTCCATAACTAATCTGCATACATCTGTACGGTGTGATAGGTTTCTATTTGTCTTTTACAGTAACTTCTAGTAAGCCCTAAGTCATCTGTAAATAAATTGTGAGTAAATCTTCTGCGTTCAATTTTATCTTGTTTTTGGTAAACAATGCACTTATCTTGTACATTTTGAAAGTTGTATGTGATGGAGTGTAGCTTGTGATTTTCTTTTAGGTAAAGATAGTCTTTACCCCTTTGATTTCAAGGCCATGGTGGGTGGAATCCATTTTCTCGAGTAATTGGGAATTGAAGGCGACCCAGTGGCATCCAGCAGGAATTGAACTGCGCTGCGCTTTTTGTGACTGCAGCTTACTCATCAACTGGTCTCCAACTCTGTGGCGGAGCTTGTTGTTTGATATGAAAGATGTTTTAGTTCATCGCAGGAAATAAACTGAATAATAATTCTAGGTCAAGCCACGTTACAATGGAATGTGCTTTCTTCACAGCTAAGGACTCTAATTACGTTTCTGTCAATTGCTTCCCTTAGACAGAGTTTGTAGTATGCTTAAAGCATCTCAATCAATGCTTAATCCATGACAACAGAGTCATTGCTTAACTGTTACTGATCTGTTTGGGGTGATTGGTTAGTGTTCTTATAAAGCCTTTGGCATGGATGAGCATTTTTCGACCTTGATTTTTAGTAAATGTGTCTTTTAACCAGCCTTGAAAATTTTGGTAACAACTGAAGAAACAAATTTGGTAAACTGTATATCTGAAAATGGTACAGAAATTTGTTATCTTTTAGGACCCTTGACGATTTTGATTACAACCAAAGAAGCAAACAACTCGGTAAACTGGATACCTGAAACTGGAATGAAGTTTGTGTGTTAAGCTTTTATTACTGAAAAGATAGTTTTAAGAAATTCAGACGCAATGTAAAACAATGACCAACTGAATTAGCAAAACTCAAAAAATGTCAGGGAGGGCCGTCAAATCTGAATGGTATGCCTAGGTGAAATGAAAGCCCATCTCTCCTTGAGGGAGGGGTCATAACCATAAGTAATTAATGTATCTAATGTGAATTGTCCCTCGTCTTGGTGCTAGCTTCTTAATTTAATTTTCTTTAATCATTTTAGGTAATGCAAGAACCAGTGTATTTTATATTATATTATTACAAAACTTTCAAACTAGACTCTACCAATGGGTGTGTTATATAAATGTTTTGACCTCCTACGTATAGAATTCAAAGTAAAAAGAGTCAGGTTTGTGTATAACTGGTTTTATTAATTTTATTTACATTCAATGCATTGTATGGCTCTTTTTATTGATGCCCCTTGTTTTTAGATTTGTGATCGGAATGCCCCTTATTTTTAGAGTTGTGATCATCATCGATCAGATTTATTAATTAATCAAAAATAAAAAATGCAATTGTATTTTGATTTATTTTAATTTTAAAATAAATTAATAAATCTGATAAACGGTACATTTTGATCCATACATAGATGTTTTTGATTTAAAAAACAGCGTTAACAAGGGCGCTGACCCTTAACATAGTCATAGACTTTAAAAAAAAGAAAATTCTGCAGGTAAAATGACAGCACGTCGGAGCAAGTGGTAAAAAGATAGCACGTCGGAGCAAGTCTGAGATTAACAAGTTTGAACAAAGGAAACTTGTCCAACTTAAAACAACAAAGACCCACCTCAAGAAGGGGTGTGGAGACCTGATCCAAGGGGGGTGGGGAGGACTTCCCCTTCCGCCTACGACAAACAATAGTCCGGGCGATACTGTCATCGGGGCAATCAAGAGAATGACCAAGCGGTAAGGAATTCGCTTGTAAACCAATAGTGAAGCAAGAGAATGACCAATCGGTAAGGAGTTCACTTGTAAACCATTAGTGAAGCAAGCGGTAGGCTGCTGCGAGACGATAGTCAACTGCTGCAGAACAGGGCATTGATGCCCTTATTCTACTAGGAAAACATGGGTACGTTCTTTTATTACTGGTGCTCTTGACTGTGGTGTTCTTTTGGGGTACAATTTTCAATTGTGTGTTGAGCTCTCATGAGAAAGTACATAACCTTCAGATAGCGAAAAGGGGATCAAGAAGCACCCTTCGAGGTATTGGTTTATATTTTAGAGAATATGAAATAGAGAATCTTTGTAGATGGAGAATTTTGATGTTAATTGAGGTAGGGGAGAGGGCCCACTACTTGAGTTAGTTCCAATGTTTGTGATAGCAGTTGTTGATTTAATACCCATTCTTGTTGCTTTAATGTCCAACTTTTTGACAACATTGTATCAATAGTTGTGACTATAAAGTTGTTATTGCTTATGATGACTAACCATAATTGAATGAAATGTATCCCTTAGTTGTAAAAAGAAATCAATCACGTGACGCCACATCAGTTGCACAACTATGAGTCTCTGTTTTGCACGACCATTGGTCTCACCTTTTTTTGAGCTATTTTGGACACCTCGGCAAAAAGCATTTTGATTTGACATCATATTTAATGATGTGGTTATGAAACCTTAGTTATAAGCAAGGGACTTGCCAAGTAAGTAGTTGTAAAAAATTGGGAGTGATTTGAAATTTCTACATAGGATTTTGAGAAGCATGAAGTTAGGGTGCTCAACTACTGGGTCCTCTCCCCTAGTCGTGAATGCATAGAATAATATTTAAGATCAGTTTGAAAATCACCTTTTCATAGCTCAACTCCCATTGAGGTTGGTCCTCTTTATTTCCATAGGGGTTGTGGTACAAGAGTTGCTTGATGTAGTGCCTAATGTCTAAGGTATTCTATCCACTTGCAAATAGGTTGGATTCAGGTTTGGTTTGACCCATCTGTGGGTTTAGGTAGGACATGTTGAAAGGAAGTCCGTTCATCTGGAGCAAACTTGGGTGAATCTAGATGCACCCATATTGAGCCCATCAGTGCAATGACTTTTATTTTTTATTTTTTCTTAATGACTCTGACTAGGCACCTTAGAATTCTTCTTCAATTCTAGAATTAATTTCTAAAACACATGAACCATTAAAACAAGTTCATATTTGTTGCAAACAACAAATATCATTTCAAGAGGTTGAACATTCATTTTTTGTTTGTTGAATCAACCAAAGGAGTTGAAAATTGATCTTTGAAGGTTCTACAATAATTGCATTGTTAATCCTACACATTTATAAGTGTTCATTGGCTGCCAAAAAGATCATAGAACAATATTTTTGCAGAGTCAATTTTTTTCAATTGTTTTCCTCCATTTTTGTTTTACAAATTTGAAATATTTTTTTTGGCTTACCTATTTTTTTTATCCATTCTTTTATGAATGTATCAAAGATTCAAAAGGGTCAGGTCTTAAATATTTATTTTTTGTTTTATTATTTTTTTGTTTTTGTTTTGTATGTGTTGTTTATAAAATTTCTTACCATAGGAATCACAATGGTAGCTATTTCTAGTTGCATAACTCAATCTAAATTCAATAATTTTCCTCTATGAAAATTTGTTGATATGATACAACCAATTTCAAATGGTGAGGATTACATTGGTTATGCAATGTATGTGATACTATATATTCTAGTTCATATAGTCAAGTAGAAGCCTATTTGTGTGGAATACTTGGGCAAGGCATCAAACCTTGTCTTAGAAAGAATGGCGACCCTACACCATCAAAGATAGTGATAGGATACAATATGGAGCAAGAACAAACAAATGAACAAGCAAGCAATAAATCAAATCACCCTGTAATGAAAAATATATCAAAGGGAATGAATCCCCAATGCCCTATCTAATCCCAAATTGTGGTAGAGATGCCCATTTTCGTCCAGTCCTAAAAGTGAAGAACCCACTACAAAAAAAAAACAAAGGAACCTTTAGAAATTGCATTTCAAAATGATAGTCGAGACATTGCCGATCATCAAATAGAAAGATCTATTTATGCAAATGGGTTGGTATTCAATGTTGTTTGCTCACCATACTAGCAAGAGATGGAGAAAAAAATTAATGAGACTCCAAAAGGGTACAAAGGCTCCAGTTATGAGATGTGTGGCACAGTATTGGAAAAAGAGGTCAAGCTTGTATAAGATTCATTGAATCCCGTAAGAGATTCTTGAGTTGGGACAAGTGTGTCCTTTGTTTTCGATAGGTGGAAAGATGCAAAAAATTGGCCCTTGATCAATGTCATAGCGGTGTCCTCTAAAGGGGCAATGTTTTGTAGAGTTGTGGATTGTGATGGTTAGGTGAAAGATGACCAATTTATTATTGATATTCTCATTGTAGCCATTGAGGAAGTGGGTTCTTGTAATGTTGTTCAAGTTATAACAAACATCATAAAGAATTGTAGAGCTATCAAGTTGTTAGTTGAGGAATGTTGTTCACATATATTTTGGACACCTTGTGTCGTCCACTAGCTCAATCTTATGTTACAAAAGAGAGAATAAAATTGATTGGATCAAAGAGTTATATGCAGAGACAAAGCACATCCAAATAAATATTCACCACCAACCACCACATGTCATAATACAATTTTAGATCATTCTAAAAATTGGAGCCATTGAATGTGAGTGAAGTAGTATAAAATTTTACATTTTCATATTTTGATTGTGTATTCTAATTATTCTTTATAGTTTATTTTTATATTTTTTAAATTTCTGAATAGGTTGGTAAGACTTGTTTTGCCTCTAATACAATTGTTTTGAGACGACTTGTGAAAATTAGGAGGCACTTTCTAGCATGGCGATTATCCAAAATTGGTCTATATGGAGGCAAAAAAACATTGACAAGGCAACACAAACTAAGTAGATGATCTTAGATGACACATGGCGAGATTGTGTGTATTATCTCCTTGGTTTACTGATCTCATTTTTAACATGACTCACAATATCGACATGGACAAGCCTTGTTTGAAAGGGATATATGATGACATTGACTCAATGATTGAGAAGAAGATCATCATAAATGCAAAAGAGCAAGACCATGAAGATACTATTTAAATAAGTGCACAAAATTGTTGAAGAAAGATGTACCACAATGACCACCCCATTACATCTTCTTGTCTTTGTATTGAGTCCATAATAATACAATGTTGAGATTTTTTTCCATGCCAACAAGGGTTCCCTCATATAGAGATTTTGAAGTTGCTAAAAGGTACAAGACAATATATCGTAGACTGATCCTTGATATTGAATTGCAAGATATATTCAACAATGAGTTCATTGATTATGTGCACTCAAATGATCAAAGGATTGAGGCTCTCCGTGATAAGATTAAGAACACTCATAGTTGTTGATACTTTCATTGCATAAGCTACAACCCCTTGCAATCAAACTTTTATCACAAGTAAGTTTAATAATTATTTTAATTTTTTCATCTTTAAAGTTTCAAGTTTCATTTATAGTTTTTAAACTTTTTTATTATTATAATGTATAACACTAACTCTTTACTTAGTTTTCATAACTCTTTACTTAATTTTCATAGGCTGCTAGTTAATCCACATTTGAGAGAAATTAGAGCACATGTTTTTTCATCCACTCAATGAAGTGCAATAAATTGCACTAAAAAAAAGCGGAGAACTTAGCATATGTGCATTCCAATTTGCATCTCCTTTCACACAAACAACATGACTACAAGAAATGGGACACAAATTGTGGGATATAGAGCTAGAGCATATTGACTTTGATGCTTCCATTTCTCAGCACATTGCATTTGGGGGATCTAAAAGCCAACATAATTTTGGTGCAAGTGGCAATCACATTGGCATTGCTTATGGTTCATCTAATGTTCCTACATCATCTAATGTCAATTCTGATGATGATATTTGATGATTTAGAAATTCCATTTGATCATTAAAATTTTAAGACTAATTGTTGAACGTGATATTATTATTTTGATATCGAACTTGAAGTTTGAATTATGTATATTTTATAATGTGTGCCATTTATGTTTTAAATGACATTTAAATTTATGGTGGTTTTGTTGTTTATATAATGCTATGTAATTCTAATCTTAGTTGATGCTTTTAGGTTGCCTATATGTATGTGTATGTTTATGAGTTTTGCATGTTTTTTGTAAAGACAAACCCATAATGAATCCAAACCCAATTTTTTTGGCTAGATCCATGAACCAAAACTAGGATCTATACCAAAACCACTAGTTTAGCCTAAGACAATGAAAGGATAAATTGAATGTTTCAATGAAAATAATGACTTCCATGAACTCCAACAATACTCATCATTATATAAGATAATAATTATAGAATTATATTGATCCAAACTTGTGAAGGAATTGCATTTGATATGCAAAAGCATGTTGTAATGTTATATGAGAGAATGCAAAAGATGGAGTTGGGTGTGAAAACTGGGAGAGTCTTGAACATGAGGAACCAATGAAGGAAGAATCAATGTTAACAACTCACTAATGGGGAATGCGACACTGATATTTGGCCTCATTATTGTTTCTATTGGAATGTATATTGATGGCTGATATAGCTAGTTAATTTATAAGCGAATTCAGGGCTAATATTTTTTTGTAAATTGCTATGAAATTGAGGCCACAATTTTTATTCAATGATAGGTTGGTTACAAAGGTGGGATATGGAGATAAACTATAATGATTTTGTTAGGAATAGGTGTTGTACACTTTGCATAACATTGATTTAAATTTGATTATGTAAAATAAATATCTATTTGGGGTGCATCCTAGGTGATTTGTTTAGTCACATTAAATATTTATTGGTGGCCACTTGTAAAGTTGTATGTAACATTAGGTTAGATACTCTATGTGGCTTACACATGGGAAAATATCTAATGTTTGTATCAAAAAGTAAATGAGGGGTCAATGGTTTTGTGAACTCATGGTTTTGAGTCATATAGTTTTACATTACCACTTGTTTGTATTTATGTGAGCTTATGTATATAGAAGAAAGCACATGTTTAGTGGTTTAAGGTTGGGTTTTTGGGATTTTGGCTTGACTGCCATTGTATTGAGTCTTATTTTGAGGAGTGCATATGTGAAGTATGACATGAGATGTGTGGATACATGCTTGGACACATGGAGGATGCATTAAAGAGGTTTGAAGTTTTAGAGGCGTTCATGGAGGCTCTGTGAGTGTATTGTCATGTTTCATTGTTGAATAATACATTGAGCATGGATGTTTTTGGAGGTTGAATTTTTCTCTCTATGAGGATTTTCTCAGAATATATCTTGTCTTTTTTATGATGTCTTTGATCTTTGCATATGGTTATTTAGTATACTTGCTTGCATGATTTTCTCTAATGGATTTATGTGAGAAATAGATTGACTATGATGGTTGATTTTCCTCACATTTGATATCAAAGCTATGTTTGTGGTTGTGGGGTTTCTAAGATCCATTTTTGGTATAACCCTTGGATGAGTAGATTTGATGCAAAGTTGAAGTCCCGACAATGCCTGCGAGATTTGGCGTATTTTAAGGTATTGGCACATTTTGTAGATTGTTAGTTTGTAGATATAAGGTTTTGGGGTAACACATTTATGGTTATGTAGATGCTTAAATTAATTACCTTTTAATTAATTTAACTTTACTACATAATTAATTAATTTAATTATGTTAGCCTTTATTCTTCTCAGTATTAATTAAAGTAAATTTAATTAATCCTGTCACTATAGTCCAGATAATTGATTTATTTAATAAATCAATTATTCCCTATTTTTCTAAAGTTATCTGATTAATTATTTCTTCCAAAATCCCTTTAGTTAACTAATCTAAATTAATTAGCTAAAACAAGTGATTCCTACAAATCACTTTCCCTAATCCCTCATTAACCTAATTAATTCTTCTAGAACCTCTCATAATCATGCTTAGCATTATTCTTCAATTTTAAATTCTCACTCATTCTCTCTCCTCTTGTCAAATCCTCCTACAAATCCCACTTTTCTTCTAATTCTCCATTATCTCACCTAATCACTCTCTTAATCATTTTCTAGTGGCTAATCATCATGATTAGCCACAAAGTCAACCCATGGCCATTTATGGCTAAACTAGCTTGTCCCCTCCTCACCTTCCACCTTAAATGCTCCATTTTTGGGTGAATGTGGGACTTTCAAAATCTCACATTCTCCCATGTCTCTCATCTTCCGAAGGAATCCTTTTCTTATCTCATCCCCCCATGAATCTCATTATTTGAGATTTTTTAATTCCCTTATCCATCCCCCAAGGAATTTTTAATTCCTTTTTGTCTTCCTAAATGTACTTGGGGATCTCTTCCCCATATGCATTGTGGAGTGTGGAGACAAGAAATGCCTTTATGGCAAATCTCTTGGTCTCCACACCTTGTCATGTCATTGTCCCCTCAATCATTGTGCTCCATCTCCTTCAATCCTAGCTCTCCATTCTCTTTCAATTTTGGCCATCCATTTCTTCCCCCTCAAATCTATAAATTGGGGTCTCTTCCCCTTCATTTCCCATCTCCAATGTGTGCAATCTCATGTTGGTAGTTTGTTTCTAGAATCCATAGCCCAAAGCATCCATACTATAAGCAAGTAATCACTTAGCATCCATGACTTCCATATTCACCATTTGAACACCCATATCCATCAATCAATTCATTACCCCCTTTGTTGTGAATTTGGAGATCAGACCACATCAACACAAGGAGCCAATCCAATCAAGTTGAAGAGAGGCACATCTTCAACTTCACCAAAGGCTCAAACCGAAGGAGAAGACAAGAATTTAAGATATAATGGTTATGTTTATTTGAGAATTTTGAATGTTTTATGATTTATCCCACTAACAATTAGGCCTGTGTTTTTGTTCATCTTCAGGTTGTTTTTTTGCATATTTGGGGTTTGAATTTAAATTTCAAAAAATGATTTCTTGGGTGTTTACCATGAGGGTTTTGGAGGTGAGATTTCATAGATGAACCCATGGGTGAAAATAGATGGATCTAGGAGGTCCGAAAAATTAAGATTTACCCAAGATTTGGGGCTTGCATTTAAGTTTGGAAAATAATTTCTTGGGTGTTTACCATGAGGGTTTTGGAGGCAAGATTTCATAGATGAACCCATGGGTCAAATAGACATCACCATTGGATCTAGGAGGTCCGAAAAATCAAGATTTACCCAAGATTTGGGGTTTAAATTTAAGTTTGGAAAAATGATTTCTTGGGTGTTTACCATGAGGGTTTTGGAGGTGAGATTTCATAGATGAACCCATGGATTAAAATAGACATCACCATTGGATCGAGAGGTCTGATAAATCAAGATTTACCCAAAATTTTATCATTTTGATTATTGAAAAAAGACAACTTTTTTGCCCCTAGCCTAGTCGTTGATCATATGAGTTATCTAAGATGATAGCTACAAAAAAAATTAATTAAAAATAAAAAATATATTGACCTGCAAGTAAAATTTTTATTAGAAAAATTGAGTGAGTGGGGGGTTCATAGACTTGTCCCACCGTCATACCTGACAAATCGATAGGTATTGTAGTCGCATTCTTGTGGGTACCATGGATTGATAGATCTAGTTGCCAGTGGTGTGGGCCCTTGGTCTAGTGGATGCCTTGTCAGAGCCCATGGAGAGGCAATAAACATTTACAACCAACATTTTTTAGACTTGAAAATAAAAAAATAAATTGTATTTCAAAAGATTTCAAGTTTGACCCAAATTAAATTTAGGGATGAGGTTTTGAATCCAATCCTTTTTTGAGAAAACTTCCCTAAAAGGGGGCTCCAATAAAAGGCTATAAGAAAACTTAACAAAGAACAAAGCTTTGCTGTTCACAGACCAAACAATTTCATCATTAAAAGGAAAAATAGAATCTTGATATTTGAGAGTCTCGTTTGAAGGCCCATTGTAGTATCTCTCAAGTGATCTTGATTGGGGCAATACTTAAGGAGACTCTTCCATTTGAGTAGAAGCCCAATTTTTTGAAACTAATCCTTGACATAAATACCAAAGAAATTTAATCTTGAGCATTTTCAGATTAGATTGTGTATGAGTTTTTTGCATCAATGTTTCAGATCACACTCCATGATCCATCATCAGGATGACAAATAGAGAGCATGCAAAAGTGAGAATTACCAAAGAAATTGCTAGAATTTTATGTAGACTGTTGAAGGATTGATTGAAGGGAAGAGGCTTAGGATCTAACCATTTGTTATCCCTGAAATCAATTTTCCTTCCATCACCAACCTTTCAAACTATTCAATTTTGGACTAGACACCTGATTTTAAGCACATTGTCCCAAATAATAGACCCTTTATAAATGATGGCAGAAGAGAGTAGAGTAGTCGTTGCACTTTTACCCAAGTACATACCTTTCATTATGAAACACCGCTCTTTGTACTATATATGTCAATATATTTCTTTCTTATACATTTAATTATAGTTTATTTTGCTATAATATGTATATATCTCACTTACACACATATACACATGAATATTTAATATCGATTAAATATTATTCATATTAGATAGATTTTAAAGGACACATTTCTATTGATCATATTCCACAAGAAAAATATTTTTCAAAAATAAAATAACATAGATTAGATGTTGTTTAGCTATTGTCGTATTCCCTAGATAGTGTGCAAAGGGGAGGGAGATAACTTCCATCCACCACTCTAGTAGTCATGTATTATTTTGATAGTGGGGTGAGGGCTCTACCCCATGGGTTCCTGACTCCTTAAAGGGTGCTAATAGTGTCCTAAGGGGCCACAAAATTCATAGAAGACTAACCCTCTTAAATTTTTTATTATTTTTATTATTTTCTCATATTTTATATTTAATTATAGATAAATGATTTAATGATTAAAAATAAAAAATCAATAATTTGATGACAATTAAATCTTTTATTTATTTAAGTCGATTTTTTTTGATGACAAAATATTAAATAGAAATTTGTCCAAAGTAACCATACTAGATTGATAGACTTAAACAAAAAAAGGAGAATTGAGGGGTTAGGTGTTGGCATTACAATAAGATTGAGAAGATTGTTGGAAATAAATGATATAATTGATAAAGGATGATTACTGTCTTAATATTATTATTTTGTCATTGATTTCAAGCAATTGATTTTCTGATTCAGTATGATGTTGCCATATCTTAATGAGTATGTTGATGAGTATAAAGATGTCAGTAAGTGACATAGAAAAGATGAGAATGAAGGGGAGTAATGAGTTATTCAATGGGCAACGATTATCGAGTTAGACAGTGACGAGATTATGTTGTTTTGATTGCTTTGATATCCTATATATGTGTATTCTAAGACTGAACAAGAAGGAGAAAAGATTTCATGCAATATAATGAGTAAAGGTTTGATACTGTTCTATGTTACCGAGCAAGGAGCTAGTCGGTAAACACTAAGGTTATCAATATCGGTTAATGAAGGCAGAATGTCTACCGACTAAAGTTTAGTATTAACCGAGTAACAACCGAGCAGTAATAGAACACATTGGATGAAATAAGAGCATTATTAAATCAAGGATGCCAATGAGCTGGAGATGTATAAATGATTGGTATGTCGTGCAAGAAGTTTGTTGAGGATCTACGACAATGAAAATACAAGAGTCAGATCTACAGCCCAGATTGAACGGTCATAACCTAGCACAAGTACCAAGGAAGGAATACAAGTTCCAAGGCGTGATAAAACATTTTTTAGATTGAAGGATTCAATGAACCTAGTCAAGTATGATGATCTGATGGCTAAGATTGATCATGGGAAATGTGATCAAGGACATTAAGTGGTTAGGAATTGCTTATAAATAAAGAATAGTTGTAGAACAAAGTAAGCAGGCAAACTGGAAGCACAGTGATGCTATAGGGGCAATTACCAAGTACAGAAGATTGAAGATCTGATTGTAGAACAGATTGAGAAGCCCAGCAAGGAGAAAGATAAGTCTTATGACAAGATTATCTTGAGTACATTGAGCACATAGAATCTGCTTTAGCATTTCAGATGTGAAGTTACAGATATATTTTATTACTGTTATTTATTCTATAAGTGACAGGAAATCTCTTAACCGAGTGGACCTAATAGTCTTATTTGTAAATCCTCTAGCAAGGTAACATTTTGAATGAGTGTTTGAAATCCTTTGACAAGGTCACTTCTAACAAAGTGAAGATTCTAATAGATCTGAGGGAAATCCCTTAACTGGGTCACATCTAGCAATGTGCATGTAATCTTTAACAAGATTTGCTTTTAACCGAGCATACTCTAGAAGAGTATATTTTCTTAGTGGGTTCGAAATCCCACAGTGGTTTTTCCCTATTTGGGTTTCCACGTTAAATCTGGTGTTAATTGTGTTATGATGTTTTAAGTTTATCGGTTTATGAGTTTGAATGTTTTACAATCACAGTTGCATATCAAGTAAGGCTACCGAGGTCGAATCTGATGAATATATTGTATTGTGAGTTTATATGATTCACCCCCCCCCCCCCCCCCCCCCCTCATCTTACTAACAATTGGTATCAGAGCTCTGGACTTCGGAATAAAAGTTTAAAGGAACTTGAGGCAAGATCTGAAGATGTATAAGAGGGATGCACCAAAGCTGAACAAGTCAAGTTTCTCCACATGGCAGAAAAGGATGAAGCTGCACTTATCAGGAATTGGAGAATATGCAACATATTATCCGGAGAACAATTACATTGCACCCAACACCTACCCGATGACAATGAAAGAGATAAAGGCAAAGCAAGAACATATTCAAGCAATGATTGAAATAACATCAACATTGACCGACTCAGAGTTTAATGATCTAGAAGGTTGTAATAATGCCAAAGCAATGTGGAATAAGCTTATATTTGTATATGGTGGTGATGAACATGTTTAGAGAGCAAAAGTAGACAGTCTAAGAGGTCAATTTGAATCCATGAGAATGAATGAAGGTGAGAACATTATCCAATATTGTACAAGGTTAAAGGAAACTGTCAATCAAATCAAAGGAGCAGGAGGAACTATTGAAGAAAAGGATGTAACAAGTAAGTTGCTAAGAACACTTCTACCTACTTATGCCATTCGAGTCTCTGCAATTAATGAATTAAGGTTTGTACCAAACATGCCACTCTCCTTGGATGCTACTATCAGTAAGCTACATGCATTTGAGTTAAGCAATTTTGATAACAGTGGGTCTTCGGTAAATAAAGTTGAATCAGCATTCAGTTCTTTTCATCTTGGTGAATCTGATGATTACAATGATAGAATGTATAAGTATACTGAAGGAAATCACAGTGGAGCAAGTGAGAGATTTCGCAAGAACATGGAAGAAGTACACAAACTATATGAGGAAATCAAAAAGCAGGAAGAGTTTGAAGCAATATTAGCCAGAAGGTTACCGAGAGGTAAAGGTAAGTATAAAGGGAAGTTACCTTTGAAATGTTTTAACTGTGATAAAATAGAACATATGGCTTCTAACTATCTTGACAAAGAATCTAGTGAAAAGAGAGAATACCGAGATGACAGACAGAAAGACAACCAATACAGAGGACACCGAGACTTCAGAAGGAGAGATAGAAATACATGCCTAGTAGCTGATGAGGAATCCAACGATGATAAATCTGATGGGATTGAGACAGAGGAAGTTGTTTATGTGGCTATCAATGATGGATCAAATGAAGAAAGGTATGAAGAAAAAACCTTAATATCTCACATAAATAATAATGATTCTTGGATCATAGATAGTGGATGCTCACATCACATGACAGGTGATAAACACAAGTTTGTTAAATTAGAAGACTATGATGGAGGTTATGTAAGATTTGGTAATGATGCACCATGTCCGGTGAAAGGTAAAGGTTCTATTACACTTCTTGACAATGCTAAATGTGATGATGTATATTGGGTTGAAGGTTTGAAATACAATTTGTTGAGTGTAGCATAGCTAAACAATACATGATACCGAATATAATTTCAGAAAGGAATTGTCAAAGTTCATGACAAACATGGAAAGTTGGCTCCTACCAGGACTCAAACAAGAGGTAATACATTTCACCTTGACTCAACTTGGAACAATTGCCTATATGCAAAAATAGAAGACACCTGGTTATGGCATAAAAGGTTTTGTCATGTAAATTTTGATAATCTGATCAAAATAAGTAAGAAGCATCGTGTAAGAGGTCTACCGAGTTTGGAAAAACCTGAGAATGCAATGTGCTGAGGATTGCAGATGGGTAAGATGACAAGATAAAGCTTTACAAGTAAGTCCTACACTTCTAAAGGAATTCTAGATCTTGTGCACACTGATCTTTGTGGTCGTATGAAAGTTCAAAGTTACTATGGTGATAAATACTTCATATTATTTGTGGATGATTACTCAAGGATGATGTCAGTTATGTTTTTAAAAGAGAAATCATAAGCCTTTCAAATGTTCAAATGGTATTGTAATGCCCCGACATGAAACCCCGAAGGGATAAGCCAAAATACAAGATAGAGTGCAATAATTTTTTTTTTTTAAAGTTACACCACATTAAGATACAACAAGATATCAAAGATTTAGATTACATAGCAGAAGACATCAACTAACACCTAAAGAGTTTCCCAACGAGATTACTTAAATTTAGCAATTCACTTAACTCACACAATTAATCCAATAAGCTAATTATCTTAATAACGAGATAATTCTTAATCAGGATAATTTCTTTCAGAAGATGGAAATATAAATCACAAGCAAAGGTTCATCCGTTAAGATCGATTCATAATCTTCATTCAAGCTTTTCATTAAAAATACAAGCCATACATCTAATATTCTAACACACTAGAATTTCATCATAAACATATGAGATCTATTCAAGCATACTAAATTTCCTTAACAACAACTGAATATATATTCCATTACTCTAAGTTACATTCTTTCATATTCCAATTTAATACATTTTAAAAGATAATTGCATACATGCATCTACAATAAATCTCATCTAAACCACTTATGCATTCGATCAAAATGGCATTCAAGAAAGGACTGCATATAAGCATTTAAAGTTAATTCCATCTTATCCACTTATACATTCTAACATAAGCTATTCATACATGATAAAGCTGAATAAGGGAACATAAGAGAATAACATCACATAACACCATAATGATCTCGGAGTTCACCCCTAAAGGGCTACATCTCCGGGTCTGCTCAACTGCAAGACCCCTCTGATAATTAATAAAGTTAGGAATACAAGAGGTTACACCATTTACAATCCGGTCATCAAGGCGAAACATAAACAATATACATACGACCACATCGGTCAATTAATACATAAACGATCCCTGAAAAGAACAGGATCCAGTTGAACATAATCAAAGCTAAAACAAAGGTCCATTGGAACATCCACAAAACTGAGCCATCACCACCCAAGGTCTAACATGAAACCCGATACTCGCAAGGGCAAAGACAATAGGACGACCCATAAACGTGCTCCTAATAGGACAAAACAACAACACACTAGCGAACGTAGGGACAAGTGTCATCACACAACCTGGTATGGTTACCATGGCAGGTCTTCATAGGTTCCGACCCCATACATTGGGTTACCCTGGCAACCTAATCTGAGCCTCCGACCCATCCAAGCCTCGTGTGGACCCACACATTCTCTCGTGAAGACAAGGATGATGGTTTGCCATTTCAGGCCTTCTCACAGCATGTCGAGTCTGTGTTAGCACTCGTCCCATGTGTGAGGCACATTTATCTTACTTAGAGATTAACATTCAAATCTACTGATAGGTTACCACTTATTAGACTCACTTTCGACGGGTTACCCAACAGCCACTTTGGGCGTGGCCCCCAATCGAAAGCCACTTTCCCATACGACACTCGACTATACTCAGACGAACTCAAAAACCAAGGAATAGACATGGTCAGATGAACGGAGTTCAAGAAGGGGGAACAATCATCTGGTCAAACACGAATCATCATTCGACACCCATACAAAGGATATGACCAACTATGACACCACCACAATACAATAGTCAACTCGGAATCGAGGACTGAAAACAGGTACCCCAAGTCAATCCAAACGACAGGGATCTATCAAACAAAGCACTCTTGCCATTTCATAATCAAAAGCGAATACAGAAATTAAACTCGCAAAGGCAATAATCGGAAAAGACAATATTTTCTCATATTGATTTAAGCATTAACAGTTGATCCAATTCTCTGATTGATCTAAGTTTTTTCAAAATGCATTGACGGAAAAACACCGTTACTAGGTGAGTACAACACCACAAATTGCAATAGTACCGTTGTCTATTTCTCAAACAGAGGAAAAATATAAATTAACCATTCATTTTACTAAATGAGAATATTAGTAACTATCAATTTTCCCAAATGGTACTTAATTAAATTTCCAAAAGCACATCGTTTAAATTCATAATGTCCAAGGTTTAAATATTCATTTCTAACATTTCCAGATGGCCTATATCATTAAAATCTTCAAACAATATACATTCTCGAATAAAGTAAGATTTAATATAATCAATTAGTAAACATCTCAAATTCCAACAATCTTCCAATAAAATAATATCCTATTATTACAACAATACTTCCTCAATCAAACAAATACCCAAATGAGCTATTAATTAATCATTACTTAAGATTTACGCCACATTAATCACAATTAGAAACTCAATTAAAAATTAACATTAAACAATATTAAAATATTGTATGTATTTTTTTTTTTTAATAATAAAAAAAATACATAAAAAAAACATTTATTAAAACTCACAAAAAAAAAACAATGCTAAATGGGGGGGGCGGCGAAGGCCGGGCCCACCTCCCAACGCGGGGGTTGGGCGGACCAAACCCCAACTGCAGGGGAAAGCCTTGCGGGCGGCGCCACTGTGGTGCACGCAGGTCCCGCGGCGCCCTGCGGCCATCGCGGCGCCTGCGGCCACCACAATGAGCCCGCGACCACTGCGAGCAAGACACAGCGAGGGGGGAGGGGAGGAGGAGGCGGGTGGAGCTCCGCTCCCCGCCCTCCAAACCCCAAACCAAGTTATAAATTATCATATTTTATACGCACAGTTCGAAATTTCTCTCTTTTTTTTTTTTAAAACAACAAAACAACATTTGTTTATAAATTTCGGTATACATAGAAATCCAGTTTATAAGCAAAGTATTTTGGTTTCCTTTTTCCTTTTTTTAAAAAAAAGGGTATCCCTCATTCTCAAACACAACTGGGTTTCAAACACCCACAAAAGGATAAAATCTGAGGAATAACAAAAACCCCAACAATCTGAAGAATATCAAATTATAAAAATTTCTTCAACAAAACCCATACTTGGGCAAAATGGGCATTTAAACTAAATAACTCATCCATTCTTCCCAACAACCTCTAATTTCTAAAATAGAATTTGAATTTGAGAGCACCCAATGGAGATTTAAACAAAAGTTCCTCATGAATAGCCATTTCCAATTGATATCCAATATTTGGTTTTGAAAAAACAAGAACAATACAACCAGAAATCATAAAGGTGGATCTGAATCCTACCTTATCTCGCATTCCTGGCAAGATCTGCTGAAGAGCCCCAATCTGCAGCTCAAGGAATCCTTCCCCATCCAAAACCCCCAAATTTCATCCCAAAATATTTTCCAACAAAACATTTTTCCAAAAAAAATCCATCCTCCAAAATTTCCAAAAATTTAGGTTATAAGGAAGAGTTGACCAAAATTCCATTTTTGGAATTAAAATTTTTATTTAAAATAATCTTCCCAAAAATAATTCTCAAAATTAATTCTTTTCTAACTATAACAACAAATTAAATTGCTTTTCCCAGTTTAAAATTGATTTTCTCAGTTAATTCAATTTAACCTTTCTAATATAAAAAAAACCAACAGAATACAATTAAATCTATTGCAATTAAATGCAAAACTTCTTTTTCAACAGCATATACAAAATGCATTTATTATTCAAAATCACCCATTTAATTGAACTTGCTCCCAATTTAAATCGAGAAATTCAAATCAACGATAATTCGCATAAAGAAATCCTGATTAATTTAGTCCATTAATCTCTAATGCACGAATGCATATTTAATCAAAATAATTACTAAGGACTAATTAATCAATTTAACCATACACACCAAGCACGCAAACCGAGAAGGTCAACCAAACAGACGACTCGCAAACCCAACCAAAAAGGGATTACCGACGGCGACTGACGATGCTCACTTGAGCACGACTAAGGTCAACTAGGGTCTTACGACCACCTAATCCAACTCTAAGGATTAAAGAGGTACACTCAAACCTGCAAATCCAGGTGAAGACGAACCTCGCACTCATGCGGCGTTGTACTTGAAATCTCCTGCAACCAAGAGTCATACATGCATACATATATAAAATTTAATGAAAGCGTTAGCCCGATATTAATACCACGAAATAGGAACACTAAACAACTTGCATACAACTAGTGTGAAAACCACATCAATAGCTATGCATTAACTCAAACATCTGACTATAACATTATATAAGATAAACTAACCAAGATTAAACCGAGATTAGAAATTGATTAGGGAAGGGGTACTACAGGTATAAGGCAAGAGTTGAAAATGAAACAAGAAGACAGCTGAAATGTCTAAGATCTGATAGAGGAGGAGAGTTCATTTCTGATGAATTTAACCTATTTTGCAATGATCATGGTATAAAGAGACAAGTGTCTGCACCGAGAACACCACATCAAAATGGGATAGCTGAAAGAAGAAACAAATCTATTGTAGATTGTGGCAGAACCCTGATGATAGAAAAGAGGGTACCTCAAACATTTTGGAGAGAAGCAATAAGCACTATAGTTTACACCCTGAACCGAGTACAACTGAAGAAAGGAACTTTGAAGACACCGTATGAAATCTGGTATGGCAAGAAACCTAATGTGAGTTATTTTAAAATATTTGGAAGTAGATGTTATGTTCACAAAGATGATAGAAATGAGAAGTTTGATCAGAAAAGCGAGGAAGGAACATTTCTTGGTTATTCTTCTAGAAGTAAAGCATTTAAATGTCTGATCAAATCTTCTAACAAAATAGTGGAAAGTGCAAATGTGAAAATTGATGAATTTGCAGAAAGTAATGATGAAAGAAATTCCAAAGAACCAGAAGATTATGAAGAGTTTGTATATGTTCAATTGAGAAGTCCTACCGAGAAAGTTGATGAATAAAATACTCAGTTACCGAGTAATGAAGAAGATCATACAAAGCCTACCGAGCCTATATTAGCCAAATATGTCAGAAGAAATCATGCATCAAGTCAGAATATAGGAGACAAGGATGATTCAGTGATGACAAGGAACAAACTAAGACAGAACACATGTCTGATATCTGAATTTGAACTGAGAATAGTAAAAGAGGCATTTAACTATGAAGATTGGGTAAATGCTATGACTGAAGAGATTGAACAAATCAAGAAAAATGAAATATGGACACTGGTCCCAAGACCAAAAGAGAAAAATGTAATCGGTACAAAGTGGATTTTCAGAAACAAGCTAAATGAAAAAGGTGAGGTCATTCGGAATAAAGCAAGACTAGTTTGCAAAGGTTATGCTCAAGAAGAAGGAATAGACCATGGAGAGACTTTTGCACCTGTAGCAAGACTTGAAGGACTAAGAACATTGTTGGCATATGCTACTTACAAAAATTTCAAGATATATCAAATGGATGTTAAATCTGCATTTTTGAATGGTATACGAGAAGAAGAAGTTTATATTGAACAACTTGAAGGATTTGTTGAAGAGAAGAATAAAGATCAGGTATGTAAGTTGAACAAAGCATTATATGGTTTGAAGCAAGCACCTAGAGCATGGTATGAAAGATTGCACTCTTATCTAATCAAGATTGGTTTTATGAGGACAATTGAAAACAACAACATGTATATGAAGAATGATGAGGAAAATGGAATACTGATTTCAGCCATATTTGTTGATGATATTATCTTTTGTGGAAATGACTCTTTATGCAAGAACTTTGGAAATGAAATATGTAAAGAATTTGAGATGTCATTAATCGATGAAATAAAGTATTTTATAGGTTTGCAGATACTGCAAATGAAAAATGAGATCTTCATTACTTAATACAAGTACATAAAGGAAATCTTGAAGAAATTTGGAATGGAGGATTCTAAACCTGTAAGTACTCCTATGACTACTAATTGTAAACTATCAAAAAATGATGAATCTGCATCTGTTGATGAGACACTTTACTGATATATGATTGGAAAGTTGCAATATGTGGTTCACAACAGGCCTGATATAGCACATGCAGTAGGTATAGTTGCATATCCCAAAGAAACCCATATGACAACAATTAAGAGAATTTTCAGATACTTAAGAGGCATTGAAGATTATGGTTTAGTATATCAAAAGAGGAATGATTTTGACTTAAAAGTCTATACTGATGCTGATTGGGCAGGAAACATTGATGATAGGAAAAGCACAAGCGGTGGAGCTTTCTTTTTGGGAGAAAGACTAGTGAGTCGGCTTAGCAAGAAACAAGGATGCATTTCACAATCAACAGTTGAAGCTGAATATGTCGCTGCAGCATTGAATTGTACCAATATAGCATGGATCAAACAACTGTTGGAAGGTATGAATGAGAAAGTTACCGAGCCAGTAACTATATTCTGTGATAATACTAGTGCTATTAATATCTCAAAGAATCCGGTAATGCACTCTAAGACAAAGCATATCTCTAGAAAGTATCATTATCTCATAGAAGAAGTTCAAGAAAAGAAAGTTGTGCTGGAATATATTAGTTCAAAGGAACAAATAGCAGACAGCTTCACAAAGCCACTGCCAAGGGAAACTTTTGAGTGTCTCAGAAGCAAGTTAGGGGTCCTACCCCTATCTTCTACTCACTGACAGAGTTCGGTGAAAGCATCAATTCTATGACTCTACAGAATACTATTTATGAGTTGTTGCTGATTTACACACTTTAGGAGGTCGCCTAAAGTTGTGCAGGAAATAGTGATTGAAGACAAGTTGCTCTGACTGAGACTTAGATGATACATTTGTATATGTTTTAACTGCAAGGAAATTACTTCACAGGGGAAGAAATCATGAATTAGTTTTACTTTTTGGCATTGTTGTCAAAGGGGGAGAAGACTAATAAGGAGAAGATAGGAGAAGACTAATGACAGGGGGAGAAAGTTTGCAGGAGATGTTTACAGCTCAAGGTTAACAATAGATAGTTTTACAACAATTTGAATCCGAATCAATTGAAATGAATCAAGTTGGTATTGCCATTAAAGTTGGTGTTGCCATCAATGCCAAAGGGGGAGATTGTTGACATTACAATAAGATTGAGAAGATTGTTGGAAATAAATGATATAATTGATAAAGGATGATTATTGTCTTAATATTATTATTTTGTCATTGATGTCAAGAAATTGATTTTATGATTTAGTATGATGTTGCCATATCTTAATGAGTATGTTGATGAGTATAAAGATGTTGGTAAGTGACACAGAAAAGATGAGAATGAAGGGGAGTAATGAGTTATTCAATGGGCAACAATTACCGAGTTAGACAGTGACGAGATTATGTTGTTTTGATTGTTTTGATATCCTATATGTGTGTATTCTAAGACTGAACAAGAAAGAGAAAAGATTTCATGCAATATAATGAGTAAAGGTTTGATACTGTTCTATGTTACTAGGAAGGAGCTAGTCGGTAAACACTAAGGTTATTGATATTGGTTAATGAAGGCAGAATGCCTACTGAGTAAAGTTCAGTATTAACTGAGTAACAACTGAGCAGTAACAGAATGCATTGGATGAAATAAGAGCATTATTAAATGAAGGATGCCAATGAGCTGGAGATGTATAAATGATTGGTATGTCATGCAAGAAGTTTGTTGAGAATCTACGACAATGAAAATACAAGAGTCAGATCTACAACGCAGATTGAACGGTCATAACCTAGCACAAGTACCAAGGAAGGAATACAAGTTCCAAGGTGCGATAAAACATTTTTCAGATCGAAGGATTCAATGAACCTAGTCAAGTATGATGATTTGATGGCTAAGATTGATCATGGGAAATGTGATCAAGGAGATTAAGCGGTTAGGAATCACTTATAAATAAAGAATAATTGTAGAACAAAGTAAGCGAGCAAACTGGAAGCACAATGATGCTACAGAGGTGATTACCGAGTATAGAAGATTGAAGATCTGATTGTAGAATAGATTGAGAAGCCCAGCAAGGAGAAACATAAGTCTTATGACAAGATTATCTTGAGTACACTGAGCACATAGAATCTGCTTTATCATTTCAGATGTGAAGTTGCAGATATATTTTATTACTGTTATTTATTCTGTAAGTGACAAGAAATCTCTTAACCGAGTGGACCTAATAGTCTTATTTGTAAATCCTCTAGCAAGGTAACATTCTGAATGAGTGTTTGAAATCCTTTGACAAGTTCAATTCTAACAAAGTGAAGATTCTAATAGATTTGAGGGAAATCCCTTAACCGGGTCACATCTAGCAATGTGTATGTAATCTGTAACATGATTTGCTTTTAACCGAGCATACTCTAGAAGAGTATATTTTCTTAGTGGGTCTAAAATACCACAGTTGTTTTTCCCTATTTGGGTTTCCACTTTAAATCTGGTGTTAATTGTGTTATGATGTTTTAAGTTTATCAGTTTATGAGTTTGAATGTTTTAGAGTCATAGTTGCATATCAAGTAAGGCTATCAAGGTTGAATCTGATGAATATATTGTATTGTGAGTTTATATGATTCACCCCCCCCTCTCATCTTACTAACATTATGTTTTTTAAAAACTTTATGAGTTAGGTTTTCAAAAAATTATATTTTAAAATGGTATAAAGATGAGTTGAGGTAAGCAAAGAAATTGAAAAGAAAATGGGTTGATCTTACTTAGGAAGGAGATTCATGGCTTCCCCAGACTAAAACTATTACTTCCCTTCATTCCTCTCTCAAGTAGAAGAACAAAGAGTGATTATGACTTTTATCCTAGTTTTTGCTCGAATTTCTTAGGGACTTTAAAATATGAATTAAGTTTTTAATAATACCTCTATGAAGTGATCATTCTTATTTGATCTTTTGTAAAATGGGTATTAAATAAATAATCTGAGGGTATTTAAATAATTATTTAAGACTCAATTAAGTGTTTATTAAAGTTGATATGTATTATTAATTTAATAGGTTAAAGTGTGACTATTTGTTAGTGACAATAAAATAAATAAATATAAAATTAAAATAATAGTCAAATTAATTAATATTTATTAATCTAATAATGGGTTGGTAAGAAGGAGAGTGAAATGGTTGATGGAGTGATGTATTACAATTAAAATGACAATTAATAGTATGAAAGGGTAGATGTATGTATGACATAAGGTAGTGTTGGGAATTGCATAATTTTTAAAGGACTAATAATAGCTATTGTTTGTGGTGTGAGAAAGATGACTTCTAATTGGGAAAAGTGAGAAAATTAGGGAGTTCTAAGAGAAAGGGTTCGATTAATTTCAAGGGAAGGAATCCAACTGTCTATCCATAAAAAAATCGTAATAAAAAAATTTAGACATGTAAGATATGAAAATATTCTCCTAATGTTGATATGATGAGTACTTTAACATAATATTCATTGGATTTTCATTTTATATGTCTAAATATAATCATAAGTATTAAAAGTTTGAGCATCTTTAGTAATTGTTCATTTCTACATATTTAAGTGGAACAATCTTCATATTTGAAGGGACAAAAAGACTAAAAGATCAATTACAAGTTAGACTAGATATCCCATTTCAAAATCATAATAAAAAAGCTCGAACATGTAAGATATGAAAATCTTCTCCTAATGTTGATATGATGACTAATTTAACATAATCTTCACTTGATTTTATTTTGTACCTCATAAATATAATCATACACATTAAAAACTTGAGCATCTTTAGTAATTGTTCATTTTTACATATTTAAGTAGTACACATTTATAGCATATTTTATTTATTTTAACTTATAATATTATATAAAAAGATTTTATTCACTTTATCTTTTTATCTTGTATATTTTCCAACTTCTAAGTCTTTACATTTTAATATTCTTGTTCCATTTGATGAAATTATAACTTAGCGTAGTCACATCTTTTATGTATAAAAAATATTTTAAAAGATTTGTTCACTTTATTTTGTACCAATTTTAATTTTTGATTCTTTACATTTTTCTATTAAAGAATCTAAAAAACGATTTCCATCTTACAAATAATTGATAAATATTGTTCCATTTATATTCTTTAATTAGCGAACATGATCTTATTTATTACATAAGAAAAAATATTTTTTATGAATTAAAAATTGAGAATACTTTACACATTGCATCTTTAGAAAAGACAAACCATATATATTATAATATTTTAAATTAACAAATAGAAAATGATGGCTTCTGGTCTTTTATAATTAATAAATATTGTCCCTTGTTTAGTTTTCCTAAAACACTTTAATCTTGGTCCTAGTAAAAATTTCCACTATATGAATAAGATCACACAAGATACAAAAGAGAATTCTCAATATTTTTCTTTTTTTTCTTTCCGACATTTCTTTGTACAAAGCTACAACATAAATAATATCTCACAAGGTAAAATAAGAATTCTCATTGTTTTTTTTTGACATTTATTTTGTCTTTTTGAAAGGCCAAGCCAAAATTAATAGAATCAATTATCATGTACATAACAATTTTAAAGTTTCAGAGTTAAGGAATATTGCAGGGGGGATGTTGATCAGACCAAAATCACTGCCATTCTGAATGCAGGGAAGGGGAAGTTCCTTCCCATTTCGCCATGAAAATCATTAAAGTGGAATGTTAGGGGCATTAATGCCCCTAACAAGAAATGTATTTTAAAACATTGCATTTTTTTAGTTAAAGCAGAGGTAGTCTTGCTCCAAGAGACTAAACTGAGTAATTCAAACTTAAAAAACTTTAAAAGAAGTCTAGGGTTTCTGAGATGGGAGGATGTTCCCGCAAATGGGGCTTCTTGAGGTCTAGGTATTATATGGGATCCGAGGAGGGTCTTTATCGAAGTGACCATTAGGAATAAGTTTTGGCTATGCTCTTTAGTGAAGAGTTTGAGTAACAACTTGCAGTTTACCCTTTTCAACATTTATGGGTCGATTCCTACCTTTATGAAAAGAAGTATGGGAAGAGATAGCCTTGCTCTTCAACTCCCACCCTGATTGGAACTGTATATTAGGAGGAGATTTCAATGCAATCCTTGATCTCTCTGAGAAATTTAGGGGTATCAATAAGGAGCCTCAATCTCTTATAGACTTCAAAAATTGGATTAATTTCAATAACATTATGGACATTATCATGAACAACGATGTCTATATGTGGACTAATAGGAGATCTGGTTTCAACAAGATTGCACAAAGACTAGATAGATTCCTATTCAAGGGCAATATCATAGGTTTCCATTTTATCTTTAAAGCTTTTATTCTTCCCTTTTCAGGCTTAGGCTCAAATCACTTTCCGGTTCAACTCTCCATCTCTGAGGATATAAAACCAAATAGGTGGCCCTTCAAATTTGAGAAAATGTGGATGGAGTGAAAAGTTTATTGAAATGATTGAAAGTTGGTGGAAGGAGGGCAAGATAACTGGTTCAAAGCTTTACTTCTTTGTCACCAAACTAAAAATTGTGAAGAATAATCTTATAAATTGGAATAAGGATAAGTTTAGCAACATCTTTGAGTCTAAAATTCTTATTGAGGAAGAACTAAGGAGTCTTAATGAACATGCAATTAAGGTAGGCATGAATCAGGAGAGTTACCTAAAAGAAAAAGTGCTCCTTCGAAGATATGAGGATATTTTGACCAAAGAGATCTTTTGAAGACAAAAATATAGGGACACATGGCTGGCAAAGGGTGATAAAAATACTAAGTTCTTCCATGCTAGTGTAAAGGCTAGAAACAATATCAACATAACTACCAAAATTAAGGATGTTGGTGGTAGGTTTTTAGAGGATCTGAAGGATATTTTGAACAAAGCTGCATCTTTCTTTCAAAATTTACTTAACTCAGATGCTTCAACCCTAGAAGCTCAATCTAGCCTACTTCAAAACATTCCTAAGCTCATTTCGGATGAGAGAATAAGTAACTGAAAAGAAAATTTACTTTAGAAGAGGTAGAAGCAACTCTGAATCAACTTGATCCGAATAAGGCTCCTGGTCCAGATGATTCCCTGCATGCTTTTTCTAGGCATGCTGGCATTTTTGGGTGAGGAGCTAGTTGAAGCCTTGGAATGTGCCAGAATATTGGGGCGATTCCTTAAAGCGATCAATAATACGTTCATTACCTTTATCCCTAAAAAATAAAAAAGATTAATGCATGGATGAGTTCAGACCTATCTCGCTTTGCAATACTATTTATAAAGTGTTGGAAAAAACTCTAGGAAATAGATTGAAACCACTGCTCCCTGACATTATTTTGGAAAAACAGATTGGGTTCATCCCAGGTAGGTCTATTTATGATGGGGTGATAATTGCTCATGAAGTGATTCATTCCATTCAGACTAATCAATCACCCTCTTGCCAAGCTTGATATCAAAAAGGCTTATGATAGATTGGATTGGAGGTTCCTCTATAAATGCCTAGAAGATTTTGGCTTTTGTAAGCAATGGATTAATCTAATCTTTGAAAATATCTCAAGTCAAAATTTTTCTATCCTTGTTAACGGGTCTCCCAAATTTATTTTTGATAGTTTTTGTGGTTTAAGGCAGGGAGATCCAATCTCCCCCTTTCTCTTTATCATCATGGCTGAAGCCTTAGGAAGAACCATTCAGATTTCAAAGGAATTGGGCAATATTGTTGGTATTAAGGTCACTAGCAATATGGCCTCAACAACCCATCAATAGTTTGCTTGTGACACTCCACTCTTCAGAGAAAGTAGCCTTCAGGAAGTTAGGAATTTAAACCTTATTTTAGAGTGGTACTCTAGGGCATTGGGCCAGGTAGTGAACAAAGATAAGTCTAATATTTTTTTCTTCAATACGGATGCTTAAATGGAAAAGGGGATACTTAAAGTGCCAAGTTTCAAAAAAGGGGAGCTCCCGTGCAAGTATTTAGGGTTCCCCTTGGAGAAAGGTATGAAATTTTCTAACCTATGGGACAATGTTCTATCCAAACTTGATCAGAGGCTTCAATCTTGGAAAGGAAAGTGGTTGTCGACAACTGGTAGAATTATTATGTTGAGATCTGTCCTCTTAGCCATTCCCCAGTTCAAGATGTCATGCCTCCTGCTAATGGTAGGAGTCAAAAATAAGCTTGACAAAAAACTTAGGACCTTCTATTGGCAAAGTCTAGCAAAGAGGAACAAGTTTGTATTGATAGCTTGGGATAAAATCTGCCTCCCTAAAGAGGCTGGAGGCATTGGACTTAGAAACTAGGCAAATCATAACAAGGCCTTGGGGGAAAAGCTGGTCTGGAAATTGTATAAGGACCCCCACTTGAAGTGGGTTAGGATCTTAAACCACAAATACCTAGATGAAAATGACCCAATCAACATTTTTAGAATTGCTAATCCCCCCAAAGGATCCAGAATTTGGAAGTTTCTAGTTAGTTGCAGGGATGTTATAACCAACCACTTGTCTTGGAATGTTGGTCTAGGCGATCAAGCACTCTTTTGGGAAGACTCATGAGGTGGGAGCCCTCCCATCCATAGCCTTATCAATTACCAAGCAATGAAAGATATCCTGAAGGCTAGGGTTGGTAGGTATGTAAGAGATTATGTAGTTCTAGCCAACGATGACCCGACCCTTGGTATTGGAAATATTTGGAGCCCTTGAACCTTCCCCGTGCTGATATTGATCAACTTTCCTCAATTTTGAAGAGCAGGAAGGTCTCATTTAGTTTAAAAAAGGACTCACTCATATGGAACAAGACCTCGTCTGGGGAATATAAGGTTAAGGAGGACTACAATTATATTAATAATAATATGCATCTACAAAAAACTAACCTACCTATCACCATGTGTTAAATTGTGTCTTCCTAAAGCGAGTCTTTTTATGGGCTGCCTTGCAAAATAGGATCCTTACGATGGACTAGTTTTGGAAGCTTGGTTATGAAGGCCCAAATAGGTGCCCTCTTTGTGAAAAGGATGAGAAAAATTTGGATCATTTGCTACTAAATTGTGATTATACCAATCAATGTTGGTCTTGGTTGATCAATAAGCTAAATTGGAGAACTGCATTGCCCAAGGATCTTTTAAGTCTACTACAAGGTTGCCCAACCTATCTCAGTTATAGCCTTTATGGCTTTCTATGAATAATCACATAGCCTCCAAACAAGAGTGTTCCAAAAGATATGAACAAAAAAAAGCATGAAGAACACCACTGAAGCATGAAATAGCTGCAAACACTGTCGAAGAGTAGCTATTGATCTGAAGAACCTCCACCGAAATAGAACATGACCAGGTAGAGAAGACTATAATCTGCATGAGTGCCCTCAAATGACACTACTCGAATTAGATGGCAAACAAAGGCCAACAACTGAACTCAAAGATATAGATGGCATGAAACACCAAAGCCTGAAGAGCTGATCAATCAAACCAAGGAAGCATTAGAACAATAGGACAAACCTCCCCATAATGCTAAAAAGGGAGAGGGCCAGGTACACTGAAAAGAATGACCAACAAGAACTGCATGACGAAGAACCAAGAACATCAAAGGTGCAAAGAAAGTACATAGTGTCGTGGAAGGAACACTCACTTGACACACATCATGAGGCTAATTTCATGAAAGGAACACAAATGTGACAAAGGTAGATGACAAACAAAGGCAAACATCAACCCCCCCATGGTGTAGTGCATGTACAATAAGGCACAAGATGTTCAAGATCTCAAGTATACAATGCATGGTGGCACTTTATCTCAATGCATTTGCATAAATAAAATGCTCCAATGATCAGAAGAGACAGTAGACTGGAAACAGAAAGAACAACTAAAGACAAGACATCCTACTCAAAGAAAGAGATCCCTTGACCTGAAACATCCAAGATATTCACTAGAGTGCTGAAAAGAAAAAACCTAAATAAAATATACTTAGAGCGAAATCTAGAAAGAAAACCCATATGAATGGAAAGAACACAGAACAAGATTTCCAGCGATTAAGTTTCAAAAAATGGAGTTTAGATGCTCAAGTTATGTCTTCCGGAGTGCAAAAAAGAGCCTCTGGATTTGACAGCAAAAAACACCATAAAAAATTAAAAATGCAAAATTCAAACCTCTAGATCTGGATAGAGCTCAGAAAGAGCTTTCCAACGATATAAGGTTTTTCTAAAAATGTTTCCGTTTGCCCAAGTTATGGCAAAAAAACCATTAGCTTGCCAAAAAACCCTTCAAGAAAAAAGTCTCCCCTACTGGTGGCAAGGAGGTGGTGTCTGGGTGGCGGTCGAGAGGTGGTTGGGCGAGCATCCAATGGGTTGAGTAGCGGTGGCTAGGCGGAGTAGCAGCATTCGAGCTAGGTGGGGTGGGTGCCGAGCAGAGCAGGTGACGGGCGGTGGAGCGGCTAGCAGGGCAGTGGCGACATACGACTCTTGAGGTGGCAATTACGGTGACTGCCATGGTTACCAGAAGTGGGGGTGGTGATCATCGGAGAGACAGATGGTAATCGCCAATGCGGCCTCGATGGTTAACTAATTGCTGACTGTTCATGTTGACCTCATTGGCCTAGGCAAGCCGTTAAACTGTAACCATTTTTTCTCGAATTGCGTGCCCGAGGCTGTATGACCTAGGTTTAAGTTTTTTTTTGCCTCCTGAACACGTGACACCAAAACATATCGAATTTTATATCAAAATTTGTGGAAACAGCCTTCTAAAACCAACTGTGAGGTCCTTTTGGCACCAAAATGTACCAAAAATCAGCTACCCCCACAAATGGAAAAAAAAACAATTGCATAAACCCCCGAATACACAGATCTGAAGAACAAGGCCCAAAATATCTCATGAAGAGAACAAGGGCATGCAAATCTATAGCTCTGATACTATATTGGAGTTGAGTAAAAATCAACTCTACAGCTCCCAAAGATCACCTGCATGCAAACCTGTCACAGAAGGAGAGAAGCAAAAAAAGCTATGGAGGCCAGAATTCAGAGATCCAGAAAAGAGGAGTCATATTGATTGTGCAACAAGAATGCAATTCAATAATTACAGTTGTTATGAAAATACAAAGAGAGAATCTTTATAAGAGGATACTCAAAACCCTAAAGGATTATAAGATTCCTAAGTTTAGCTTAAAGATAGAGTATAATAAACTAGTAATTAAATAAATAATTATTAGCTAATAAAAGATAACTCTAACACCCCCCTTAAGATGAACTTAGGGAGTAGCTAAAAAAAACTAAGGACTAAAAAAGCATGTAAAAAAATGCAAGAAAACAAAAATGGATCCTGGCAACTAGGCTTGATTAGTTACCCAAGTACAATAAAATGTTACTACTTATCAAGTTGCCACTAGTTTTTATATTCAAAGTCATACTATATACTCTAGTCGGTTAACACTACTGAATTATGCAGTCGGTATACACAGAGAAGTCGGTATGCACAGTCTAGTTGGTTACAGAAGAAAGCAGTCACAGAACGCAGTACACACCGAGCTGTCTACCGAGTATCTTTTTATGTCTACTGAGCAGCAAAGATGACACACCGAGTTGATATATACCGAGTGAAACGTGTTAGCAGATTCATTGAACTTGGACATGCATATGAAAACGTGTTACAAGATCAAGGTACATCTAACCATTATCACATTAGAAATTGCACTAGAAGATTGTGTATGATTTTGAGATCAATCTAACCAATGAAATATTGTGTATAGTTATTCATTCAAGGAATCATGTTTGTAAGATCGAAGCAATGAATTGGATCACTGTCTTAAGAGATCTATTTATACAACATGAGTTAAGAGTTAAAAGGTGTGTGCATGAGTGTAAGAAGACTGTTACAGAGACACAGAGGTCACCGAGAAGGTTTTCAGAGAACAGTCGAAGAACAGAGTAAACAAAAGGGTTTACCGAGTTACTATATGGGTTATCGGGGTATGCTATAAGAAAGGTAATCTATTCTGAGCACATAGAATCTGCTATAACATTTCAGATGTAAAGTTGTAGATATTTGTAATAATTTTATTGTAATATTTTGAGTTATAGAGAAACCTTTAACAGGGTAAAAGACTCTAACCAAGTCTATAAATTGTAAAGCCTCTAACTAGGTGCAACATTTATATTAAGTGTTGTAAAATCCTTTTGCAAGGTAGATCTAACAGATCTTGTTACTCCTAACAGGGTAAGCTATCAGAAATAGCTAAACATGTAGCTCTAACTGAGCATCTTTATTATTGCAGTAGTGAAGTTGTGGGTGCCATCCCCACCACAGTTTTTCTCTCTAACCAAGAGTTTCTGCGTAACCAAAATATATGTGTTATGGAGTGAATCATGTATGATTGTTATCTATTTGTTTTAACTTTATTTTATGTTACTGCACTATTCTGTTTATGCATAACAGTAAAGTTATTATTCAAGAAAAGTTTTGAAGTACTGATTCACCCCTCCCCTCTCAGTACATTAGCTTTCCATATTGGGCCTAACATAAAATCTCTGTAAAGTGGAGAAAAATGAGAAAACCCCGTGGGAACAAAACTCCTCTCCAAGAAGAGATGAAAGCTCAAGTGAAGGACTAAGAAGCCTCCAAACAAGAGTGTTCCAGAAGATAGGAACAAAAAAAAGCATGAAGAACACCACTGAAGCATGAAATAGCTGCAAACACTGGCGAAGAGTAACTGCTGATCTAAAGAACCTCCACTGAAATAGAACATGACTAGATAGAGAAGACTATAATCTGCATGAGTACCCTCAAATGACACTACTCGAATTAGATGGAAAATAAAGGCAAACAACTGAACTCAAAGATACAAATGGCATGAGACACCAACACCTGAAGAGATGATCAATCAAACCAAGGAAGCATTAGAACAATAGGACAAACCTCCTCATAATGTTGAAAAGGGAGAGGGACAAGTACACTGAAAAGAACGGCCAACAAGAACTGCATGACGAAGAACCAGGAACATCGAAGGTGCAGAGAAAGTACATAGTATCATGGAAGGAACACTCACTTGACACACATCATGAGGCTAATATCATGGAAGGAACACTCATGTGACAAAGGTAGATGGAAAACAAAGGCAAACATCAACCTCCCCATGACACTTTATAAGTAGTGCATGTACAATAAGACACAAGATGTGCAAGATCCCAAGTATACAATGCATGGTGGCACTTTATCTCAGTGCTTTTGGATTAAAAAAATGCTACAATGATCAGAAGAGACATAAGACTGGAAAAAAAAAGAACAGCCAAAGACGAGAAATCCTACTCAAAGAAAGAGATCCCATGACCTGAAACATCCAAGATATTCACCAGAGTGCTGAAAAGAAAAACACTGAATAAAATATACTTGGAGCAGAATTTGGAAAGAAAAATCATCTTAATGGAAATAACATAGAACAATATTTCCAACGATATAAAGTTTTTGAAAAATGAAGTTCAGATGCTCAAGTTATGTCTTCCGGAGTGCAAAAAAGAACCTCTGGCTTAGACAAAAAAAAACACCATCAAAAAAGAAAAATAAAAAATTTAAACCTTCATATTTGGATAGAGATCGGAAATAGCTTTCTAACAATATAAGGTTTTATAAAAAATGACTCCATTTGCCCAAGTTATGCCAAAAAAGCCATTAGCCTTCCAAAAAACCCTTCAAGAAAAAAGCCCCCCCTGTTGGTGGTGTTTGGGTGGCGGTTGGGTGGGTAGGTGGAGGGCGGGCATCTAGTGGGTTGAGCAGCAGCGATCGGGATGGATGGGGCAGCGGTCGGGCAGAGCAGGCAATGGAGTGGTTGGTAGGGGCGACGGGGCCGGGCGGTGGTTGTAGGTGGCTCCCGAGGCGGTGGTTACGGTGACTGCCATGGTTACCGAAAGCGGGGGTCGATAGTGTAAAGACTGCTGGGTGGTGACGGCCTGGGAGATCGGCGGTAACTGCCAACATGGCCCCAATGGTTAATTGACCATCGATGGTTTGTGTTGACCTCATTGGCCTGGGCAAGCCGTTAAAATGCACCCAATTTTTTTCTCGAACTGCGTGCTTGAGGCCATACGACCTGGGCTTAATTTTGTTTTTGCCTCTTGAACACCTGACACCAAAATATATCGAATTTTATATCAAATTTTATGGAAACGACCTCCTGAATCCAACCGCGAGGTCCTTTTAGCACCAAAATGTACCAAAAAATCAGCTACCCCCACAAATGGAAAAAAACAACTGCACAAACCCTCGAATACACAGATCTGAAGAACAAGGCCCAAAATATCTCATGAAGAGAACAAGGGCGTGCATATATGGAGCTCTGATACCATATTGGAGTGCTAAGTAAAAATCAACTCTACAGCTCCCAAAGATCACCTGCATGCAAACCTGTCACAGAAGGAGAGAAGCAAAAAAAGCTATGGAGGCCAAAATTTAGAGATCCAGAAAAGAAGAGTCATATTGGTTGTGCAACAAGAATGCAATTCAATAATTACAGTTGTAATGAAATTACAAAGAGAGAATCCTTATAAGAGGATACTCTAAACCCTAAAGGATTATAATATTCCTAAGTTTAGCTTAAGCATAGAGTATAATAGACTAATAATTAAATAAATAATTATTAGCTAATAAAAGACAACTGTAACATATATATACATAAAGATATGTATGTATATATGTATATATATACATGTATGTATTTTCAGAAAAAACTTCAGATTCAGACACCTATTACTGCTAAACCGCAAGGAATTTGTAGATGATCCGAACTAGTGATTTGTGTAATTTTGTATGTAGATTCTAAGAATATTTTTTTGATGATTTTTGGAATCAATTTGCTTTCATTTTTAAATAGTGATACTCAATCTATATAGCATATTTTTTTTTTCTATAATAGATATGAACGTGATTCTTTTGAATTTGGTTTTGTAACATCCATATCTAGTGTTTCCAATTAGTTTTGTAACATTATCTTCAATATTTCATATTTGATTAAGATTTAAAGTCGCGTTAACTGTAATTTTGACATGTCTATTTGATATTACACAAATTGTTGTATATGTAACGGAAATCATTTTTTGTTGTTGTTGTTGGAAAGAGGACTTCAATACCTAGTGCATAAATATTTTTCAGAATTTTTTGGGTGACGTTTACTATTTCTTCATAAGCATTGAACTCAGAGGTTGATGTTCAGTGTGAAACCTATGTTTAGTTAATCTAAAAAAAAATCTTAATAAACTCAATACATAATAAAATAATAATCATCAGAAAGCTCACATTGAGTACTACTTGTATCCATTTGGATTTGTCAAAATTCATCCATTTGAGCACCCAAATTCAGCTTCGAAGACCAAATTTTTGTAGAAACCAGGAGGGTTTTTGGGAGAGTCATCTAATAGGCACTTTTGATAGAACTTATGTTCAATAGAAAGGGGGTTCGATCGAACCCTACGTCATCAATATTGGTTGTAAATACCAATTCCTATCGAACATGGCATTTTTTAACTACCAACGTTTGATAGAAACCCTAGGCAGCCATTTTTTTTTTCCAGGCTATGAATGACTCCATATAAATGTAGATGTTTGTTTTCCATTTTCTACATCTCAAATTGGAAAATTAATTCACATTTTTTTACAAAGAAGGCATTTTAAGTGATTTTTTTTGTTGTGAATTTTTCAAAAGACGTATTTTTAAAGGAAGGAGATGGGAAATAAAAGGACAAGGGTAAATAAGGCTTTACGAAAGAATTCATCTGAAGTAGAATGAAGACGTCGTGAAGAAAAATTGACAAGATATCATGTGAAAAAAAGATGTATGCATCTCTATCATTTGTAATTCACCAACCCACTTAAATTAATAAAATTATAAAATATATTAGAACTAGAAGGTGATTAAAAATAATTACTCTCTCTCTCTCTCTCTCTCTCTCTCCCCCTTTTAGTCTTTTTAATTGATTAAATTAAATATTTTTAGTATTTTTCTCCCTCTCTCTCTCTCTCTCTCTCTCTCTCTCTCCTTTTAGTCTCTCATCTTCAGTCTCTCTCTCGATAATTTTATTCCTATTAGATTAAATCTCTCTCTCCTTAATCACTCTCTCTCTCTCTCTCTCTCTCTCTCTCTCTCTCTCTCTCTCTCTCCTTAAGGTCCTATTATGTGATAATACAACCTATTATGTCATATTAGGACGTATTATGTGATAATATGGCCTATTATGACATAATATGACCTATTATGTCATATTAGGATGTATTATGTGATAATATGGCCTACTATGACATAATATGACCTATTATGTCATATTAGGACCTATTATGACATATGGCCTACTATGACATAATATGACCTATTATGTCATATTAGGACCTATTATGACATAATATGACCTATTATGTCATATTAGGACCTATTATGTCATAATAGGTCATAGGACATAATAGGACATATTATGACATAATAGGTCCTAATATGACATAATAGGAATTAGGACCTATTATGTCATAATAGGTCCTATTATGTCCTAGGACCTATTATGACATAATAGGACCTAATATGACCTATTATGACATAATAGGACCTCTCTCTCTCTCCCCATAGTTTATTGCACTTAATTTCTGGTTAAATTAGGCACATAGTATAAATAGGAGGTTAATTAACACTATGTCTTGCGTACCTTTGATGGTAGGTGAGTATGCTCTCCCCTTCATTGGGTGACCAAAAAACTAGACTCATCACTTTTCCATTTTAGTAGTGTAATAGCTTTAGCAGGCCTACTCTCCCAAGTAGCCCATAAGGCCGGGTGAGAGGGGAATGACCCAAATGGTAACGGGTTGAAGCCAAGCCTCTCCAAGCCACTATAAAAAAATTCACTTGTGATGAAAATTGCAAGAGACGAGTGCTACATGCTGCCATAACAACGTTATGCCTCCCTCAGTGTCTGCGTGGCACGCGAAAACTTGTGGAGCGTAAGCTCTACAAACTGGGAGACCTCCTTAACGGAGCGTAACATGTTGCTGATTATGGCCACTCGAACGATGCCCTTACTAGATACCAAATAGAATAGAAGCCACCATATATAAGCCTTGGTGCGATAGATTTAGTGCAAGGGGATAATAGGTTTTCCCCCCAAGATACTCACCATTTGGCTCCTTGGAGGAGAGGTAGAAATCCTTGGCTTTGCGTAGGCTACTTGTAGCCTTTTGAGGAGAGGGTGATTGGGTTATCCTTCCAGTCCCGGAGGCCCCTATCTGCCACCTCTTGACAATGACAAAAGTGGGTACCCCCTATTAGGGTGCTCACACTTGCATCATAGAGATTCTAGGTTGTGGGCTGAGTTATCACATTGTATCCATTTCCTTAGGATAGAAATTATTTAAAGTGTCTTCTATTGTGCGAAACCAATGGAAATCATGGGCTTTGTTTGAGCCCCAAACATACACTTTGTGTTTAGATATTAGGACAAAACAAAGACAATTATTTTCATTCTGTCTATTGTGTCTTCACAATTCACAAAACAAAACCTCAAACTGTCAAAAACACTTCACCTTTAAACTTTCGATAGACTCCCCTTAAGACTCTCTCTCTCTCTCTCTCTCTCTCTCTCTCTCTCTCTATCTCTCTCTCTCCCCTTAAGACTCTCTCTCTCTCTCATACTTTCTCTCATACTCTCCTTACAGGTCAAGCACAAAATCAAGTGGATGCTCCTGCTACAAAAGTTGGAGAAGGGTCAACCCAAGTTCAAACAAGTATGCACATCTTTACTTCTTGTAAAGCGGAAAATCGTGATCGAACCCTAGTTTCTCTCCCCTCTTCCAACTCCGAGGAGAGAGAAGGGAGAGTCTCTAGGGTTGATGGTTTTCACTTAGGGGAGAGACTTTACATTCAAAAGAGGGGTTGAAACCCACAAGATCCAATCCCACACAATGCAAGATTGGATGCTAAATGTGTTTCAAGGGTTAAGAAAGCAAGGCTACCCTCTTTTGTAAAGAATGTTGATAGAAGAATTAAGCTAGGAATGCATAGAAAGTGATAAAGATTCACTTATAAACTGAGATAGGGATATAGGATGAAGCTGCGGACCTGGAATTAGCAGTAAAATGTCGATACGGCGCTGTCTTGCAAATTTGAGCAAAAGTTGACGGGACGATGGCGCCCGGCGTGCACACGGTCCTTCAAAAAATCTGCGAAACGAAGGGGGATTTGTTCGTCTCTGCACAAGGATTCCAGATCTTCAATTTCAGCCGCGTACCTGCAACCTACACATAGAAAAGTGAAGACGATTGGGGGGTTAGGGATTAGGGGTTTGCCTTTAGGTCAAACCCCGGTTTTGGAATTAACCAAGAAATGAGAAATGCTGTAAATGTAAATGTCTGTAATGTAAAACAAGTACTAATACCTTGTTGTAAGGATGTTTGTATCCTTATGTGCGAAGGTATAGATGTTGTTGTTTGTTGTATGTTTGTATGTTGTACGTAGCATGTAGTATGTGATCTCCTCTTCAATGGTTGAATCCTTGTCTTGAATGCAACACTTAGCCTTGAATGGAGACTTAGAATGATCAATTGCTTGAAGGAATGCTTGAATGCTTGAATGCTTGAGTATAGTTTCCACGCTTTTTCCATCATATCGAATGAAAGAGGAAAATGTAGTTTATATACTTGTCAATTAGGGCTGATAGACTGATTTTCCCGACCTTAGGCCGATCAGGAAAGATAATTTTCCAATTTGCAAACATAAAGACCCGAAGTCCAAAAGAGACCGGGCCCAAAATAGGACCCAGGGACCAGGGCACTGGGCGCCATGGTCCTGGGGGACCAGGGCGCTGGGCGCTCTGGTCCCACCTCCCGGGACAGTAGGGTGCAAAGGAGGTTCAGGCCAGGGTGCAAGAAAATGCAGTTTTCAGTGTCATAATCAGGTTTCGGGGTCTCCATTTAGGTTGCGTGTTGCGTCGCCATCGTGAAGACCCAAATGTGGTCAAAATTGCAAGTGTCACAATTTTAGGACGCTACATTTAGCCCCCACTTTAGCGGGAGTATAAGCGTAGGCTCATACTTCCGATAAAGTACAAGGAAACAACATTGAAAAACTTTCACCACGTCAAGGAGGCAAGATACACCAAGCCCCCAGTGGACTAAGGATCTTACGACTTCGATTGACAAAGTAAAAGGGAAGATCATGAGGGAGAACCATGACTATCAGTAGTAAGGTTCCCTCACTATGAGTTATGCAAGAAAGATATCAAAAATTTTCAAGGCAAAGCTAAATTTGTCAAGAAATTTTCAAGTATCTTGAAAAGATATGAACGGGATGTATGCCCCCCTACGTTAAAGCGATCGCACACGCCTCACCGGGGGTGATTGCTTTAAGGTAGTGATACATATAAGAAAATGAAAAAGGGAAAGGAGCACGTTATCACAAGGATTTAGCCCCCAAGTGTGAGATAAGCCCAAGGATAATAGACACAAAACATAAAGCACGAGGTGACTTCACTTTCCTCGGGGTCAGTATGCTGTATGATAATTCATGTATATCATATGTATGTATGCATAATTGTTCTTCATTCCCCAATCAAGGAAGGTCACCTAGAAGAAGGGAACACATGTGTCTTTTGAGTCAACATGAGAGAGATCGAGAGATCTCAATACTTTGCATCATCCTCAAGTAGACAACACTAAGGACAACAAATAGAAGAATGAGAATAACATAGAGAAGAAGTAACAAAAGAGAGGAGGAGAGAATCTGCTATGCTAATGAAACTAGTCTAGCATGTCATCTACCCCTGATCTTGCTGATCAATGTTTCGGGAAGGCAGGGAACACGCTAGAGGAGGAACATCCAACACAGCAGATGGAGCTATCACAAGATCCAAACAAGGCCTATGTTCATGTTCCGAGCCACATTGTTCTTTTCTAGGAGCTAGGATAAGTGCTTTAGAAAATTCGTTAGATAAATGGTTATCAATATCAACAAGTTCATATTCACTATCAGAATGAACAGGAGAAGTAGCATTTTCATCATGAATAACATTTTCATCTATATCATCATCAAGATTTATAAAAATAGGATCTTTAACTCGCACAGGATCAAGACCATCATGCATCTTATGTTTAGGAGATTTCGGCTCAATTTCCGGCTGAGGAGAAAATGGAATAATGCTTGTTGAAGGTGTTTTTGGGGATTGTAAAGTTTGAGCTCTAAGACGACGCTTTCGCCGGCGTTCACGTGCAGAACGATTTCGTCTAGTCTTAGTAGGAAGTTGAGAAGATTGAGGAGGAGGAATGTTCTCATCCTTATCA
This sequence comes from Cryptomeria japonica, assembly GCF_030272615.1. Classification (NCBI taxonomy): domain Eukaryota; kingdom Viridiplantae; phylum Streptophyta; class Pinopsida; order Cupressales; family Cupressaceae; genus Cryptomeria; species Cryptomeria japonica. The sequence goes on from NC_081412.1 coordinate 181,507,419, forward strand.
CTTGGGTGTTTAGGTTGTGGTCTCTTAGGCTGAACAATAGGAGAAGAGGAAGGTCTCTTCTCTCCATAAGAGGAAGGAGGAGGAACTGCTCCATATAAAGGAGGAATATTTGGTTTTGGAAGGAGACCAAGTCCATCATGACGAGGAGGGATAGGTCTACTTTTAGGGAGTTTATTAATCATAGGCATAGTCACATCCATAGGGATGGGTTGGGAATCTTCTTGAGGAAAGACATTAGTTTTATATTTCAAAGGAAGAACTTCCTTCTCAAGAATGATAGGAATGTCAAATTTGGGTGTTCTAGGTTCACTTAGAGATAAGATCATATCTGTTTTCCACTTTTGATAAGATTTGAAAAGATGATCACTTCGCGGAGGAAGAGATTGGAATTGTTTAGGCCAAAAGTAATCAAGAGGAACGCTAGAAGTTCTTTCAGCTGGTTTAAAGAGACTATGATTGACAGTAACAACTTCACCATTATGGGGAAATTTCAAACACTTGTGAATAGGAGAAGTGATAGCTTTCATGGAAGATAGCCAAGGATAGCCAAGCTTCACACAAAATTGTTCGGAAGATGGAATAATAGCAAAGTCCACATCAAGGGATTTGTTATGGACCTCAATAGGTAATGTAATAGAACCAATTGCAGGAGAAGAAAATGCGTCAAATAATTTCACAACCACGTTTGTTTCATCATAGATCACTTGATTCAATTGCAAAGTAAAAAGAAATTCTTCAGTAATGACATTAACCATACAAGAAGGATCAATAAGCACTCCACGGCAAGGTGTATTCTTGACTTTTGCAACTATATATAAAGGACCATCAGGTGCCCTGATAGTTTCACTGGAATCAAATGTGATGGAAGGTTCTTTAGGGATTTTCTGTTGCTCCACAAAATTAATCACATTCAGAGTCATAGAAACGAGATCATCAGGTGAGACAGAGGAATCAATAGTATCAATCGCATTAGAGGTATGAGAAGGCAATGGATCAGTAAAAATCTAAAGATTTTGGTTAGGAGGAGCTACAGATGTATTGCCTTTATCATTCACACCAGAAACAGAGATAGTATTATTATCAATCAAATCTTGAATTTTCCCCTTTAAAGCAAAACATTTTTCAGTATCATGCCCAGGTTGACGATGAAATTGACAAAAAGATTTGTTATCAAAATAAGGTGAAGTAATCTTTGCAGGATCAATTTGCCTTATAGGAGGAAGAGTAAGCACATTTTGTTCCAATAACTTATTCATAATACTATGCAATGATTCATTCAAAGGAGTAAACTTTCTTTCTCTCTTGAAAAACTTAGAAATAGGAGACACACCTGATGCTGCATTCACATTGTTGTTGATGATGTTTTCATTGAATTTAATGGACTCTCTGTTCGGTTTAAACTTCCCAAATGGTTGTTGACTACTATCACCCTTATCACTCGGAGTCATAGGATGTGATTGTTCCATTTGACTCACAGTCAGTTGATAATTGTGAAGAGTTGCGCACAACTGTTGGAAAGAAGTAAACTCAAAAAATAGGAGTTTGTCTCGAATATCTTTTTGTAAATTAGAAATAAAGATTCTTTGAATATCATTGTCAGGCACTGGAAAGGAAATTTGAGCATACAAATGCTTATATCTACCAATGAAATCAGTCACTTTTTCTTTAACACCTTGTTTACAATGCATTAAATCAATCAAAGTAACTTTAGGACTTATATTGTTTTGAAATTGTTGAATGAAAGCATTTGCAAGTTGTTCGAAAGAAGTAATAGAATAAGAAGGCAACGAGCAATACCATTGTAGGGCTTTGTCTCTTAATGTTCTAGTAAACAGTTTTGCAAGCAACCTTTGGTCATAAGCAAAATCAGTACATATTGTTTGAAAGGTCTTAACATGTGTTAGAGGATCACCCTTACCATTATAAAGCTCCAAATGTGGAATTTCAACATGTTTAGGGGGAATAGCTCGAACAATGTCAAGAGAAAGTGGGCTCGCAACATCAAATGTGGGCACACTAAACTTAGATTGATTCATAGAGGCAATTTGTTGCTGTAAAGAAGAGACAGTTTGTGCAAGATTGTTAATGGTCGCTTCAGTCGAAGAGTTCATATTAGACGTGTTAGATTGTGATGGAGGTGTTATGTTATTGAAAGAAGGTAGAGAGTAAGGTGGTGGGACACTATGATAGTTAGTCATAGGAGATGATTGGACAGGAGGAACACTACAAGGAGGAATGGAATGATTAAACGAGTTGCCTCCTTGCGTCATGTTCATTTGTGGTGATATAATAGGAACACTCATTGAAGGAGTGAATGAAGAAGTTGGATTGAATGAAGGAAGAGGGTTAATTGAAAAAGAGGGATTGCCCCCATGACTAGTGATCATAGGAGGAATATCTTGTATTGTGGTAGTCATTATGTTTGATGTAAAAGTAGGTATACTAGCAATAGAAGTTGTCAAAGGAATAGAATGATTGACTTGTGTAGGAGGTTGTGTATAACCTAAGGTTTCGGCACAACTCTTCATAGGCATCACATTTGAATCCACAATGTGTGCAATACCACGCAAAATATCAATTCCATTCTTATCACTTTGAAGCATACGTTTTAGACCCTCAATTAAAGGAAGAGCTTGACTATCAGGGTATTCTTGAGACATCCATTGTCGAAAATCATCAAATTGGTTATCCAATTTTGAAAGTTGTTCTACAGAAACCTCATGGAGAGCTTCTTCATCATTAAGAGGATTAGAGGAATTACCCATGTCCTCGTTAAAAAGACCATTCAAATTAGGTTCCATCTCCTCAGTAATTAAACCTTGGAAGGACTTAATTCTAAGGCTTCGTCTAACGGGAATAGTGTAAGTAGGACTTATTGTTGTAAAACTCATGCACTAAAGAAAGAGAGAAGATTTTGAATTTTAGAGGTAGCAAATTTTAGTAAAACGAACCAATCTTCTAGATTTAAGCTGTAAAATGCAATCAGGACAATCTCCCGAAATTTCGGAAAAAATGTCCGGGACCGTGGCGCTCGGAGTGCACACGGTCCTCGCAACTTTTTTCGAAATTTGCAGGGATGAAAGTTATGATGATTTTACAGCTAACCTGAAAAAATTGAGTGATTTTACGATCTGTAGATAGGCCAAATTAAAGTTGCAATCTCAAAATTGAACCCTACCAAGATTGTCGAAAAATGCAAAATTTGAATTTTGAAAAAGAGAGGGAAACTGAAATTTTGAATTTTATGATTTTAGAGGGAATGTTAAGAGCAATGTAAGTTTTGAAATTTGAAAGTTGACTCAATTTCACGCAAAAATCAATTTTAAAAGCGGAAATCAAAGTTGTTGTAATTAAGCACTTAATTTCAAAAGTCACAAATTGCAAAAATTTGAATAAATCACTGAAATTTCGAATGAATGCCAACACACTTTTCAGATTTAGGATAGTAAGAAACACAATTTTGACACAAATTTCAATTTCAACAATTTTTGAATGATTAGAAGCCTCAATCCAAGCAATCACTAAACCAACTTTGACTGTAATTTTGAAGGTGTTAAAATTGATAAAATCAGCCAAAATTCTGGATTTTAGCAGGAAAATACAGTAAGATCTCGCTCCCGAAATTTCAGAAAAAATGTCGGGGATGATGGCGCTCGGAGTGCACACGGTCCTCGCAACTTTTTTCCAAATTTTCAGGGATGAAAAATATTGTGATTTTATTGCGGAATCCAAAGTTACAGCTGATTTGGAAATGTTTTGATCAGTGAAATTGTTGGACAAAGGTTGAATCAAGAGGGTTTCAAAAATTAGGGTTTTGACACTTAACCACTTAATTTTCAAAATCAAAGCACAAATATGAATTGATAATTTGTAATAGAAGGGCAGATCTGAAACAAGCATCAACAATTAAACATTTCACAAGTTTAATTACTTAAAAAGAAAATTTAGGGTTTTTATGCAATTAACCTCTAAAATTTTGCCAAAGATCAAACATGGAAATGTAATCAAGGAATCCAATTTTCAGATCTAACTATGAATAATCAGAAAGGATGTTCACGTCGGGTTCACCAAAATGTAAAGCGAAAAATCGCGATCGAACCCTAGTTGCTCTCCCCTCTTCCAACTCCGAGGAGAGAGAAGGGAGAGTCTCTAGGGTTGATGGTTTTCACTTAGGGGAGAGACTTTACATTCAAAAGAGGGGTTGAAACCCACAAGATCCAATCCCACACAATGCAAGATTGGATGCTAAATGTGTTTCAAGGGTTAAGAAAGCAAGGCTACCCTCTTTTGTAAAGAATGTTGATAGAAGAATTAAGCTAGGAATGCATAGAAAGTGATAAAGATTCGCTTATAAACTGAGATAGGGATATAGGATGAAGCTGCGGACCTGGAATTAGCAGTAAAATGTCGATACGGCGCTGTCCTGCAAATTTGAGCAAAATTTGACAGGACGATGGCGCCCGGCGTGCACACGGTCCTCCGAAAAATCCGCGAAACAAAGGGGGATCTGTTCGTCTCTGCACAAGGATTCCAGATCTTCAATTTCAGCCGCATACCTGCAACCTACACATAGAAAAGCGAAGACGATTGGGGGGTAGGGATTAGGGGTTTGCCTTTAGGTCAAACCCCGATTTTGGAATTAACCAAGAAATGAGAAATGCTGTAAATGTAAATGTCTGTAATGTAAAACAAGTACTAATACCTTGTTGTAAAGATGTTTGTATCCTTATGTGCGAAGGTATAGATGTTGTTGTTTGTTGTATGTTTGTATGTTGTACGTAGCATGTAGTATGTGATCTCCTCTTCAATGGTTGAATCCTTGTCTTGAATGCAACACTTATCCTTGAATGGAGACTTAGAATGATCAATTGCTTGAAGGAATGCTTGAATGCTTGAATGCTTGAGTATAGTTTCCACGCTTTTTCCATCATATCGAATGAAAGAGGAAAATGTAGTTTATATACTTGTCAATTAGGGCTGATAGACTGATTTTCCTGACCTTAGGCCGACCAGGAAAGATAACTTTCGAATTTGCAAACATAAAGACCCGAAGTCCAAAAGAGACCGGGCCCAAAATAGGACCCAGGGACCAGGGTGCTGGGTGCCCTGGTCTTGAAGGACCAGGGCGCTGGGCGCTCTGGTCCCACCTCCTGGGACAGCAGGGTGCAAAGGAGGTTCAGGCCAGGGTGCAAGAAAATGCAGTTTTCAGTGTCATAATTAGGTTTCGGGGTCTCCATTCAGGTTACGTGTTGCGTCGCCATCGTGAAGACCCAAATGCGGTCGAAATTGCAAGTGTCGCAATTTTAGGACGCTACACTTCTCTCTCTATCTTGAAATCCTTTTAAACTTATTAATACTTGGGTGATCAAATATATTTAGTCTCTCTATATATTTCTCTAATACTCTCTTTATGTAGGCCAAGCACAAGAACAAGTTGAAGTTCAAGCTGCCAAAGTTGGACAAAGATCATCCCAAGCTCAACACGATGAGGCTCAAAAAAATGTTGGACAAGGGGAAGCACAATTTCAAGCAATGGAAGTTGGAGAAGGGTCAATATTGCTTCCTACTACTGGTATCAATGAGAATATGGATCTAGCTCAATCTATAAAGAGAAAAATTAATTACAAAATCTTAGACCATTTAATAGAAATGGATGTGGAGAAATTGAGATATTATGTTGAACAACCTACACATACTAATAGGAGGAAATTGAATAAAAATTCAAAGAAAATACTTGCTCAATTTGAGAATCTTGATACACTTGAAAAGATGCAACTGTTATCAATTGCACTTCTTAATAACGAGTTAAAAGATCCATTAAAATTGTTGGGTGTAGATACTACATTGAAGAAGAGGAAATTTCCCAACCTACATAAAGATATTGTTGAATGTGTTAAGGGTGGTTTGGGTTCAATTGGGAAACAATCTAGATCTATGGATAAGGCCATTTCAAGAAGAGTGATATTGACATCTATTGCAAATAAAAACATGTTGCAAAAAAGACAAATCTCCTCACTTTCATCTGAGATTGGATATAGTAGGAAGATAATGTCATGTTATGTGAAAAGGAGAAATAATTTGGATGATAGTACATTGGAAGGAAATTGGGCAATAACGTGTATAGCTCCTCGTTATGATGGGATTGAAGATGGAGTTAGGAACTTGGTCACACTACATTTTAGAATGATCATACACGTCCTTCATCAAATAGTAGAGATGTCATCAAACATAGGATTGGGCCTAATGAATATGTGCTACATACAAAAAATTGGTTGGACACCACACAACATGAATTGTATTTTTCATTTTGTAATTCAAATCCAAACATAAAGATTGGACATACAATGTTTGAAAGATTAAAGCCATATTATATGAAGATAAACAAAGATTTTGAAACTTGTTGTTGCCGTTATCATATTGAATTTGATATATACTATCAAGCATTTTGAAAGATGATAGAAGAAAGTGTTGGTTTTGAAAATGCTCTACCTAAATGACCAAGTTAGTTCATAGCATCAATTTTATGTGACAAATCAGATGATAATGCAATAAGTCAAATAGATTGCATAAATGGAAAATGTGAAACTTGTGGTAGTTTGGCTAAATTCCCTTTGAGAAATGAAGATACTGTCACGACAAGGATGGTAAAATGTAAGAGTTACAAATACATAAAGTTTAAAAGAAAATTCGGGAAAGTATCCATAAGGTTAGGATACGTTCAAGATGAGATACCCGTTGGATCCTTTATGGAAAATTTTTGCAAATTGATTCAACCCTATATACGTCATGATTTTTTTGCTAAGTGGCAAGAACAACAGTTCCAAATACCTAGAGACACTTTCCCACCTCGAACAATTTTATCAATTGTCGACTTTGCCAAAAATTACTCTTTTGTTCATAAAAAACAAATTCAATCAAAATATTCCTTTTCAGAGCTGATCACTATTATTGTCCAGGTGTGTTATCGACATGCACAATTAGATGTGGATGGTTTTGAAAGTACATTTGAAGCAAAGTTCATCAAGAAATAATATCGCTTTTATGTTAGTGATGATAAAGGGCATGACACACATTTTGTGGAACATTGTTTTAAGAAGTTTTTTGGTTATTTGGACAACAGGGGCTAAAAAATTGAGAAGCATTTTGTTTGGTCAGATGGATGTGTGACACAATTAAAATCATCAAGGCCATTTTATGCACTATGTAGATATCATCGAAACCAAAAGATACCACATATTTGGAGTTTCTTCAAGAGTGGACATGGAAAGGGTGAACATGATGGTGTAGGAGCTTGCATCAAACATTCTTTAAGAAAGTATCAAATGAATTATCAAGGATTTTGAATAAAATATGCACATGATGTTGTTGAATGGTGCAAGACACACTTCATAGCAAATGAGGCTAGTACATCATTAGGATTCGATCGAGTCATACCATACAGAGTGTTCTGGGAGATATCAGGTAACCAAGTACAATCTTTGAAAATTTGATTTCAAATGTTTAAAGCTTTCAAATTATTAAATTAAAATTTTAAATTTACTTAATATATATAATTGAATTGAATATTTATGTGAAAATAAAAAAATAAATTATATTTTGAGGATGTGGATAGAAGATCAATGCATGGATGCAAGACGACAGAGAAACCAAGATCCTTGCATTATGCCATGAGTACAGATAGTCACATGTGGTCATTGTACACAAGGGATTACTCATGCTTTTGTTTCAACTGCATCTTTGGAAACTCTAATGAATGCATCAACCAACAACATGGATATGTGAATGCATGGAAATTGGTGCCACTAGAAGTTACTAATACAAATGATGAAGATGAGGACGAAAGCTTCGATGAAATTCTATTGATTTCTATCGATTATGATCATATTTCAGGATTGATCAAAATTGGTATGTGTATAAATAATTTACAATATTTTTTCAATTTACGTTCATGATTCAATATATTTAATAGTTAAATTTATTGATTTAATTTATATGCGTACATATACAAATTTGACCAAGAAATTTATTGCAGTCATAGCAAAGCCTGAAAATGTAGGAGTTATTTACTATTTATTACGTTGCACAGAGGAGAGGAAGAAGTTGACAAAACTAGAAATAAGCGATGAAATGTTGTTTCCCATAGGTTGAATGTACTTTTAATATTATATTGACATCTATTTATTGATAGATCTTAAAGTTGTATCTTGCATTAACATTGATCTCTAGCTATCTGATACATTGTTTGAAATCTAATTTTTTAAAATCTAATTTGAAATGTTCTTTTTGGCACGTGTAGGTTTAGTTATTGTGCAAGGAACATATTTGAAGCAAATCAAATTAGATAAACATGGGATTCACTTTATTGATTATCAATGTGACAACAAGGTCTATCAATATAGCCACCTTGTAATTGCTAGCTTCCTAACTCTTCATCCAGTTGTAGGATGTGGCATTCGTAAGTGGATACTAGATACTGATGATCATGAGAAAATATTAAAAGTTATCCAAGAGCGGGATGAACCACTTGATGTGGCCTAGAGAGAGAGAGAGATAATACATACTGAACAATTGATTTGACATTTATATTTATGTCTTAAGGGGATACATAGTTAGGACATGGTTCTTAAGGGTCTAACTCAAACTCTTATTCACTACATGTATGAACATGATATTGATGAATAATGATGAACTAATAAGGTCCTAACCGGTACTGAGAGGGGGGGGGGTGAATCAATACACACAAAAACTGCTTCAACACTTTGACAAATCAAAACATAGCTAACCGATTATCTTCACCATTGTACTTATCCATAGCAATACCGGTTAAACATAGATACTTCAGACAACATTCAATAGATCTCAAATCTTGATGACTAATTCACCGACATAATCATGCATGAGTTGTATCAATAATACAACAACTAATTAACACTGCATGTATATCTAACTTAATCGGAATCACACAACCATCACATGAAAAACTCACAACCCATAACACACAAATTTTTCACGTGGAAACCCAAATGGGAAAAACCACGGTAGGGATGAATACCCACAAGCTTATTTATGAACTCTTTTGAAGTCTGCTATGTTAGGAGCCTAGTCTGGTTAAAGAATTTACAATAAAGGTTCCATTAGGAACTGATCCTGTTAGGGATCACCAGGTTAAGGGATGGCTATATACCCTGTTAAAGGTTGAAACCCTGTTAAAGCCTACCTTGCTAGAGGATTTAAATAACTCAATGAATTGGAGCCACCTGGTTAGAGGATTTACAACAAAGCCTATTAAAGCTACCCGGTCAAGGGATTTACCTTATGATGAAATGGTTAGAAGACAACAGGTAACACAATGATCTAGTAACAACACTCCTTGCTAAGGCAGATCCTTTTCAGTTCCTCTCTTCTGCAATCACACTCTGCAGATTCCTCACTCTGGTTTGGAAAGTATTAAATCTCCAACATACAGACACAAACACAACTTTTGCCAACCACTATAATAACAAAAGTCATTGACCTTATAGACAATAATTAGGTCAGTAGCATAAACCCTAAACCCTAATCATTTAAGGTTTACAATTACAAGCGGTCCAATCCTGACCGTCAAATACATTACATAGAATGAAATGATCTAAGACAGATCTCAAGTCATTCTGCATCATCCAATCTTCATTGCATCCGGAAAATAGAAACCCATCATGCACTTTTCACATATCACTAAGAAAAACGCACATTCCTAAGGTAGACATTCAATGCATTCAATCTTCACATGAAAGATCCTCAAAGAAATTCTTCACGTGCACACAGATGACATGGCATCTTGATCCTTATCCTTATTCTTAACTAACTCATCACAAAACATCATCGGTTGCACCGCACAAGCCAAATCAAAAACCCTAGAGTTGAACTGAGACTACCAATCGGTAGTCACACTTACTGAACCCCGACACCAGTCCACTCCATCCCAGTTGACCATAACCGCTTCCAATCTTCATACCGGTGCATACTGGTTCACTTTCTTGAGCACTTATTGACATCAATGACAACATACATTGTCACTACTTCATCATATTCCAATAATCTCCCCCTTTGACATTGATGGCAATACTTAGTGTATCAGTGCTCAGTATCTGCACCATGCTCAAAATCATATACCAGTTCATCTTTCTCAAGATCACCACCACCACCTGAACTGGTCAGTGTGTGCTTTGCACACTTACTTTTCACACTTTCATATTTTCCTTCAAACATATATCTTCTCTCCCATATATCTTCATCATCAGATGTATTCTCCCCACTTGACAATAATGCCAAAGTGGAGGCACAAGCTTCCGGTCTCCACTATGCTACTCCCCCTATGGAGTAGTATCCTTCAACACATCAATCTTGTAAGATCTGACATGGTAGTACTAGACTGATGTGGATCACACAACTTTAGTTTACTTCATGAAGGGGTAGAACCCCTAATTCACCTCTCAAATAGGTAAATGTAGTCTTAGGTAAGGGCTTAGTGAATATGTCTACTAGCTGCTCCTTACTGGACACATGTTCTAATACAACCTCTTTATTCTGAACCTTTTCTCTCAAGAAATGATACTTGAGCTCAATATACTTGGTCCTAGCATGCAATACTAGATTTTTGGAAATGTTTATTGCACTACTATTATCACAGAAAATACTCACCGGTTCAGATATAGTCACTTTGAAGCCATTCAGTACATGCTTCATCCAAATTGCCTGAGTGCAGTTCATAAATGCTGTCACATACTCTACTTCAGCTGTAGACTAGGAAATAAAACTCTGCTTCTTTCTCGTCCATGAGACTAGTCTTCCACCAAGGAAGAATGCTCCACCGATTGTGCTCTTTTGTTCGTCCACATTACTTGCCTAATCTACATCTGTAAACACTTTGAGATCAAATTCACCATTGTATGGATACCACAATTTATAATCAATTATCCCTTTCAGATATCTAAGAATCCTCTTTACCACTACCAAGTGGGATTCTCTTGGACTCTTCTGAAAACGGGCCACTATGCCCACTGCATGAGCAATATCTAGTCTATTGTGCACCACATAGTGTAACTTACTGATCATCGACCGATACTCCTTCTCATCCACCAATGCTATATCACCCTCCTTTGTTAGTTTGCAACCGGTCACCATTGGCATTCCAACTGGTTTGCTCTCCTCCATGCCAAAGGTCTTCAATACCTCTTTGATATACTTGGACTAGGTAATGAGGTAATGAAGATACCCTATTTCATCTGCTGAATTTGTAGACCAATGAAAAAATTTATCTCTCCAGTCAGAGACATCTCAAACTCCTTTTTCATCACATTTTTAAATGCATGACTCATGTCATCATCTCCACCGAAGATTATATCATCTACAAATACTTCACATATCAGAATCCGATCACCTTCAGATTTCAGGTAGATGTTGCTATCCTCACTTATTCTCTGAAATCCTATCTTCACAAGATGAGAGTGTAGTCATTCATACCATGCCCTCAGTGCCTGTTTCAATCCATACAGGGCCTTGTGTAATCTGCACACCATGTCACTATCTTCTGACAAAGAAAACCCATTTGGTTGCTTGATATACACTTCTTCCTCCAAGATTCCATTCAAGAAGGTAGACTTCACATCCATCTGGTATACCTTAAATCCCTTAAATACTACAAATGCCAGTAGCATCAGACACCTTCCAGTCTAGCCACTGGGGCAAAGGTTTCTCCATAGTCTTCTCCTTCTTCTCGAGCATATCCCTTGCATACAAGTCTTGCCTTGTTCCTTACCAATGTGCCTTCTTCATTCAGCTTATTCCTGAAGACCCATTTGGTACCTATGACATTCTTGTGTTTTGGTCTGGGTACCAAGGACCATGTTGCATTCTTCTCTTTCTGGTCCAACTCCTCTTCCATTGCCTTATCCAGTATTCATCGGTAAGTGCCTTTGTAGTGGTCTTAGGCTTAAATTATGAAATTATGCAAGAATTTTCTTTCACCTTTCTCCTTGTAAGTATTCCTACATCTTTGTATTCTATAATTTGCTTTGGATCATGATGTAGTCTTACATACCTAGGAATGACTGTAGCTGGTTCAACTTTCTTTTCCTCTTCTTTTTCCACTTCATCTTCTTCTTCACCTACCGAAGCTTCTATTGGTACACAAACACTGAGGTCTTTGCAGTGTTTGTCACTTGTTTCTTTCTTAACCGGTTCCTAGAAGGCTAAGCCCGGTTCATCTTCCGTTTCCTTGTTACCAGTTTCTTGAGGCTTCTTAGGGGATTCATCAACCCTAACATTGATACTCTCAACAATCTTCTGAGTCCTCCTGTTGTAGCACTTGAGAGCTTTGCTTTTAGTGGAATATCCCAGAAATATTCCTTCATCACACTTAGCATCAAACTTTCTCAGGTGCTCACCTCTCATGATATAGCATTTACTCCCAAACACTTTAAAATAACTCACATTGGGAGTTCTCCCATTCCAGTACTCATAGGGGGTTTTGTCTTTACCTTTCTTAATGAGTACCCGGTTCATGGTATAGACTACAGTGTTCACCGCTTCTCTCCAAAATGTGTGAGCGACATTTCCTTGGATCAACATAGTTATGGCCGCTTCAAGTACAATCTTGTTGTTTCTTTCTGCTATGGTGTCCTTGGGGCAGACAATTTCCTCTTAATCCCATTCTCCTCATAGTACTTATTGAATTCATCAGAAGTGAATTCACCTCCCTGATCGGTTCTTAGGAATTTTATCCTTCTACCACTCTCCTTCTCGGCCACCAATGCTCTAAAGACTTTGAACTTTCCAAATGTCTCAGACTTGTCTTTCAAGAATATGACCCACATCATTCTTGAGCAATCATTGATAAGAATCATGAAGTACTGATCTCCCTAAATGCTTCTAGTTTTCATTGGACCACATAGATTGGTGTGCCCTAGATCAAGTAAGTTCTCTGTGGAAAAGGACTTACCTTTGAATGTTGAGGAAGACATCTTCCCAAGTTGACATTCTCTGCACAAGGCACTCTCTGGTTTGTTTAGCAAAGGCAATCCTCTTACTGCCTTGATCTTACTAGCCTTTACAATATTTTCAAAATTCATATGACAAAGTCTCCTATGCCATATCCAATTGTCATCAAATTTCGCCATCAGGCACTGACTAATCTTGGCGTTTAGCTAAAATAGGTTTCCTTTGGTCTACTTACTAGTGGTAATAAGTTCACCACTCTTTCTAGTTATTATGTAGACTCCATCTTTGAACTCCAGAATGAGTCTTTGTCGTTCAGCTGAGCAACACTCAAAAGGTTGTGTTTAAGGCCTTCCATCCAATAGACATCATCCACATTGCTCTTTCCATTTAGTGAGATGGATCCTTTTCCTTTCACCATGTAGGGTGCATCGTTGCCAAACTGGACAACACCGCCATCATATTCTTCAAGAGTCAGAAACTTTCTCTGGTCACTGGTCATGTGGTGAGAACACCCGCTATCAATGATCCACTTATTAGAGTTGTCAATATGTGAGACAAGGGCTTTCTGGTCAGTCAACTCTTCCTTGACAACCACAAATACTATGTCCTCATTCACTTCATCCTCAAATTCCTTATCGGTAACAACTTCATCCATTGCAACAAGACAATTTCTCCTACCTACTCCTTTATACTTCCTAAACCTCTCCAGTTTATCCTTATTGTCATTATTAGGACAGTTAACAACTATATGTCCTATCTTATTGCAGGAAAAACACTTCAGAGGAAGCTTACCTCTGTATTTTTTGATGCCTTTTGGAAGTCTCTTGGCAAGAAGAGCTTCAGACTATATCAAAATCTCCTTATTGTCCATATCTTTGCTTGGCTTGGATTCATAACTGGTACTGACCTCTTTTCCTTTCTTGGTCGGTGCGGAGGAAACATACGCTCTAAAGGCTGACTTGGTCTTTTGAACACTACCATCATAGCTATTCAATTCATATGCAGTCAACTTTGCAATAATATAGTCTAAAGATACCTTGGTTTTGTCGATAGACCTTAGCTCCTGAATAGTGGCAACCCTGATTGCATAGACTGGTAAAAGTAATCTAAGAACTTTACTGACCATAGTGGTATCATCAATTGTTCCACTAGTGCTTTTGATCTCTCCAACCACTGTCTTGATTCTTATGCCATACCGCTGAATGGTCTCTCCTTCAACCATCCTCATATCTTCAAACTTTCTTCTAAGGCTTTCTTCCTTAGCCTTCTTGACATGTTCATCACCATCATAAGTGGATTCCAGTTTGTCCCATACTTCTTTTAGACTGTCCTTATCTTGTACATCAATAAACTCTACATCGGACAAGCTGCTAATAAGAGCTTCCATGACTTGCCCATTTTCTTGTATCTCTCTTTTCTGATCACTGGTTAGTGTGCTAGTGGGGATTACATAGGTATTCTCAACATAGCTTCAGTGCTGTGCACCCAAACTATTGATATATATCTTCATCATGTCCTTCCATATTGTAAAGTTGTCCATGTTGAACTTAGGACCTTCCCTCTTCATCATTAAAACATGATATTTTGCCTCAAGCGGTTAAGCTTATATCACCGAGAACCTGGATGTGCTCTGATACCAATTGATGAATAATGATGAACTACTAAGGTCCTAACCAGTACTAAGAGGGGGGGGGGGGTGAATCAGTACACACAAAAATTGCTTCAACTCTTTGACAAATCAAAACATAGCTAACTGGTTATCTTCACCACTGTACTTAACCATAACAATACCGGTTAAACACAGATACTTCAGACAACATTCAATAGATCTCAAATCTTGATGACTACTTCACCGACATAATCATGCATGAGTTGTATCAACAATACCACAACTAATTAACACTGCATGCATATCTAACATAATCAGAATCACACAGTCTTCACATGAAAAACTCACAACCCATAACACACAGATTTTTTACGTGGAAACCCAAATGGGGAAAACCACGGTGGGGATGAATACCCACAAGCTTTTTTTGTGAACTCTTTTGAAGTCCACTCTATTAGGAGCCTAGTTCGATTAAAGACTTTACAATAAAGGTTCTGTTAGGAACCGATCTTATTAGGGATCACCCGGTTAAGGGATGGATATATACCCTGTTAAAGATTGAAACCCTATTAAAGGTTACCTCACTAGAGAATTTAAATAACTCAATGAACTTGAGCCACCTGGTTAGAGGATTTACAACAAAGCCTGTTAAAGCTACCCAGTCAAGGGATTTACCTTATGTTGAAATGGTTAGAAGATAACAGGTAACACAATGATCTGGTAACAACACTCCTTGCTTAGGTAGATCCTTTTCAGTTCCTCTCTTCTGCAATCACACTTTGCAGATTCCTCACTCTGGTTTGGTAAGTATCAAATCTCCAACATGCAAATACAAACACAACTTTTGCCAACCACTACAATAACAAAACTCATCGACCTTATAAACAATAATTAGGTCTGTAGCATAAACCCTAAACCCTAAATATTTTAGGTTTACAATTACAAGGGGTCCAATCCTGACTGTCAAATACATTATATAGAATGAAACAATCTAAGACAGATCTCAATTTCATTTTGCATCATCCAATCTTCACCGCATCTGGAAAATAGTAACCCATCACGCGCTTTTCACATATCGCTAAGAAAAAGGCACATTCCCAAGGTAAACATTCAATGCATTCGATCTTCACGTGCAAGATCCTCAAAGAAATCCTTCACGTGCACACAATTGACATGGCATCTTGATCCTTATCCTTGTTCTTAACTAACTCATCACAAAACATCATCGGTTGCACCACACAAGCCAAACCGGAAACCCTAGAGCTGAACTGAGACTACCAACCGATAGTCACACTTAGTGAACCCCAACATCGGTCCACTTCATCCTGGTTGACCATAACCGCTTCCAATCTTCATACCGGTGCATACCGGTTCACTTGCTTGAGCACTTATTGACATCAATGACAACATACATTGTCACCGCTTCATCATATGCCAACAAATATTGTTTAAGGTTTTATGAAAATTTCTTTGTTGAACTTTAAATTGTTTAAGTCTTGAGTAAGGGGATGCCATTAAATAGATAAATGATTTTTAGATGTCTTAAGGGGATGTAATTACTAGGATACGACTTAAGGGGATGATTTAAATTACTACTAGGATATGGCTAAAGGGGACATGATTTATTTTCATTGCATGCAATTTAATTTAATATGTTGTTGATTGAATTAGATTTCCTTTAATTTTATCCGAGTGTAGATCTAGGACATGTAATTGTACTAGGATATGGCTTAAGAGGATTCTTTTAAATTCTTATGCATGTACTATCATGTTAAAAATAGAGTTTTATAATTTATTTTCATTACGTGCAATTTAATTTAATATGATGTTCATTGAATTAGATCTCATTTTATTATATAATCTTGGAAATGTCATTACCTTGAGTCCATGATTTTTAAAAGGCTTAAGGGGATGTTTAATTACGATATGGCTTAAGGGGACATGATTTATTTTTATTGCATGCAATTTAATTTAATATGTTGTAGATTGAATTAGATTTCATTTAGTCATATTGTTAAAACTAAAGTTTTATGGAATTTAATTTCATCATTTAATCTAGAATATATAACATTATATAATCTATGTAAATATATACACATGTATAGAGGTCGTGTGGTTAGAAGATATAAATTTTTAAATGCATGAATGTACACACACACATGTATATATGTATAAATTACATATTCGATTGATCATCTTTGAATTTGTATGTAGTTTTAACATCAAACATAAAAATTAGATCATCTTGAATGTATATAGATCATCAAAACATGTCAAACATTTATAGATTAGACCATCAAATGTACATGCATATAATGTACCTAAAAAGCATGTGTCAAACATATAAAGTAGATCGTCATTTAATGCATATATCTAAATCATCAAACATGTCAAATGTATATAAACTCTAGCTCATGTAAAACATACAAATTAGATCATCTTTCAAATGTATATAAATCAAATCATCAAATGTACATGAATATAACACCCAAGAACATGTCAAACATATAAAGAAAATAATCTTTTAATGCATATATCTAGATCATCAAACACACATGTCAAATGTATATATAAACTAGATCATGTCAAATGTATGTAACATCAAACAACACCATGTGTCAAATATACATATAAAGTCTACATCTATAATAAAATGTACAAAAATATATATCACATATTAAACAAAATGTCAACAATGTGTATAAAATTTAGATCATCAAATGTCTAGCTAGATGGCCTGACACCTTGGTCATCATGACAACTCCTAGTGGAGCGATCCTCTGAATAACCATCCTGCTTTGAAGGATGATCCAATCCTTGCAAATAAAGCAATTTAAATATATACACATGTTAAATAAGATATACATTATATGCATAAATTATAATCATTTAAAATTTATCGTACATATTATGTACGTAAAAATTTAAAACTCACATGTCCACTGGCGGTCACTTCGTCAAGTGAGTCTTGCCGACATACACGATCAGACCTCAAGGCAGGACTAACAAGTGACATCTCCATCTACAAAATTTATATATATTTACATGAAATCAAATTTGAATTTAGTTAAAACTTATTTAAATTATAAATTGGAAATTTGCAGTTAATGAGCATGATGTTTTAAATAAAATTTACTTGTGTAGAAGGTGGCATCTGATAGTATTCAGTCTCTTTAGCTACGATCGTGTCCACTAAAATACCAAGATGCTGTTCGGTCTCATCTAGAATAAAATGTATATCTGCATCATGAGCGGCCGTCACATATCCCAATAATGATGAATGTAGGGGACTGTGCAATCGGGATGGCATCGACGACGAATCTGAATGTGTTAACAAATCCATATAACCTGCCATTGTCATGCTAAAGTCAACATCCTCCAAGCCAATATCAGATGTATGATGTGCTATGCTCCCCAACTGATCGGTACCTTGTGTCTCTCCCTCTGTGCTAGCAATAGAATGGTCCATAGGTCGATCCTGATGTGTGCTAATGTCGGGGCCACCTAGTTGATAAGAATGATCATGAGATCCTGAATGTGGCTCATGAAAGATGGAGCCCACGTGACCTTTGATGTCTACTATAGGGATATGATGCTCAGATGCAATAAATGCATATGCATCCAAAAGATCCTCAGCTAAACTCATCAGTGTAACACGTGCTATGTCTCCTGTTAGACCCTCTAGATTAGTGGGTGAAGGGATGCCCGCTGTAGCATAAGGATCATCTGAGCTACTACCAGGGTGTGCTACATTGTATGAAGATCTAAAGCATTAATGACTCATCAAATACTAAATGACTAAAATCACTATATATCGAAGCGGTTGCAATTACAATGCCACCAACTCTATGTATGGCCTCCCAGAGCTGGGTACTACAAACAACCTCATATGCCTTAGGACCTAACGAAGGAGCAATAGTTGGTGCCCTCTGACCAATAATGACCCTATGTGCTTGAATATATCGATCAACTCAATGATAAGGGTCCCTGTTAGCAAGCCTACTATGACCCTGACCTAGATGGTGGCAAATCAGTGTAGTTCACCTTTTTATTCAGATGAACCTCAACATGCAACTGCTGTGCAAAATAAAGTGGAATTTGGTCGTTATTTAGATAACGAACATGTGCAACAAGGAAACGTGGGTACATCACAACAACCATATCCTCATCCTCACATCTGGTGACCTGATATCCCTTCACCACGTTTTTTCCCAAGTATGATGGGAAAAAATGCTATTTCAAAGTTTCCTTAGGCACTGAACTCTGAACCTTAGTAAGGGACAAACCATGACAAACCTCTTGCCGCTTCCTGGCAAGAACAAACTGTATAGTATCAATAGAATAGGCACTAGTGCCTTGAATATCATCCTTGATTTTCACAAGGATATCAAGAATTTACTAGCAAGTGTTTTTATAGATACTTGTGTTACTACTACTATTTATGGATGCTCTCAATCTTTTAATCTCACTATTTTTTCATGAGATCAGTTCCTGAGGGGGGATTACATCAGATCTTCCATGATCAATGTGATGATAATATATAGATCTGGTACAACAGAAGGATAATTTAATGTCACATGAAAATTGACTTAGACAAAATTACTGGATACATGTATTCAAACTAATTCTAAGATCTAATATTTAAATATTTATGGTCCATTAAAAGGAACAATTTAATTTTATTCTAAATATAAGATCTAGTAAGTTCTAAAAAGAGAGAGAGAGAGAGAGAGAGAGAGAGAGAGAGAGAGAGAGAGAGAGAGAGAGAGAGAGAGAGAGAGAGAGAGAGAGAGAGAGAGAGAGAGAGAGAGAGAGAGAGAGAGAGAGAGAGAGAGAGAGAGAGAGAGAGAGAGAGAGAGAGAGAGAGAGAGAGAGAGAGAGAGTTTTTCTTACTTGGGGGGGGGAGAGAGAGAGGGAAGACCTGTGAGTTGAGAAATTTAAGGAAAAGGATCAAAACATAAGTTTTTAAGAAGATCTTTAAGTCTCTAGTAGTTTAAATCAATGCTAATATGATGAGAATATACAAATTTAAAAAGGTCACACTTTAACAAAGATGTGTCTGGTTAATTGGTAGTTCTTTCATTGGTAAGTTCTCTATATTTCATGTTTTGATAATTACAAAATAATTATTGAAGGATCTAGTTTATTTAAAAAGTTTAAGTCTCTTAAATAAATATATATTTTATGTTTTTAATATTTTTATGTCTCATTTGATTTAGTTTAATAAAGAGATTAAATTAATATTTTATGTTTGATTTAAAATAACTAATAATTTTAACTTTTTCTAATCAACATATTATAACATTTTTTAAATCAAACATAAAACAACAACATAATATAATGTATACATGTAAATACATTTTTTTCTAACATGAAACATTAACATATATATAGTAATAATTTAAACTTTTTTTGATCAACATATAACATTTTAAATCAAACATAAAACAACATATAACATACATGTAAATACATTTTTTCTTAACATAAAACATTCACACACTCTCTCTCTCTCTCTCTCTCTCTCACACACACACACACACACACACACACACACACACACACACACACATGCATGCACGCATGTATATACATATACATATACATATACATATACATATTCATATTCATATTTGTTGGTGTAAATAATTATTCATCTTGGATATTATTACACCTTACTTAAGTTTACTTAGGAAATGCATTTCATAGTAGTTTGGGTATGAGACACTTGGGTGTTTGTGCCACATTGGGATAGTGTGTGTAGGAGAATTTCCACCTTTTATGGGGTGATCTTGTTGTTACACTCCACATTCAGTGGGTGATCCACCTCATGTGGAATATTATATTGTTTCTCCTACCTACCCACACCTATTTCCTACCTACTGTGTTTCTTATTGAGCCACATGTCATGTTTGTGTGCTCACATATCCATATAGCCTTGCCTATATAAGCAGGCTTATATTCATTGTAAGTAACGAATGCTTAATGATCGAGTTGATCATATTTTTCATCTTGATAGAATACAGTTTATTTCTATCATCTATTTTGTTCTCTCTTATTTGTGCTTTCCATTGCCTCTTGATCTTGGTAGAATCTCACAATATTCATATACATATATATGTACATGTATATATGCACACACACACACACACATGTGCATGTATGTACATGTATATATGCACATACACACACATATATGTACATATATACATATATATATATACATATATATACATACATATATATATATATACATATATATATATATATATATACATATATATATATATACATATATATATATACATATATATATATATGGGTATATATATGTATATACATATATATGTATATGTATATACATATATATGTATATGTATATACATATATGTATATATATGCATATATATGTATATATATGTATATACATATGTATATACATATATATATACACACACATAACTACATATATATATGTATATACATATATATATATATACATATATATATACATATATATATATATACATATATATATATATATACATATATATATATACATACATATATATATATACATACATATATATATATATACATATATATATATACATATATATATGTATATATATATACCCATATATATGTATATACACCAAAAAAAATTGATTAAAATCTAATATAGAACGAAATATTACATTAAAAACCACCAAAAAACCCCAACTTGGTTCAAAGGTTCGATGGTGGGATTTGCCGACGTCGTTGTCCGCAGTTTTCCCCAAAATTCGTCCCTAACTGTCGAAAATGACAGTTAAGACTTTTTTGGGGTTTTTATTCAAAAAACCCTAAATAGAGGGGTTAGATCAAACCTAGGTTCGATTGAACCCCTTTAAATATTAATTTAAAATAAAAGAAAATAACTTTCGATTGAAACCCATTTTCGATTGAAGGCTTCCCATAAAATACTTTTGATCGAAAGAGATTTTTGCTTTCAATCGAAAGTGACTTTCGATAGAATGTGGGTAAAAATTGATTTTGGACAAAAGAGTGGAATTCTTTCATCTAAAAAAGTGTAACCCACTATTGTGGGTTCATCTGCTTTACGTACTTTTGTTGCTTGATGGTCTCATCACTGACAAGTAATTATAGCTGAAGTAGTACTTCAACTACTGATGTGGACATGTATTTGTGAGTTTTTTTTTTCGCTGATTTAATTTTCTTTTATATCCATTTTCTTTGCCGTATATTGGAATTTAATGGATCTTTGTAAAGTTTGTTGTCTAACATTTGGCCTCGGAAGTTGTGAAGTTGGATATCATGCAGGATGCCTCATCTTGGTCGGTTAAAGATTAAGATAGGCTCCTCAGGGACCCAATCTATTCGTACTCGGATCATCACTCGAAGGGTTGCTGGCAGACTGCTCATGTTTCATGGGAGGTTGTAACATGAGCTTTAAATTCTTTTTCAACAATTCATCGTATGATGTCATCCTTGTAGGAAAGATTATGTAATGGTTTGACAATTAGCCATCTATTGTAACTTTTATTTCTTTAGTTCACGAGATACGATCGAAGGTTTTCTTCCTGGTTCTTTCCTGCCGGTATGCTCGCCAGAACCAGGTTATGTAATATTTTATTTAATTAATAAAACTATTTGGCTACGACCCATTATCTATAAAAAAATAAATAATTTTTTTTTTAAAGTTAATTAGAATAGATACATATTTAAATAGTAAAGCAAGAAAAAATTGAAAGGAAGAAAAAGATAAAGATAGATAGAGGCATTACCTCCTAATTGCAAATTTAATTAGGGAAAGTAACGAGTGTTTAATTTTGTATGAATTTTAATCATTTCATAATTTTTTTTTTTTTGAAAATAAAATGTAAAAGTGTTTCTTTATAATGACACTTCATTTTTTAATTTAAATAAAAAATAATAACTACCTTAATTTAACTAAAAGAAAAAAGAATAAAAAAACAAACCAATTTCTTGATAAAGATTGAACCTTCCATACAATTTTCACCAAAGATATTATCAAATATTAACAAACATAATTAAAAAATCATAAAAATAAATATAAAACTTCAAAACAAAAACTATACCAACAAATTACAAAGACTACACAAAATTAATATAAAAATAAAAAAAATGAAATCTTCCAACTTAAGGAAAACATCATACAATTGACATTTTTTTAATTTAAATTTTAAAAATAAAAAATAAAAAAATCTAAATAAGATATTATAATATTAACAAACATAATTAAAAAAATCATAAACATAGAAAAAAATAAATATAAAATTTCAAAATAAAAACTATACCAACAAATTACAAAGACTTGCAGAACTAATATAAAAATAAATAAAAAATCTTTCAACTTAAAAAAAAACATCATACAATTGAGATTTTTTTTTATTTCAGATATAAAATAAAAATAAAAAAGTCTAAATTATACCAAAGAAAGGATGACCAGTGTTCCAAATTAGAACCACTTTAAATTTACTCAAATTTGTCATGGACTTCAATGGTTTCAAATTTGGGTAGTCACACAATTTGTGCATCTAAATAACTTCACTTTGTTAAAGAATCATTCATTGGTTAAGATCACAATATTTCCAAGGTTCCAATCCCAACCCAGGAAAAACCCCAAAAATTAGTAGGATAGAGAGAAAAGGGGCAAGTTTGAACCAAATTGGCTTGGACCTTACATTGTCACAATGATTTATGGCTCAGGTGCATATCAGTTATCCACACTTGAAGGGGAGCCTTTCGATGATCCTATCAACAACATGCACTTTCGTAGGTTCTACACAACTTTTCAGGGAATCCTATTGAAAAATACAAAAAAAATAAAAAATATAAAAATATAAAAAAATTATAAAAATAAAAAAATCGTCACATTGATGAAAACCTGGTAAACAAGTGTTTTGTGTGACACAAAAAAATTTAAAAAAATTAAAAAAGTAAAGAGAAATAAATTCGTCCAATGGTGAAAACCACTTCGGTGGCACCCTGGACAAGTACCATGGTGAAAATCAGGTTAACGATGCCATGTGTAGGGAATTTTTGCTCCTCAATCCTCTAAGACTTAGTATCACCCTTTCATTTTGCACAAACTCACATCCTATCAATCCATAATAAGGTTGTCCATCCCCATCATGACTTATTATTGATCTACCTAGGATTGGTTTTCCATTCATAATAAATCCCTTTTCACCCTTTTCTTCACCCATAATAAATCAGGTCCCATTTGTAATTGGGGGCATATCTTAGACCTAGTGAATGGAAGTGGATCCTTGGCATCGCATGTTATGAGGAGCATTACCTTTTCATTCCTTCTTTTTTTTGCACACAATCGGCAATAAAAGATAATTTGCATCGCCAATCCGTAATAAAGTTTTCACTTTTCTTTGCAATAAAGTATCATTTTAATGGAGTAAGTCAACTTCAAATGAGACACAAGTAGTATTGGGCTTTCAACAAATCAATCTTTTGGCATACTTTGACTCTAATGGAATCTTAAGCACTATCTGTCCTTTATCAGGATGACAACATTGTGACCAGATCAAACATGTTAACATATGTGGCAAGAAACATTTGTGACTTGAAGATATCAGTATCTGTTGGTGTTAAGTGTTTGGTTTTTATTTTATTTGATCTTTTGCAGTGTCATGTTTCCTATGCTTCTCAAGGATGTCTATAAACTAGAGTGGTCGGGATGGGGCATGATTACCTGTTTGCTTCTTGTGGATTGTTTTTTTGTAACAATATGGTTCGTCCAAGGATATGAGGACACTATAGGTCTAGTGTGAAAAGGGGTTTTCCTTGTTTATGAGTGTCTGATCTCCATGCAAATGATACAATGAATATCTAGGTCGTACCTATACCTAGATGGTCACAAACATTTGCCATAATAAGCTCAATAATGATAAAAACACAAGAATCTCATTCCACCTCCATATCTTCTACCTTCCATCTCCCTATTTCCTCATCTCTCTTATCCCATGTATCCATGTTTATTAGTTTTGAGGGAGGAAACTCTTCAAACCTTCATAATTGTTCTTTAGCTTTTCTCCCTATTTTATATAGCTTCTTTGTAGTTGTGATAATTGATCATGTTGCTGCCCCATGTCATAATAAATTGATTTCCTTGATTCTTATGTGAAGCATGACTACATTTTTTATATGTTGCCATGTGACTATGATATGTCTCCTTTATACTTTGTAGCTTTCCATCATGTCTATCATAACAAGTCTATTTATGATCTCTGTCACTGATTTTGTGTCATTTAAGACTTAAGATCTCCATATTTTAAAATTGTAATATTTGTAGGTGCAACTACTTTATGGAATCTCTACATTTTTTTACAAGTTTAGATAAATTAATCAAGTTTGACAAAAATTGTGTCAAAAATGAAAGTAATAGTTAAGGGATGTAATTCTTTTAACATGCATATAATAGTCATCAAGAATCTTCCCATTCCCCAAAATGTACAATCTATCGATAAGTGCTCTCTTGAGTGTCAATCTCTACCACTTCTTTCACCTGACAATTGTAGTAGTAGTTACCAAGTGCAATGACCTTCGCATCTCCAATGTAGATGCATAGTTTTCAAATTTTGCCACATTTGATTTTATAATTTGGCTAATGCTTTTTGGTGGAATACTTGGATACTGAAAACCTTTTGGGAAAGAAAGACAATTGTAAACAAAGAGCCCATAAAAACTACCCATGTATGAAAAATGTCATGCAGACACCCAAGGTCTGCGATTTAACAAGAGTAATTAAATGAAACAAAAGCACAAAAATATTGTGAATGGATCAAATCACGTACCAACCCAAGAAGGAGGAAACATTGAAGTGATTTCCCCATTGTTGTTAGACACTCTACAAGCAGAAACCCCAGTTTCACATGAAGGAACTTCCATTCTTGCAGTAATGACACCATGATTTGAATCTTGTCCAACTATGGGATTATACCTTCCCTGCACCACATCTTCAACTACAATTTTTAAGAATGATGGAAAGACTTGAAAACATCATCTTGTTTATATTTTTTGATAAGCCTTTCCCAAAGCTTAGGATTAGAAGCAATTGTAAGAAGCTCTTTCTTTACGTCAATAAACACATCATCCATTTCTATATCTTCTGTGTCCTCGGTGCGATAAGTCCATAGCTTACATAAAGCATCGTTATAACCATCCTAGTTGATTTTGTAGGTCCCCTCAAAAATTTTACAGTACACTCCATAGCTACTTTGTAACACAATTCCTGCATAAATTTTTCATTATTATATTCTCTTCATATTTTCCTGTTAAGATCCTTGAGCGACTGTAGAGTTTCTAGGGTTTTCTCAGAAATAAGGCCCTTCGAAATGTCTGAGGAAATACTCTTCAGCAGCATCATTTTCTTGAGCTTAAAATTTTCATTTGAAATAGGAAGAGCTTTGATGAGTCCATAAATAATCCAATCCTCATTGCAGTGCCTAATTACATACTCTAAAATCCACTCTTAACTTTTCTTGTTGCTTCCAATTTCAGAAGGAGGGGCCATCAAATGTTTTGAAGCGCCCTATAAAGTGCATAGCTTTTATTTGCTTTCCATTAGTCACCCACAAAAGCTAGATATGGAGTTATAACATGACAAAACTCCATGATGTCCCATTATCTGTACCTACACAATTGACTCATTGTGAACATATCTTCATTTCAATTCCCACAAATTTGTAATTTCAAAAATTTTGTTCAGAACCGATCCAAGAGTCGGCTCTAAATCAAAACAATATATGATCACTAACAAGTTCAAAATCAAAAGCAATGTTCCATATGATATCTTGCTTAGTGAAATGGGGGCTGCCCCTATTGAGGCACTTGCTATGGTTCATCTCATAAGCTATCTAAAAAGAACCGAACAAATGGAAGAAGCTAGATGGGCTAAAGTGGTCCTCAATGATATATTATGCAAAAGGAAAAGGACGTGGATGCAACAAAACATCAAGTGGATCTGTAAATGGAATATCCATCTCAAAATGTGTCCCACAAATAAAAAAGACATCAAGTTCTTCATTATGGATAAATTCTACAAGAGGAATTGGAAAAGTGGGCTTGGAAGGAAGAAAATATATTATATCAATGAGTTTAATCCCACATGCAATCAACTTCAAGAAATGTACATCAGGGCCAACATTTCATGGAGGGGTAAAATCCTTATCGCCCAGCTAAGAACCAACTCTCATCAACTCCATTGTGAGATCGGGCATTGGAAGAGGCCAAAAGAGGCTTGGGAAGAGAGAGTTTGCACTTTTTGCCTTTCTGGGAACGTGGAAACTGAACAACATTTTATTTTAGAATGTGAGGCTTACAGGGATGGCAGGGACAAATTTATTAATATCTTATCTTATTGCTCTTGGTACAACTTATTAAACGAGGAGAAAAATGAGAAGTTGGGTGTTCTTATCGTCAACTTGCACAAGAAAAGAAATGAGTTACTGAAGTTGGTTTAATTTGACATGTTGTCCCATAGGCTATGTTTTATCCCCATGGATGCTAAAAATTATCTTATCTTATCTTTATCATATTAGAGAAAGGAGGGCGAACCGAAAGAAAATATAATTAAATTGACTTTATAAAGAAATTTGAATTTTGTCAGTTTATGATAAATCTTCTTTGAGAAGTTTAGGATAAATATTCTTTTAATAGGGTATGTCATTCATAGATGAGTTAGTTTTCAAATCCGCAAATGTTTACTTATCCTATTTTAATATCGCCTTTCTGTTGTGACAAAGATATTTTAATTATAATAACTAGCACTTGCACCAAATAAATGCAATGGTTACGTCTATAGTAAGATATATAAAATATGATTTCAATCTTGTATAAATTTATGTATTAAACAAAATTTTCATGATTATGTTGTATTTGAATTTCTTTACTTAGAGTATAAATCATTAATGTGTCATCATTGAATATCACTAGTTACTTGAATGTGTCATCTTTGGATTATTTTTTACGTTTGTTATTCTCATGGATAGGTATTGAAGAACTTGCATGGGCAATAAAGCTTGTTTGGATAGGACCTAGAGACTTTTGAAAAGGAGGGCAAGGAAATCAGAGTTTGCTGCAACGAATTTGAAGTCAGTGAGGCCCTCTGTAGAAAATTCAGAGGTAATTTGAAACCCTCATTGCTGAAAGTAAGCTGATAGGAAACACACACATATTCCATTCTTAGTAGGTAAAATTCAAATAAATGTAAAATAGATCTCAAAACAATGATTCTTTCTATTACGGTCTCTATTAAAAGTGACTACTTTCAACAATGTTTTGGCATCTCCGTTTTCAAATTTATTTATTTTTCTTGGAATTAGAAACTAAATTAATACTAGAATGTAGAATATTACAGATGGATCAGTGTCGAAGGTTGACTATGGAGCAATATCATGCACATGATGAAAGAGTATCTAATGAGAGGAGCTTGGACAAATATCCATGTCCATGTAATGATTGTCTTGGTGGAAAGGTGAAAAAAAGAAATGTGATTTTTTGACATATGATAAGTTGTGGGCATGGTGGTATAAGCCCTTGGGAGAAAACATTGACGAAGTGGCAACAAACATAGATGAAGTGGCACCAAACATAAATGAATAGGCACAAATTTGTGACGAAGGGTTTGAAGTTGATAGAATGTTGAATGAGGGTCTTAGAGATGATTGGGTCGAGTTAATGGAGGATGCTTTAAAGCCTGTTTATTTTAATTGTAAGTTAAGTCATTTGACAACAATCCTTCAAATTCTTAACTTGCAAGTGGTGCATGGTTGGACAAATGAGAGTGTAGATCAGTTATTGGCATTATTAAGTTCATTGTTACTAGCTAACTTCACATTGCTAATAAAATAAAGTCAATGTAAAAAGAAAATCAGTAAGCTCGGCTTAGGGTATGAAAAGATCCACACATGTGTGAATGGTTGTGTATTATTTCGCAAAAATCTTGCAAGTGACAGTGAATGTCCAAAATTTCTTGAAGCGAGGTATAGACAAGGGTTGAAATCAGTTGCGGTTCCTAGAAAAGTTCTTTTCCACTTTTCGATAGTCCCATGATTACTCTGAATGTATAGGTGCAGAGACATTGCTAAACTTATGTAGTGGCATGCCCAAAATAAGAGCACTAATGGAAAACAATGACATGTGCCTGATTCAAGGACGTGGATGGAATTTGATAATAGATGGCTTGATTTTTCTCAAGATCCTCATAATATAAGGTTGGGTTTGGCTCTAGATGGGGTGAACCCATTCTCAAATCAAAGTACTAAATGCTCAACTTGACTAGTGTTTCTAATAAATTATAACTTGTCTCCATGGTTAGCAACTAAACCATTTTTTCTTAATGTTATCATTGATTATACCAGGAAAGAAAAGTGTGACTTCAGAAACAATAGATGCTTATCTAGAGCCATTGTATGATGAGATAATGGAATTATGGAAAGGAATTGAAGAAATTAAATCTTTAAGGGATGGTCATTCAATCAAATTCACTTTAAGAGCTTCCTTATTGTTTACGATTCATGATCTTCCTGCGTATGGCACATTATTTGGTCTCTCTTTTCATGGATACCGTGGATGTCTCGCTTGCAACTTTAAGGATTTTGTGAGGCACTCAAGAAGTTTGCGTAAGTGTATTTATTGTGGACATCATGCTTACCTTAAAATGGATCATCCATATCGTCAACAAAAAACACGTTTCAACGGTCAAGAAGAGAATCATGAAGCGCCATTGCTAATAATAGGTGATTACATTATTGAGTATGGACATAAAAGAATGTCATTTATTGAAAATGATGGGATTGTGGGTAGTAGAAATGATCCATGTAATAAAAGCGGTGTAAAATGGTTGTGCATATTGTCTAAGTTGTCATACTTTAAGGATATAGCCATTAGGCATGCTGTTGACTTTATGCATACCGAGAAAAATATAGCCTATGCTATTATAGAAACTCTTTTTGGTGCCTTAAATACTATTTCATCACGTGAAAACTTTTGAGAAATAAAGATTCATCAAAATATTTGGGTTGAAAAATATGATAATGAAAAATATACAAAACCTAGTGCTGCTTACATTTGGACAAAGGAACAACGTGCACAATTCTTACAGTTGATGTCTCAGAATCGCTTTCCCACTGGATATGTAAGTAGTAGCATCAGAAGCCAAATTGATATTAATAGCTTAAGAGGTCTCAAGACCCATGACTATTATGTCATAATCGAGAATATCTTACCTATTGTGGTAAATATATCAAGTTTGGCAAAGGGGCCAAGATTGGCAATTATAAGGTTGGGCCTAATATTAAAGAGAATGAGATTACATGTATTAGATCCTTCAAACTTTGATAGTTTGAGGGAGGAGGTTGTTGAATTCCTTTCTCTATTGGAATGAGAATTTCCACCAGCAATCTTTAACATTTCTATGCATCTTTTGATACATCTAGAATATGAACTAGAGCATTGTGTCCCAATACGAACGAGATGGATGTATCCTATAGAATGATATATGAAGGTTTTGAAAAAAATTGTTTGTACTAGGGAAAAACCAAAAGACATCATGTTCGAGGGATATTCAATGCAAGAGGTCATGGGATTTTGCACAGAATATATGAAGGATTTTAAAAATGTCAATCGACATGTATGGGATGATGATGAAGATGATAGAGTTGCAGGTGAAGTATTAGAAGGCAATGGATGTCGCTTCAAGCTATTATATCAAGAAAGAAGTGCAATACATGCATTTATTCTTCAAAACACATCTTCGTTCGATAAGTGGCATAGGTAAATAAGAAATTACACAATAATTTATTTACTCAATTGCATTTACACATTTGTATTATTAATCTTACTATTTGTACATCATTATTTTATTGGAGGTGAATCTTTTCCAAAATTTAAGAATGAATTGCTAATGCAATCAATGGTGCAAAAGGAGTTCACGATATAACAACGGAGGAAAGTGAACTTTCACAATCTCCACATTTATGGGCTATGCGTTTTAGTGGAATGTGGGCCTATGGTAGTCACTTAAGAGTGGAATAAAAAGACAAAGGAAAGACTAATTGTGATTGTGTTGTTAGTGCTGAATTTCTTCATGGAAATGAGAAGAAATTTTATACTGGATTCATCCAAGATATTATTCAAGTGGTTTTTGGTGAAAATAGTCCTATATTATTAAAATATAAGTGGATTCGACCATCTGTGGTACAATTTGATGAGTATGGATTTGTGCATGCAAATACACGATAATTTTTATTAGAGATAGATGAGATATATGTTTCCCCTCCTCAAATTAACCAGTCATTTCTAATTGATGATGTAGGAAGCCCGAGATGATCTTATGTCATTCAAACAGAGTCTTGTTTGAAATAAAAATTCATGGAAGTTGTCAATGTAATGCCTGATGGGCAATATGCTAATTTACAAGAAACATTCAAAGAAGTTGGTGAAGACAATGAGGGACTATTTGAAGAAGAAATTTTGATTACAAATGAAAAAATTGGGAGAGAGAATGTATTACATTTCACAAATGAGGACGAGGAAGAAAATCAAGCAGATGTCGACACTAGTGATCAAGATTCTGATCTCTCTGGCAATGCAGGTGATTATTGATGAGCCCCATTTTATGACTTTTTATTTAAGACTTTTATGTTGTTTTAAGACTGTTTTATGTTGTAAGGGCATAGATATTCTAACTAATACTTATTTGAAAGATTTAATGTTGAACAAAGTTGCTATGTGAATATGTTAGCTTTAACTTTGTTAGCATGCTACATTGTGACTGTTAGTTGTGCCTTATAACAGTAATGACTACAAGACAAGCATTTGATGACATGTCTTTGTAGATAACCATTATCTTAGGTTGTATTTTACTCTCTCTTTGTATCATGGAATCCTCTGCATCTATTGGGACTGCTATATAATGACAATCTTTTAGCTCTATGACTATCATGGTATGGTTTATTACTACCTTATACCCGCTCTAGATGATTTATTGTTATATGTATCAAACTATGATTCATTGAGATATGCTTTGTGAACTGAAAAAGTTCATTGTTACTTTGTATTATCGCTGCCGCATTATTCAATGAAGATCTTTGACAATAATAATCCCCCTTTGTTTTTGTTCTCATGAAGTTATTGAAGTCTTTATAAGCATGATGATTGTATTTCGTGACAGTGATATGCTTTGGGTTTACAATATATTGGTCTTTATGATAGTTAAATCTCACTATACAAACTTATTTGCAAACTATTATTGTTTGTGGTGTGTGAGTGACTATCTAAATGAAGCTCTTTTTTCTAGTAATGAGATCTCTTTGGTTTGATGAGCTAATTATACATTATTGTTTATTTGGACATCAAGAAATGAGGAGAAAGAATTTAAGGCACAAATTAGATGATAGTGATCATATTTTTGAAGTTCCAATCACAGATTATGAGTGCTCTCATGAATAATGTGTGGCCAAAAATTATTATTTTTTATCGCATCTAGGTTTGACAAACACGCAAGCTGTAAATCCACTAAGTAGTATATTATTTGTTTAATATTGTTTAATGAAATTTTATAGGCAAGAGTTTTATGTACATAAGACATGATATGATATATTTTTTTGTTTTTCAACCAAGAAAAACAGTGTAGAGAAAAAACAAAAACAAATTAAAGATACAATGCGACCAACTCGTAGATGTCAACGTTTTTGTGACTCAACAAATGTACTTGGTGAAAACTATAGTTGTGGTGATGTAAAATTAAACAAAGAACATGGTGATGTGCAGCCTGATATACCACATGGTGATGTGCAACATGATATACCAAGTAGTGATTTCCTAACACAAAGTCTAAGAGAAATTATTGAAAAACAAGAGAGAAAAGGAACAATGAATTTGCAGATGATTTATTCAAGTCTAAAGGATGTGTTTGAAGTGAAATATGTAGAGACCACTACTAATCTATCTACTCATGCCACACATAATGTGGCAGAGGAGCATGGAGTTCCAGTGGCTCAGAGTGAAGTTGTTGCATCTGCAACTTTTGATGGAATTATTGGATCAGCTAGAAATATTGGTAGTGGTTTAATAGAAGATGTGGCCGCATTTGTTAAAAGAAAGAGATTGAGTCAAGATTTATATAGATCTATAAAGAAGAATGAAAAAAAAAAAAAATTAGAAGGGAAGAAGGCGTTCTTGGTTGAGGTGTCAAGAGATGGTGAACCCATTGGGCAAAATGTTGCAAGGTGGGCCACTGAGTTGGGCGTAAGATTTTAGGGCTCATTTGGATATTTGTAAATCAATTTTTGCAGACCAAGATCCACAAAGTGTGGAAAATGTTATTTAAAAAATGGAAAATGCCTTTGACACTATTGGTGGACAAATCTCAAAAAAATATTATAAAAGCAAGATGAGACTTTTGATGAACAATTTTAGATACAATTGCAAAAAATCAATCATGGAGGGAAAAGAGAGGTCTGACTACTCCACTCTATCTCCAAAATAGTGGGAGGCATTGAAAGAAAGCGTGCATTCTGAAGAATATTTGACAATGAGTCACAAAGGCAAGAGAGCAAGAGATAATGTGAGTGCTGAATATATGTCATTTGACCGAGGCGAGTTGCAAGCCAAAATGGAAAAATTAGGAGTAAGTGTATGGATTTTTGGTTCGATCTACATTGTGTTATTTAATTAATTTTTTTTTGGACTGACTATATGTTAAAATTGATATTGTATTTTAGGTGGAAAACAGTAATAGAGAAGCAGGTAGTATGAAGTGCAAATCTAGTTCATCCATAGAGATTTCACATCAATATGTTCAACACCCACTAAGAGCCTCACAAAATCATGTCAACTCAAATGATGGGTTACAAGATATAATGAGTTTCTTACACAGTCTCACTGAGAAAGTTTCGCAGTTGGTTGCCTCTGTTAAGCCTATAATTTTTGCATGGAATGACTGGGATTCCATGAATTCAGATCAGGTAAGAGTCTATTCCTCAATATTTTGATTCTCACCTATATCATCTTTATATTTTATTTTGAATATGTATGCAAATGTATTTTGATCATATATAGAATAGTGAATCTATGAAATTTTGCCTTTTGTTGACTATTTTTTTAATGAATTACTCCTCATATGGATATTTTTTTAAATTACATGCAAAGAAATTTTATCAAAGAAACAAAAAAACAAAAACACCTTGATGCCAATAGAGCTACTGATATTGATAGTGATGATGATGAATTCAAGCAGTATGTGAATGATATTCATAGTAGTAGCTGTGTTGAACTTGAGGTCAGTGCTATGAAACCTTTACTTTTCTTTTGTCTTTTAGTACTTGTTTTTTCTTTTATGCCAAAATAATTCTGATGATCAAATTGAATATTTAATCAAATTAAAGATAACATTCACCATTATTCTACACCAAGAAATTCAAGCAACCTTATCTATTGTAGATAATATCACAAGGAATTGATACCCATGACAATATGCTCTACAACTTGCACAAAAGAAAGCAAAGTCTATTGTATTGCATTAACAAAGTCTTGATAAATTTTTGCAAAGATATAAAACTATCCGATGATGACCAATATTACAAAACCTTCTCATATATATGAGAATCACGAGTCTTTTGAAATGAAGGGGTGCACCCCTTTTGAACTAAACAACTATCATTTGTTAAACTTAAACACAAACAAATTAAGTATGCCAATATGATTGATATAATCATCATCCTGGTAACACTGGAAGTATGAGGTCCATTTCTTCATTGCGCTCTCCATGGTATAGGATCTCTCTATCATCTGGATCACATATGGAGCTAGATCCCCATCCTCATCAACTCGTCCTCTGGCTCTACTCATGAAACCTGTCAAATCAAGTTGCCAGTCTCCCAACGACATCAATTCTCCATCACAAAAAATGATTGGCAATTGGATTGATTGTTCATTCACCAAGAATTGGATGGTATTTTTCAAGTTGTCCCTAAATTCATTGTTTGCCTTTAGCAGGGTATTTGCTTCATTCTTATCCTCTGGAGTCATAGAGTCATGAGTGGTCATGATCTCCTGGATCTATTTGTGCAACCTCATATGCTATGTGTATGCTTTGATGGTACCAGTGTGCATCTTTCAGAAGTCTTCAAAATACTTTAGCATAACCTTAAAACGAGCATCAACTATGTCATCAGCAAGCTTGATAGTGCGAGCCTGTGCAACTTTGACAAATCTATTCCCCTTCTCGCTCTTATACCTTTAATATGTCAGGTCCTAGATTGTTTGAACTATATCTTTATTAGTTTCATAACTAACAAGTCCAACCTTAATAATCCCTGGGGCCGATTCCAACTGTAATGCCTTATCCTGCCAATATTGTTTCTCTTCCCATGCTTTCTCATTAAGGCCTTTGATAGTTTGGTTTTCCCTAACCAAGAACTCAACTTGTTCTTTGTTTATCTTTGCAACATCGAGGTTTAACTGGACAGTGATCCTAGGATGTTTTTTCCTACTTGATGGATCATGAGGTGGCCAAATGCTTCATCTGTGTATACCAGCAGGGGTCTCTTGTCTCTTGGATATAGAGCACATAGCAACAAGGCCTTCTGCTCTAGATCATACCCTGAACCTATAAAGCTCCTATCAACCTCCTCTGGTAACAATTACTTGTCATTGTGTTGCTTTCTCCTAAAGCTGTCAAACATAATAGAAGCTTTCATTTCCCACCTAGGGTAAATTATCACACTAGCACGCTTGAGGAGTTGTCTTCCTCTTTCAGGGGTCATTTCTCTTTTCTCATAATTGATTTCCTCCTACAACATTCGTAGAGTGTCTTCCTCTGTCATGTTTCCCATCTGCTGCCTGATCATCATACCTTTGTATTGATATAAGAAGGTTTCAAACTCAAGAGTGTTAACAAACTCCTAATTTGAAACAAATTCCTCATGCTCGAGGATTCTGTCATCATCAATTTCCATCTCGTAGGGTTGTCCTGTTGCTAGATCCATGTGGTGATCAAGTCCAAACCATGGGGGTGGTACATCTTCTTCTATGTTAACAAATTCAATAGTGAATTCAATGGATAAGCCGACAATGTGAGTAGTCTCCCTAGGATCTTTAATCCTTTCTCTAAAGACATACAATGACACATTATCTAGAATCTCCAATTCATGAGACATTAGTATGTTCGCTTTGGCCATAGGGTCATCAATTCCTTCCAATATTTATTCGTTGATCTTGTCCATCCTCAATTTCCATTCATATGTTTTAGTTACCTTATCATGCATTAACCTCTTCTTGATTGCTTCCTCCCTTTCTACATTCATGATGAAGTCATCAATCATTAATGGCACATGTTCTATGGCTTTCAATCTCTGTGACATTCTAGCCCCCCGCATATATCCTTCTGGATCAAAGTTGGGCCTGGGGTCTCCTTTCACAAGGTGGAAATATTCTAACTTATTTTGTAGTAAACTATAACTTTTTAAACTCTTAACAAGAAAATCAGAAAAGGACAACAAGCCAGGTACAATTGACTGCTTCCCATGATTTGTAAGATTTTTGGCAATGGCTATAGATAATTGCCTAATGGTTTCCAAATAAGCAATTTTGTCTGGGATAGTCATGGGCAATAAGTAAGGTTCTCTCTCGAACCCATACACCCTAATCTTTGTGTAATCCAAGAAACAGTACCAATCCCCCCAATTATGGGTAATGTGGATTTCTTCATCAAAATCTTTAGGTTGAAGGAATCTCTTAACCTGAGGGGAAAGTGAAAAATCACATGGATGTCCAAGCAATTTCTAATAACGGTTTCACAAAATGTTCTTCAAAGTGCATGTACTGGCTATTTATGTATCTTTGGTTCCAGGCTGATAACCATAATTGCATTGGCTTGTGGATTCCTGCTCTATCATACTCCCTAATGGATAGACCTTGAGTCCACAACCCTATATCTTGATCAACCTATAGCAATATATGCATAAGGTGAGAGTAGTATATGAAATTCACATTAACCTTGTCTCCCTTTAAATTTTCTAACCCATGGTTGATGGCACGAGCTAAGTAAGAAGCATAATCAAAGGTCCTTGTATCCTTTGATTGGATGTCAGCACAGATAACCATAGAAACAATGTCCATTAATGGGGAGGCTTCCATGCCCAACACTTGTGCAATACAATAATAGGTGAAATTAAAGCAGGGAGAAAACAAGTTAACATCAAATGAGGATTTGTCAGTATCTGCAAACAAAGTCACAACTCCTTCATTCTTCGGTCAGTGTGGTGGGAGTCTCCATCGTTTATATGTTCTCTCCATGTTTAAATACTTGTCCACTAGCTTTTTAGCATCAACTTCATCCTCATGCCCCCATTCCAGACTGAAAACTTGGTCAATATACTCTTTAGTAATCGGCAACAAGCAGTTCCCTTTATATTCACAAATGGTTTGTTTTTGTGGGTCATACCTGTCTACCAATGTTGTTATCAATTCTACATTCACAAAGACATTGGGAATGACAAGTCTCCCTAGATTCAACTTCCAAATATTGCACACTATTTCTACTGTAAACTTTCTAGCATAGCTGAAAATGAATAATTCATGCCCTCAAACCTCTGTCCAAATGTCCCCTAAGTTTTCAAACCTATCTTCTAATCCCTCTTCATCATTCTTAATCTTTTTAGATCGGTGACTTGAGAGAGGGAATTGGTCTATTAGGTCCTGGCCTAAGGGTCCGCCTTCCTTTTCTGTCATTTTGTCTTTTCTTCTTTGGTTTCAGGAGGGCGAGGCTCTTTGTTCTTCTTTGTTCTAGATTTATTAGATGATGAAGCTTCCATCTTTATGTTCAATTCAAAAGAAGACAAGAAATTCTGAGAAGCACTTACAGTTTTTACTTCTCTTTGTGAAGAATTCTGTGACCCCTGCTGCACCAGTTCCTTCTTTCCTTGATGAATTCATCTGCCTGAACAATTCTGGTATCCTAGTAGTTTGATTACTTGTAGTACTGCAATGGTCATTAAGAAATGTGTTTTGAATTTATGATGATGTGACTTGTTTGGATTCATGTAATATTTCCTGGCAGATTGATTGTGCTTTTTTGTTGATTTCCGCCTTTCGATGCATGAGTGTGCCACATTTCACAAAGGTAACTCTTATTTTGATGAAACATATCCCTTATATGACTTTCTTTTCATGTTCTTCGATGCCCTAGTTTCATCGATGCCCATCTTCAGTATAGACCCAATACTATTTATTTCATTTTGATGAAACTATGTCTTTGCTCAAGTGTTTTTGAATTTTATCAATATGCATTTTCTATCGACAACCATATTTTTATGAGTTATCCATTGAATTCATCGATATTGGATTTTTGATGAAGGGTCCCATTTCACCATGCACTCTAATGCTTTACTCAATAGCTTATTTTCTTTGAAACCCCTTTTATTTCGATGAGATCTTATTCCATTTCATCGATCTGTAACTCTGGCCAGAGGGCCCCACTTTATATCCACTTCGATGAGTCTCGTGCTTCGACAGATGCTTTTGGGATTTCACCGACATGTCCTTTTCATATATGAGACTGTGCCTATTTTCATCAAACCAGATACTTTGATGGAACTCGGTCTTTTGATAGATACTTTGAGGATCAAGTTGATGTGCTTGTATAACTTTCTTTTCATTTTGATGGAACATGTTGCCTTGATAAATTGTTTATCCCATTCATCGAATCCCTTATTTTATTGATGAGTTCCTTTTGTTGATGTTTGGCATGATTCCATCACAATACATATTTCGATGAAACTTTGCCTTCGCCAAGAGTTCATTCGATTCTTCCGACATCATCCTTTCATCAAAAAAGTTTGCTTCAGCAAGACCATTGTTCTTTTCATCGATGTTGGGTTTTCAATGAAACTTTATTGTCGCTAGGTGCCTTTTTTATTTCCTTGACATCGCTCTTACACCGAAAGGCTTTTCTGGTTACATTTTAATGCCTCTCGGGTTACCCTAATGAGGGTATTGACAACCTTCCACTTAAATTTGAATATCTCAGCCAATACTTAATGGAATCAAGTGATTCAAAAGCCAAAATGAAGTGGATCTATGCCTCCATCCAACCCAATAGGTTTAAGAACCTAACACTAAGTCTATGACATGAAATAACATCTATAATCAGACTATTATGCAAAATAAGATAAGACAATGTGTGTAGAAAACTACTCTTACTGACATTGCAGTATTTCTTATAATTGTATGACTATTACAGTGAATTCATATCTTTGGTTTGCTAGATGTCTTTTTTTTCAGCTGTAGAATCATTGCAATTTTTAAAAAATTTTCTTTATGTAGTTATTTTAACGCACATACTATTAAATTAATGGTTGTTTTATTATGCAAATAAGGGTAATCATTACATATGTATTAATATAACGTGTTATTTTTTCTTTTTGTAGAAACATACTAATAAATTCGATGAATGTGATAAAGTTAGGTTGTTGGATCCATTTGATAGTGTTGTTGTTGGCATTGGGAGGATTAATTCCCTATCTGTTC
This sequence comes from Cryptomeria japonica, assembly GCF_030272615.1. NCBI lineage: Eukaryota > Viridiplantae > Streptophyta > Pinopsida > Cupressales > Cupressaceae > Cryptomeria > Cryptomeria japonica. The sequence goes on from NC_081412.1 coordinate 181,546,579, forward strand.
TACATGGAGTAAACTTAAAAGGATCAGGCGACACAAATGTGAATATTTTAACGGTCACAAGTAACATACCTCTTCTTTATGAAGATAAAATAGATGGAGTCATCCGTCTGAAAGAGAAAGAGGGAACCTTCGCAAGGTGGCCATTAAAATATTTGCATAAAATGATATAGTTGAATATGTTTATCATGTTTCTTATTGTTTTATGGAGTACTTTGAATATTTCGAAAGAGTTGGAAACTGTTAGACAACTTCGACATTTTTTTATTATATTTACATATATACCCTTAGAGAGATTTGACATCTTATAACTTGATTTATATATACATATTTGCATTATATTTTTTTATTGGAGATAACCTTGTTTGTCATGATGTTCAATCAATCTTTTAATTCTAACATGTAGCTTGCTCATATATGTAATATTTTTATTTGCTTTTATGATCTAGTTCGAGTTTAATGTTATATTATTTTTGCATTATAAAATGATTAAAAATACTACCAATAAATAAAAATGATCAAATATACTACCAATGGATGTAAATATATGACTAAAATAATGACTATGATGACTAAATAAATGACCATTTAACAACAATCAATGATTAAATTAATGACTCAATATATAACTAAATTAATGACTAAATATATGACTAAATTAGTGACTATAATGACTAAATAAATGACCAGAGAACAACAATCAATGACTAAATTAATGATTAAATTAGTGACTAAATATATGACTAAATTAGTGACTATAATGACTAAATAAATGACCAGAGAACAACAATCAATGACTAAATTAATGATTAAATATATGACTAAATTAGTGACTAAATATATGAATAAATTAGTGACTATAATGACTAAATAAATGACCAGATAACAATAATCAGTGACTAAATTAGTGATTAAATATATGTCTAAATTAGTGACTAAATATATGACTAAATTAGTGACTAAATATATGATTAAATCAATGACCAAATCAATGACCACATCGATGACCAAATTGATCAATCAAAACAACCAGTGGTCACGTGACCAAATTGATTTATGACTGGCAATAAACTACCAGTGGTCACTTGATCAAATTTAATCATTTATCTACATTTTTCGGTAGTTTTTTTAGTCATATATTGTTGTTTTTGTACTAGTGTACGAATGTCTGATTTTGCATTCTCTTTATGTGTTGTTGTTGCTTCCATTGTGTTACTCTCGCTTCATTATCCAGATTGTTCTCTTTGAGGATCCTCCAGGTTATGGTTGCATCAGTATATGACATACATCATAATTATACTAGGGGCATACAAAAATAATGTCATATAAAAATATCTCTCATAAATGAGTGCAACATAAACATTCCATCATTGCATCACATAAAAATTATCATCTAGAGTCACACATAAAGCATATTGCATCATATTATATCCATGATCATTAAGTATACATCATATAGATCATCATGTATAACTGCATCATAGAAATCATCTCATCATAATAAGTACTTAAGCATAGTAACATAACTACAATCGACATGATAGAGCATCATATAACATGACATACACATAGAATCATCATGTGCATAAAAACATCATAATTAAACATCATATATAATCATACATCATCATATAAACATGCATAAAATAGCTACTAATAATACACCTCATCTCATATATGTATATCAAAAAAACTAATAAGTGTCATGATACAATGATGTCAATATCTCAAAAATGGCTACAAAATCACCTGTAGGTGTCTACATCAACATACAAAAACTGAACACAAATACAAAAATGTATCTGAAAGGAATTGTGAGGAACTCCTTCCCTCTGACCTTGATGGTCTATGTGGATGTTGAGCTCCTGAAGGTTCAACCTCTCCTAAAACTATGATGATCCCTTCTCTCAGTGGCCCCATAACCCCAACACTATCAAAATCTTTACTGTCGCCCTCGACTCTTGGGCTCCAACATCATGGAAAAACTGTCGACTCTTTGGTTGGTTGGTATTTTAGACTCATCTGTTCTTCTAGTAAGCTATCTACTATGCCTCCCTAAACACAATTCATACTCGGAGCCACATCTCTCTAGCTTGTAACTCTGACACTCTCTATAGCTACCTCCACTCTACCATATTTCTCTATAGCCGCTGTAAGCATTTCACAAAGGGAGAATGTTGGCATTCCAGTAAGTTTGTTGGTATAAGGATATTGAGAAGGTTGTTGAAGGTTGTGGATATAACTCAGAAAGGATGATTACTGTCTTAATAATATTCTGATTTAGTATGATGTTGCCATATCTTAATGAGTATGTTTTTTTAAGTATAAAGTTGTCAGTAAGTAACATAGAAAGAATGAAAATGAAGGGGAGTAATAAGTCTTTCAATGGGAAACTATTACTGAGTAAGACAATGATGAGAATTTATTGTTTTGATTGTTTTGATATCCTATATATGTGTACTCATTGACTGAATAAGAATAAGAAAATATTTAATTGAATAGATGAGTTAAGGTTTGATATTGTTCTATGTTACCGAGCAAGATGCTAGTCGATAAACCCTAAGGTTATCGCTATCGGTTAAAGAAGGCAGAATGTCTACCGAGTAAAGGTTCAGTATTTACCGAGTAACAATCGAGTTATAACAGAATGCATTGGATGGATAAAAGAATTATTAAATGAAGGATGCCAATGAGCTGGCGATGTATAGGTGATTGGTATGTCGTGCAAGAAGTTTGTTGAGAATCTACGACAACAAAAATACGGGAGTTAGATCTACAACATAGATTGAACGGTCATAACCTAGCACAAGTTCCAAGGAAGGAATACAAGTTCCAAGGTGAGGTAAAATGTTTTCAGATCAAAGGATACAATGAACCTAGTCAAGTTTGAAGATCTGATGGCTAAAATTGATCATGGGAAATGTGATCGAGGAGATTAAGCGGTTAGGAATTGTTTATAAATAAGAAATTGTTGATGAACAATGTATGTGGGCAAATAGAAGAACAATGATACTACAGTAGTGATCATTGAGCATAGAAGATTGAATATCTGATTGAAGAACAGATTGAGAAGATTATTTTGAGCACATAGAATCTGCTTTAGCATTTCAGATGTGAAGATGCAGATATATCTTATACTGTAATTAATGTTGTAAGTGACAGGAAATCTCTTAATCGAGTGGACCTAACAGTCTTATTTGTAAATCCTCTAGCAAGGTAACATTCTGAATGAGTGTTTGAAATCCTTTGACAAGGTCACTTCTAACAAAGTGCAAGATTCTAACAAATCTGAGGGAAATTCCTTAACCGGGTCACATCTAGCAATGTGTTTATGTAATCTGTAACAGGATTGGCTTTTAACCGAGCATACTCTAAAAGGGTATATTTCTTAGTGGGTCCGAAATCCCACAGTGGTTTTTCCCTATTTGAGTTTCCATGTTAAAGCTGGTGTTAAATGTGTTATGATGTTTTAAGTGTATTTGTTTATGAGTTTGAATGATTAATAGTCATTGTTGCATATCAATAAAGGCTACCGAGATTGAATTTGAAGTTTAAATTGAATTGTGAGTTTATATGATTCACCCCCCCCCCCCCCCCCTCTCATCTTACTAACAATTGGTATCAGAGATTTGGACTCCGGAAGAAAAGTTTAAAGGTACTTGAGGCAAGATCTGAAGATGTATAAAAGGGATGCACCAAAGCTGAACAAGTCTAGTTTCTCCACATGGCAGAAAAGGATGAAAGCTGCACTTATCAGGAATTGGAGAATATGCAACATATTATATGGAGAATGATTAGATTGCACCTAGCACCTACCTGATGACAATGGAAGAGATAAAGGCAAAGCAAGAACATATTCAAGCAATGATTGAAATAACATCAACATTAACTGACTTAGAGTTTAATGATCTAGAAGGCTACATTGATGCCAAAGCAATGTGGAACAAGCTTATATTTGTGTATGGTGGTGATGAACATGTTCAGAGAGAAAAAGTAGATAGTCTAAGAGGTCAACTTGGATCCATGAGAATGAATGAAGGTGAGAACATAACCCAATACAGTATAAGGTTAAAGGAAACTGTCAATCGAATCAAAGGAGCTGGAGGAACTATTGAAGAAAAGGATGTAACAAATAAGTTGCTCAAAACACTTCTACCTGCTTATGCCATTTGAGTCTCTGTAATCAATGAATTAAGGTTTGTACCAAATATGCTAGTATCCTTGGATGCTACTATTGGTAAGCTACATGCATTTGAGTTAAGTAATTTTGATAATAGTAATTCTTTAGTAAATAAAGTTGAATCTGCATTCAATTCTTTTCATCTTGGTGAATCTGATGATTACAATGATAGAATGTATAAGTATATTGAAGGAAATCACAGTGGAGCAAGTGAGAGATTTCACAAAAACATGGAAGAAGTACACAAACTATATGAGGAAATCAGAAAGCAAGAAAAGTTTGAAGCACTATTAGCGAGAAGGTTACCAAGAGGCAAAGGTAAGTATAAAGGAAAGTTACCTTTAAAATGTTTTAACTGTGATAGAATAGGACATATGGCTTCTAACTGTCCTGAAGAAGAATCTAGTGAAAAGAGAGAATACCGAGATGACAGACAGAAAGACAATCAATACAGAGGACATCGAGACTTCAAAAGGAGAGATAGAAAGACATGCCTAGTAGCTGATGAGGAATCCAACGATGATAAATCTGATGGGACTGAGACAGAGGAAGTTGTTTATGTGGCTATCAAAGATGGATCAGATGAAAAAAGGTATGAGGAAAAAGCCTTAATATCTCACATAAATTAAAATGATTCTTGGATCATAGATAGTGGATGCTCACATCACATGACAGGTGATAAACACAACTTTGTTAAATTAGAAGACTATGATGGAGGCTATGTAAGATTTGGTAATGATGCACCATGTCTAGTGAAAGGTAAAGGTTCTATCACACTTCTTGACAATGCTAAATGTGATGATGTATACTGGGTTGAAGGTTTGAAATACAATTTGTTAAGTGTAGCATAGCTAAACAATACATGATACCGAATAGAATTTTAGAAAGGAATTGTCAAAGTTCATGACAAACATGGAAAGCTGGCTGCTACCAAGACACAAACAAAGGGTAATACATTTCATCTTGACTCAACTCGGAACAATTGTCTGTATGCTAAAATAGAAGATACCTGGTTATGGCATAAAAGATTTTGTCATGTAAATTTTGATAACCTGATCAAAATAAGTAAGACACACCGAGTAAGAGGTCTACCAAGCTTGGAAAAACCTGAGAAAGCAATATGCCGAGGATGCTAGATGGGTAAGATGACAAAGTGAAGCTTTACAAGTAAGTCCTACAATTCTAAAGGAATTTTAGATCTTGTGCACACTGATCTTTGTGGTCCTATGAAAGTTCAAAGTTATTATGGAGATAAATACTTCATATTATTTGTGGATGATTACTCAAGGGTGATGTCAGTTATGTTTTTAAAAGAGAAATCAAAAGCCTTTCAAATGTTCAAATGGTATAAGGATAGAGTTGAAAAAGAAACAGGAAGACAGTTGAAATGTCTAAGATCTGACAGAGAAGGAGAATTCATTTATGATGAATTTAACCTATTTTGCAATGATCATGGTATAAAGAGACAAGTGTCTGCACCAAGAACACCTTAGCAAAATGGGATAGTTAAAAGAAGAAACATATCAATTGTAGATTGTGCCAGAACCCTGATGATAGAAAAGAGGGCACCTCAAACATTTTGGAAAGAAGAAATCGGCACTGCAGGTTATACCCTAAACTGTGTACAACTGAAGAAAGGAACTTTGAAGAGACCGTATGAAATTTGGTATGACAAGAAACCTAATGTAAGTTACTTTAAAATATTTGGAAGTAGATGCTATGTTCACAAAGATGACAAAAATGGAAAGTTTGATCAGAAAAGCGAGGAAGGAACATTTCTTGGTTATTCTTCTAGAAGTAAAGCATTTAAATGTTTGATCAAATCATCTAACAAAATAGTGGAAAGTGCAAATGTGAAAATTGATGAATTTTCAGAAAGAAATGATGAAGGAAATTCCAAAGAACCAGAAGATTATGAATAGTTTGTATATGTTCAACCAAGAAGTCCTACCGAGAAGGTTGATGAAGAAAATGAAGAAAATACCCAATTACTGAGTGATGAAGAAGATCATACAGATCCTACTGAGCCTATATTAGCAAAGTATGTCAAAAGAAATCATGCATCAAGTCAAATTATAGGAGATAAGGATGATCTAGTAATGACAAGGAACAAACTGAGATAAAACACATGTCTGATATCTGAATTTGAACCAAGAATAGTTAAAGAGGCATTTAGTAATGAAGATTGGGTAAATGCTATGATAGAAGAGATTGAACAAATCAAGAAGAATGAAACATGGACACTAGTCCCAAGACCAAAAGAGAAAAATGTAATCGGTACAAAGTGGATTTTCAGAAACAAGCTAAATGAAAAAGGAGAGGTCATTCGGAATAAAGCAAGACTAGTTTGCAAAGGTTATACTCAAGAAGAAGGAATAGATTATGGTGAGACTTTTGCACCTGTGGCAAGACTTGAAGGAGTGAGAACATTGTTGGGATATGCTGCTTACAAAAATTTCAAAGTATATCAAATAGATGTTAAATCTACATTTTTAAATGGTATACTAGAAGAAGAAGTTTATATTGAATATCCTGAAGGATTTATTGAAGACATGAATAAAGATCAGGTATGTAAGTTGAACAAAGAATTGTATGGTCTAAATCAAGCACCTAGAGCATGGTATGATAGACTGCACTCTTACTTAATCAATATTGGATTTATAAGGACAAGTGAAAACAACAACATGTATATGAAGAATGATGAGGACAATGGAATACTGCTTTCAGCCATATTTGTTGATGATATTATTTTTTGTGGAAATGATTCTTTATGCAAGAACTTTGGAAATGAAATGTGCAAAGAATTTTAGATATCCTTAATCGGTGAAATAAAGTATTTTATAGGTCTACAGATACTGCAAATGAAAAATGAGATTTTCATTACTCAATCCAAGTATATAAAGGAAATCTTGAAGAAATTTGGAATGGAAGATTCTAAACTTGTAAGTACTCCTATGACTACCACTTGTAAACTATCAAAGAATGATGAATTTGCATCTGTTGATGAGACACTTTATCGATCTATGATTGGAAAGTTGCAATATGTGGTTCACAACAGGCCGGATATAGCACATGCAGTAGGTATAGTTGCAATATTTTCTGCAGATCCCAAAGAAACCCATATGACAACAATCAAGAGAATTTTCAGATACTTGAGAGGCACTTTAAGATTATAGCTTATTATATAAAAAGAGGAATGATTTTGACTTAAAAGTCTATACTGATGCTGATTAGGCAGGAAACATTGATGATAGGAAAAGCACAAGTGGTGGAGCTTTCTTTTTGGGAAACAGACTAGTAAGTTGGCTTAGCATGAAACAAGGATGCATTTCACAGTCAACAGCTGAAGCTGAATATGTCGCTACAACATTGAATTGTACCAATATTGCATGGATCAAACAACTATTGGAAGGTATGAATGAGAAAGTTACCAAGCCAGTAACTATATTTTGTGACAATATTGGTGCCATTAACATTTCAAAGAATCCGGTAATGCATTCTAAGACAAAGCACATCTCTATAAAGTATCATTATCTCAGAGAAGAAGTTCAAGAGAAGAAAGTTGTGCTGAAGTATATTAGTTCTAAGGAACAAATAGCAGACATTTTCACAAAGCCACTACCAAGGGACACTTTTGAGTATCTCAGAAGTAAATTAGGGGTCCTACCCCTATCAAGAACTCACTGACAAAATTTAGTGAAAGCATCAATTCTATGAATCTATAGGTTAACTATTTATGAATTGATGTTGCTTTACATACTTTAGGAGGTTACCTAAAGTTGTGCAGGAAATAGTGATTGAAGACAAGTTACTCTGACCAAGACTGAGATGATACATTTGTATTTTCAGTAAGAAAATTACTTCAAAGCGGAAGGAATCATGAATTAGTTTTACTTTTTGGCATTGTTGTCAAAGGGGGAGAAGACTAATGACTGGGGGAGAAAATTTTAGGAGAAGTTTAAATAGCAATCTGAATCCGAATCAATTGAAATAAATCAAGTTGGTATTGCCATTAAAGTTGGTTTTTGCCATCAATGCCAAAGGGAGAGATTGTTAGCATTTCACAAAGGGAGAATGTTGGCATTCTAGTAAGTTTGTTGGTATAAGGATATTGAGAAGGTTGTTGAAGATTGTGGATATAACTGAGAAAGGATGATTATTGTCTTAATAATATTATTTTGTTATTGATGTCAAGCAATTGATTTTTTGATTCAGTATGATGTTGCCATATCTTAATGAGTATGTTTTGTTAAGTATAAAGATGTCGGTAAGTGACACAAAAAGAATGAAAATGAAGGGGAGTAATAAGTTATTCAATGGGCAACTATTACCGAGTAAGACAATGATGAAATTTTGTTGTTTTGATTTTTTTGATATCCTATATATGTGTACTCATTGACTGAATAAGAATAATAAAAGATTTCATTCAATAGATGAGTTAAGGTTTGATACTGTTCTATGTTATCGAAAAAGATGCTAGTCGGTAAACCCTAAGGTTATCGCTATCGGTTAAAGAAGGCAGAATGTCTACCAAGTAAAGGTTCAATATTTACCAAGTAACAATCGAGTTATAACAGAATGCATTGGATGGATAAAAGCATTATTAAATGAAGGATGCCAATGAGCTGGAGATGTATAGGTGATTGGTATGTCGTGCAAGAAGTTTGTTGAGAATCTATGACAACGAAAATACAGGAGTTAGATCTACAACACAAATTGAACAATCATAACCTAGTACAAGTTCCAAGGTGAGGTAAAATGTTTTCAGATCAAAGGATACAATGAACCTAGTCAAGTTTGAAGATCTGATGGCTAAAATTGATCATGGGAAATGTGATCAAGGAGATTAAGCGGTTAGGAATTGTTTATAAATAAGAAATTGTTGATGAACAATGTATGTGGGCAAATAGAAGAACAGTGATACTACAGTAGTGATCACCGAGCATAGAAGATTGAATATCTGATTGAAGAACAGATTGAGAAGCCCAGCAAGGAGCAAGATAAGTCTTATGACAAGATTATTTTGAGCACATAGAATCTGCTTTAGCATTTTAGATGTGAAGTTGCAGATATATCTTATACTGTTATTTATGTTGTAAGTGACAGGAAATCTCTTAACAGAGTGGACCTAACAGTCTTATTTGTAAATCCTCTAGCAAGGTAACATTCTGAATGAGTGTTTGAAATCCTTTGACAAGGTCACTTCCAACAAAGTGCAAGATTCTAACAAATCTGAGGAAAATCCCTTAACTGGGTCACATCTAGCAATGTGTTTATGTAATCTGTAACAGGATTGGCTTTTAACCGAGCATACTCTAAAAGGGTATATTTCTTAGTGGGTCCGAAATCCCATAGTGGTTTTTCCCTATTTGGGTTTCCACGTTAAATCTAGTGTTAAATGTGTTATGATGTTTTAAGTGTATCTGTTTATGAGTTTGAATGATTAATAGTCATTGTTGCATATCAGTAAAGGATACCAAGGTTGAATCTAAAATTTAAATTGAATTTTGAGTTTATATGATTCACCCCCCCTCTCATCTTACTAATAGCCACATCTTGCTTGAATGTAACCATCCAGACCTTCTCTTGTAGAGAAGTGATCTAACTATCCTACAGTTGCACCCAGCCCTCCAAAATCCTAATCTAGGCTCTCGAGGCCTCAAAATCTGTTGGCTCCTCCCAACCCCATCCATGTCCTCCTCTAGGTTGCTCAAATCTGCTCTCCCAATCCCATCCTTGTCCACTAGCATCTCTAGCCTGTCCTCCCTCCCCCTCTGCCTAGGGAGGTACAACCCATCCTTGTACCTGTGGACTTGTGCATGTACTGGTATATCCTATATTTGTACCTATACCTACCATAGTCCTTGTTCCCCTATCCTTCGCGGTGGCCTTGGTGGTCCTCCACCTCTCCCTCCCTCACCCTCTTCATCCCTCTTCGATCTGCTCCCTCTCTCTCTCCTCCTCCACCACCTAGTTGACCTCTCGCGATTAGTATCATACTATAATTGGGGCATGGGCTCCCCCACTCCTATCAATCACGGAAAGGGATGTGCTCAAAAGTAATCCTCATATTCCAGGTTCATCCTGACATCCTGACATCTAATCTGAGATACAAAGGCATGGGTGTTAGCACCTGAAACTTTGCTACAACAACCTCATAAGATAGGCATGGGCCCCATTGAGCTATCTCTCTCTTGGTATGTGCAAAATCAATAGATCCCAACTTGGTTGTGCCTGCACCCTGTTGAATTGTCTCGACACCCTATCGAGTAGGTGCCTCTCAATAATATAGGTTGTACAATCGATCAAGAACCTAGTCTGATAGATCATCATCCTCTTGGGGCTCTCAGTCTAGGCAGGGCCTCTAAATAATTGTGTCAATGTCATCTCTAACCCTCCTCGAGTAGTCCATCTTCCTGAGCTGAGGCTGGGAGATCTTCATGGTGTACATGTGCACATAAGGTTGTCCTGCACTGAGTTCTTGACAACACACTAGCTTGGTCACCACAATATGCTCAAAGGCCTAAATCTAAAGCAGTGTTACTCCTATTGATATCCCATAACCTCCAAGGTACACAAATTGATTAAGATCATGGTATAGGTGGGCTAACATGCAAGTCCCCCATATGAACCAAGTACCCTATGTGAGCATCATCTCCATCTCCCTACCCTATTTCATGAATATGTCATGTGTTATGTGATTTAGACATATATATCCATTCATGGCTCCACCTAGAACAACAGCCTGAGTCGATCTCACTAAGCCAATCTTGTACATATCAACCTAACTGATCATGGACCTCCAAATCCTCATAAGCTAGACATGGCATAGAGAATCTATATCCCCACCCTCTCGGTCGTAGACAACCATCTCTCCATGAATGGGGATGGGCAGAATTCACTAGACATCCTCTAGAGTGACATACATCTCCCTTGTCGACAAGTGGAACATGCAGTGGTCATTGTACCATTGCTTGGCTAATGTAAACAATATACCAAGATTCGTCCAAATCTTGGGCATGAATGTGGCATGCCATAAACCAACAACAAACAATGTCAAGTGATCATCCTCAGACAATTGTGGTCTCAATTGTTGCATCCATGAGAATCCCTTATGCGAGTCCAATTGGGCTGAATCAACCTGTAATCACAAAAAGTAATCCCATCAGTGTCAAAATCTTATTAGCTTCTACTGAGCTTTGTCCATGCTATCTCACCTAAAATTGTCCAGTCTAATTAAATAAATATTTTATTTATTTAATTATTTTAACCTAATTCTTCTATTAATTATTTATTTAATTAATTCATTTATCCTCTTCTAGCCTTATTTCTCATTTAAATAAATACCTTTATTTATTTAAATTATCCTTTTCTTAAATTAAATAAATATTTTATTTATTTAATTGATCCCACTTCCTCTATTAATTAAATAAGTTTTTATTTATTTAATTAATTCATTAACCTTTTCTACCCATGACACATGTCATTCATCTCTTAATTCATACACTACCTACCCTCTCATTATTTTCTTATTTTCTCTACCTACCCTTTAATCCTAGCCGACCATTTATCTTTTACACCTCTCAATATTATCCTTCCATTTCTTATAGTGTCTTCTATATAAGGAGATGCTTCCTTCATTATCAACCCCCTGATGATTACTCGACTACACTACGCCTTTGAACTTTCATATGCGATCCTACTTGCAACCACATTTCCGTTCTTTGTTGAGCTCTTGTGCACATAAAATCTAAGAGCAAATATATCAAGCAAGATCAATGGAGATAGGAAGAATGGAGATTCAAACCCTATTGGACATGTGATGGTATAATATTTGTGATTTCATTTGATTTGCATTGTCTTAGGTAATCTTCATATGTTATGGTGGATCTTTGTTGTTGTTAGGCTAGGGTTTTGTGGTTGAATTCATTTAGTCTTTCAATATTGTTGTTTCCACTTTTCACCATATACAGTAGAAAATATACAAAGATTTGTCCAAATCTTGGGCATGAATGTGGCATGCCATAAACCAATAACAAACAATGTCAAGTGATCATCCTCAGACAACTGTGGTCTCAATTGTTGCATCCACGAGAATCCCTTACGCGAGTCCAATTGGGCTAAATCAACCTGTAATAACAAAAAGTAATCCCATCAGTGTCAAAATCTTATTAGCTTCTACTGAGCTTTGTCCATGCTATCTCACGACTCCATCAACTTTATCAACTTCATCAATCGGTTTGCAACTTATCTTTTTGGGGCAATTTCCATATTTCATCAACTCGACTATCTATCCTACTAGCCATTTTTGTTTATCATAGTGACAAGCTATTTTGCCCATAAATGTGCTAATGTTTATCATAGATGCGCTAGCAATGCATAAATATAGTTTCATCATACATCAACATACTTTTTCCCTATACGTGTCAAGAATCCAACAACACACTTATCCATGCCAAATACGCACAAATACCAAAAATGCACTAGCATTTGATGCATGCATGATAGGATTGATCCTATACGCTTTTTGGCCATAGACACTTTTAAGGATCACAAATACAATTTTATAGACCCTAAACTTTCTTTTAACATAAACATGTTGCAAACTACCCTAGACACGTTAAAAACTAACGCATACACATTTTCAGTATTTTTCCTAGTGTTTTGACAACCTACATTTTAGTCCTATTTATGACACCATAAATACATGAAATAAAAAGGATGACATGATACATACCAATTCTTTATACTCCTCAGGGTGCTTGTGCTGGCAAATGTGCTCAAATCAGTGGAATCTCTCTGCCATAGCTCCATTGATGTGCTTTTAAGCTCTTCTTCACTCTGCACTATGAACAATGAAAGTGATGGAAGCAAATGAGGTGGTCCCTATCCAACTCTCCTTTTTATGGGAGTTGTAACCCTAGATACACATGGTGACCCTTGTGGTCATCGTGATATCTTGAGACCCTGTTTTCACTTGTCCTTGGTCTTTTTCACTTGCTTATTCTTCCTACTTAGTCTTTTTTAGCCTTTTCTTTTTTTGAGAGATTGTTCGAATTTTTCAAAAAAAAATCACCTAATCTCGAGGGGGTGTGCCATCTTCCTTACCAAGGGAAACCTATCATATTCGTGTTCTTTTTTCTTTGAAACAATGCGACAAGCTACATTGTCTCAAAGAGGCAAAATGTAGACACCTAAAATTGTCCTATCCTAATTAAATAAATATTTTACTTATTTAATTATTTTATCCTAAGCCTTCTATTATATAAATAGATACTTATGTATTCAATTAATTCACTAATGATCCTGTTCTAGCCTATCTCTATTTAAATACATATTTTTATCTATTTAAATTATCCTTCCCCTAAATTAAATATTAATTAAATAAATATTGTTATGGTGAAAAATGGGATCGGGTAGTTTAGGACCTTATCCCACTTTCATCCATACATTGAAATATGAAAAAGCCTAAGAAAGTGATTCACTTCAAGACTAACTCTTGTGAAAGAGAGTCAGAATATTTTTTAGGGTTTCTATTCCTTTGCTGATATGAAAGGGAAATGAATCAAATGTAGGATGCAAAAAAACTAAACTAGTGAAAGTATGAGAATAACTAAGATGACAGTAAATAACAAATACATACAAAACTGAAACTGAGATACAAAATACAAGGCTGGAAAGGGAAATTCTGATGTGCACCTGATACTAAAAATTGTGCCTGATTGAGCAGGGCCAGAGTGTTGGGTACTCTAGTTCTAGTGACTATATTGAGCCATAAATTGGAAATCTGCCAACTCAGATGATCTAGATTTGAATTGCCAAAATCTGCACCTGATTGAGGAGGAATGATGAGCTGAGATATTAGCTCCTTTTATTCCTAGAACTCATAAGTTTTTGTCATGTTTTGATTTATATGATGGGATGGTAATGATGTATTAAAGTTTGACTATATGCATTTTAGATGTTAACTGAACCCATTGAATAATGTTTTATCATTGCCAGTTATTCCTGCAACCATGTAATTTATTCCTATTGCCATGAAGATTGTCATACGTGATATCATGTGTGAAATTAATAGATGTTATGATTAATTAAAATAGATATGTGCATGCTTGTATGTTCTCTGTTTTGAATTGCAGGAATAAATGAGATGTTGCAGAGAAGGTTCTCCTATCACGCCAATTGCAATTTGAGATATTCAAGGAGGTGACTAAAAGTTTAAATCAATGAAGAGGATAATGAGCGTAAGGAATGACAAAGGAGAAGTAGGCATGCAAGACTCATTTATGTCTGACTCTAGTGGGCATCAATCTTGTAATACCACCATGCTATGTTTTGGTTGTGGTTTGGTTTAGATCCGCATTTTTAATGGCTTAACTTCGACTGTTCTTCTTCATGAATGTTATCCGCCTCTTCTCATTGGCATGATCTTAATTGTAGGAAGTTATTATTTTCTTTTAAATAACTATCTTTCTCTCTTTTATAAGGTTAGAAAGAAAAGAGAAGGGAAAATATCAGAAGATTTAGAAATAAAGTTGCAGAGTGTTTTGAGTTTCTTTTCATTCTGAATAATGTATCGACTTTTGAGAAACAATGAATAAAGATATGATATTTTGAGCACTTAGAGTTATTTTGGAAGCCTGGAAGCACTCATCCAAGGGGGCCCACTTGATGAGTGTTCCTGTGCCTTTGTTAAATTTAGTTTTCTTCTTTCGCTGCAGTAGACGTCCTTGCATTGACTGTTCCTACAACCATTGGAAATAGATCCATTGATTGTTCCTACAGCCAAAGCAAACAAATTAATTCATGTTTAGTAGTTTTGGACTGACTTAGTATTTCTTGAGTGAAATTTATGTTAATGTAGAGTTTTTCTTGTATCCATTCAATTTTTTTGATTCTTGGTTACTTTTCCAACATATATTTTAGTTGTTGTAGTAATGCAGGGTAGCTATCATAGGAACTTAGTGCATATATAGTGAAGACCCATTTCAAGTATTACGTCCATGGGTTGACAATCAAATGAACTCCAGCTATGGAGATAGTAACTTCACAGAGTGAATGTCAAAACTTTGGGTTGAGACTTTAACTATAGTTATTATTCCTATTGTTGGATTGAACATTTTTGGCGTCGTTGTCGGCGATGGTGTCAAACTAAGAACTTGTTATGGTTATTATCTCTATAGTTTTCACTTTAGTTGTTTTTGATAGACCTGATCGTTAATTAATTTCTATGAACCTGCATGCATAGGTGAAGAAGAGATGCTCAAGTTAGATTCCTCCCTAGTCATCCTAATCATGCAAAAATTGACCCCCTGGATGTAAAGCCTTTTTCTGAACTTTATCAAATCCCAGAAAATTTGAAGCATCCTAAATCTGAATTTCCTGAGAACAACCTCCATTTTCTACTTGGACCTCCAGAAGAAGAACTTCATTTAGTGAATTTTCCCAAAATCCCAATGCAAGGAAATCCACCTCCTGGTGGGAATAATCCACCCCCACCTTTGGCACCAACATTTGAGTTTCCTATCTCTGATCAGCATGATAATGCTAATCTCAAGAACATTCCAGCTTCTTCCCTCCCTAAATTCTATGGATTAGTGAAAGAGGACCCAAACACATTTTTGTTTGAGTTTTATGTCCTCTGTAGGAGTTTTGATTATACTACAGATACCCATAGACTCAAAATATTCCTTGCCACTTTGAAAAAATCATCTTTAAGATGGTTTATGAGTCTAGGGAGTAGCACAATCACTACATGGGATGAGATGAAATGATTGTTTCTCACAAAATACAGGGATTATTGTAGAGGCATTGATCACCATGGGGATGATATTTTTAGAATGACACAGAAAGAAGATGAGAGTCTTGAAGATTATTTGGAGAGGTTTCTATTCAATGTCAAAAAGTCCAAGAATAGCACTCTAAATGAAGATTCTCTTAAGTTGATAATTTTGAGAGGAATCAGTGATGAATGCACTGATGCTTTGGATCTTATGGGAGGAGGTGAAATAACACAATCCACATGGAATGACATTAGGCAAATTTGTCAAAAGTATTCTAGATTTGCTTCTAAGAAAAATAGGCATTTCAAGCCAGGAGTTTCTTCATCAACATCTGGTAATGGAGTTTATAGAATGGAACTTAGCCATTTGTTGAAGGAATTTAAGGAGGATATAATAAATAATATGGCTACTCAACTGGACACACTCTCAACTAAGAAGAAGCATGAGGAAACTGATGTAGTTCTTGCAGAATTCTACCCTCATTGTAGACAAAGGAAAAGAGACTGCAAATGTAAAATGGTTGCAAATCTTGAAGTTCCTGACTTCAAGACAATACAAGGTGATGATGAACAAGTTTTCTATGTTGCTCAAAGAAGGCCAAATTTTCCAAGACAAGGTATGCCTCCCGATCCACTTTCTTTTTCTGGTTATAGTAGAAATTCCTATGCACCAAATAATCAATGGCAATCTCCATATTCTCAAAATTTTGGAAGTTATCCAAATTGGTATGGTCCTCAAGGCCAAGGGTAGAATTTTGCCAGTCAAACTCCATAGTGACAGCAACCACAAGGAAATTGGTTTCCACCTCAGGGACCATGGCAACAACCATAAGGAAATTGATCTCCACCTCAGGGACCATGGCAGCAATTTCAAGGAAATTGGCAAACTGCTCCTCAATGGAGGGGGAGTCAGCCATGGACAAATCAGTCTTATGGATATCAACAACCTATGCAGTAGCCACAACCACCTACAATAATGCCTCCACCTACAGCCACTTTTGTTCCACCTAAACCTACGTAGTTGCCCACTCAACCAATATCGAATCCTAATAGAAAATATCAACAACAACAACAATTTTATTCAGTTGATCCTAAATAATACCCAACCTATTCTCTATCTATACGTGATATTCACCTTAGATCCGAGACAACTTTGCCTAATCTGTCCCCTCTAGTTATAACTGAAATACCCAAAGAACAAGAAATCTCTAGTCCAACAGTCTCAATACCTCAAAATCAACAATTACCCCCATTTCCTTAGAGGTTGCAAGAAAAAGAGATTCTTCGAGAATGAGAACAAAGTTTTGATATTATAGATCAACTAAAACACGTATGTGTTAAAATCCCATTGTTACAAGCTATAAGGGATGTCCCTGTATACAGTAAGGCACTTAGGGAAGCATGTCTAAAGAAGTTTGGAAGAAAGAAAAAAGATCCGCAAACAATGCATGTAATGGGTCAATTGGTTGATATTATGTTAGGAAAAGTTTCAATTCCTAAATATGCAGATCCTGGTAGCCCTATTGTGAATATAATCATCAATGGCACTAAGATAAATAATGCTTTGATAGATTTGGGAGCAAACATTAATGTTATGACAAGGGATATTATGCAGTGGCTTGAAATAACTAGTCTCAAACCTACACCTACAGTCTTACAATTTGCTGATAGTTCTACAGTTTGACCTGATGGTATGATTGAAGATATAGTTGTTGCTTTAGATTCTTGGGAATACCCTGCAGACTTTATGACCCTGTCTACTAAGGCCACATTGGGAGGATATCCAGTAAACTTGGGAAGACCTTGGCTTGCTATAGTTGATGCATCTATTGGATGTCGGTAAGGGGATATGACTATTTCAGATGGAAATACTACCAAAACATTAGCTCTGTATTCTCCTGCTCAACCCCAATTTGATCAACAACAAGCCATTTGGCCTAACTTGGGAGAATAATTTGAAGGAGTTGACTCTATCAATCACCTTATGATGATTAATAGAGGACCATTCATCCAACTTCATGATGATGACTCAATTCTTTATAAAATTATGAAAAATGAGTTAAGGCAAGAGCAACAGTCGCAGGAGTTAGTATCAAATATTTTAGAATCAAACTTTTTTGCAGCCATCGATATATTGCATACTTTGTTGCCACAAGAGGTCTGCACTTCTCTTTTTTCTGATGTATCTCAGATTGATCTTACTATCAAAGTGGAAGTTGATTCAAACAAATATTTGAATTTCAAAAGTAATCTTACAGAAACTCAAAGAGTAGCACTTGTGGACTTTCTCAAATGTCATAAACATGCTTTTGTATGGGACTACAAGGATATGCGTGGAATTGATACTATAGTTTGTACCCACCGTATCTACATAAAAGAAGATTGTAGACCACTTAGACAACCATAGAGAAGAATCAATCTTGCATTAAGAGAAATAGTTAAAGAAGGATTGCAAAAAAAATTATATGTTGGATTTATTTGTCCTATATCGGATAGTCAATGGGTATCACCTTTAGTGATAGTTCCCAAGAAAGGAGGAAAATGGAGAGTATGTGTTGATTACAGAGCCTTGAAATTGGCAACTAGAAAGGATCATTTTCCATTACCATTTGTGGATTAGGTATTAGACTCTTTGCCAGGGAAGCGATATTTCTCATTTCTTGATGGATTCAGTGGCTACAACCAGATTCAAATTGCCCCAGAGGATCAAGAAAAGACTACATTTACTTGTCCTTAGGGAACATATGCATATTTTATGCTTCCTTTTGGATTATGTAATGCTCCAACTACTTTTCAAAGAGCACTGATAACCATATTCTTAGATATTTCTCAGGACAACATGGAAATTTATATAGATGATTTTACAACCTATGGTTCAGAATTTGAAGAAGCATTGGAGAACCTGAAGAAAGTTTTGCAATGGTGTGAAGACTATAATTTATCATTGAATAGTGAAAAGTGCTTCATGATGATGTAGGAAGGTATAGTTCTTAGTCATCATATCTCTATAAATGGAATACAAGTTGACCCAGCAAAAATAGAAGTTATTCAAAATATCACCGCACCGGTAAAGCAAAAAGATGTCAGAAGTTTTCTTGGTCATGCTGGATATTATAGGAGGTTTATCAAAGATTTCAGCAAAATCTCAAGCCCCTTATATTCTCTTTTGACCAAGGATATGGAATTTAAATGGACTTCCTCATGTAATGAATCTTTCTTGAAGCTCAAACAAGCTTTGACCCAAGCACCAGTTCTTAAAGGTCCAAACTGGTCCTTACCATTTCAAATTCACATAGATGCATCCAATTATGCCATAGGAGCAGTCTTAGGACAAAATATTGATAATTTAGAAAGTGCAATTTATTATATCAACATGAACATGCAGGGGCCTGAGCTAAATTACACAGTCACTGAAAAGGAAATGTTAGCAGTTATCTATGCACTCAACAAATTTAGGCATTATATAACAGGATACCCTATATTTGTGCATACTGATCATATCGCAATCAGATATATCATGAACAAACCTTCAATTACTGTTGATGCAGGAATTTGATATCAAAGTTATTGATAAGCCAGGAAAGTCCAATGTGGTTGCAGATTATCTTTCTAGGCTTCAATTGCAAGATGATCCTACAACCATAGATGATTCTTTTCCAGATGAACATGTATTCCTTATACAGGCACACACTCCCTGGTATGGTGATATTGCCAATTATTTAACTGCTAATAAAATGTCAATTCATTTCTCTCCTAAAGAAAGAAGGTTATTAGTTGAGAAAAGCTTCAACTTATCATGGATTGTTGATTGTTTATTCTATACTAAACCTGACCAATTCATGAGAAGATGTGTTAGAGAGGATGAAACATATGATATCCTACATGCATGTCATGATGAACCATGTGGAGGACATTTTGCTGCTAAGAGAATAACACTTAAAATATTGAGCACATGATATTATTGGCCAACATTATATAAGGATGCAACACAATATACAAGGAAATGTGACATATGCCAACGCATCAGTAGGCCTACTAGATATGATGAGATGCCATTATATCCATAGATATTAGTTGCACCATTTGATAAATGGGGATTAGATTTTGTTGGGCCAATTTATCCCCCTTCCAATGGAAAATCGTATATTTTTGTATGTACTGATTATGTAAACAAATGGGTGGAAGTGCGAGCTATGACACATGCAAGAGATAATAAAGTGGCTGAGTTTCTCTATGAAGAAATATTTACCAGGTATGGAGTTCCAAGAGAAATTGTTTCATACTAAGGACCACAGTTTACTTCCACATTGATTGTAGCATTGGTCAATGAATACAATATAAGGCGCATAAAGTCTACCCCATACCATCCACAAGCAAATGGACAAGTAGAAGTCATAAATAGGGATCTAGAAGCCATTCTTACTGAAATATTAGTTGTTCACAAAAAATATTGGTTTGAAAGACTTCCTGAAGCCATTTGGGCATATAGAACATGGAAAACACCAATTGGTTTTACACATTTTGAAATGGTGTATGGAAAAGCAGCAATGATGCCTATTGAGTTTGAACACAAAACTCTAAGAACAACTCTACAATTGTATATGACACTTTCTGAGGCACAAAAAGACTGTATTCAACAATTGAATGCTTTGGATGAGTTGAGAAAAATGGTTGTCCAACAAACAAAACTTATTCAAAATTAGAGAGCTAAGTGGCATGATAAGTACATAAAGGAGAAGAAATTTCAAGTAGGTGATTGGGCACTGCTGTATGATTCTCGATATAAGGATACTATGGGAAAACTGCAAACAAGATGGTTAGGCCCATATGAGATAGAAGAAGTATTAAAAAATGGAGCAGTTTGCTTGACCACTATTGATCTAGTTCGATTCAAGCTTTTAGTAAATGGTCACCGACTGTGCCTCTATCATAAGCCTGCAACCAAAGAATAGTTCCTGCAGTGATTCACCAGTAAAGATCAAATATCAGTTCATGTAGCAACTGGACAAGTTCCTACTGCCACTGAAGGAAGCATTCGGGGTGTGGTTCCTGCAGCTTCTTCAGGGAAAATTCCTAATACTACATAATTCTTCAAGTATCATTTCATAAAGATATTTCCATATCTTATGGAAATATTATTCTCAATAAATAAGTTTTCCATCCACATTATCTCACCTCATTTCTTTATCTATCATTTCATTCATGTCACATCATTTCATTTCACCATTCTTTTGGCTAACTGTTTCATGCAACATTTATTCGCACGACTGCAAGTATGTACATATCTTATTTTTTATTAATTATGTATTTATTATTTTACTGTGATTATTGCCTATTTCAAATCCACGTACGCTTCCCTATATCCTTTTCGCATATGTGGACACGTGCCAAAATAAGTTGGGGGGGTGTTTTATGGTCCAATTTACAAGATTAGTAATTATTCATCCTTTTCAGTAACTTAATTTGATTGCCTACCATCATTCTTTTTAATGAGATATTCTTTTGTATGAGTAAGTAATGAATTCTGTCGCCAAAACTGGAAGTAAGTAAGGAAGGAATTTTCAAGCAAATATTTTTAGATCAAATATTTTTAGTCTATAGATTACTTCAGGTCCTCCTTAACTGCGGAAATTATTTTGTGAGCTGAGAGAGTCATGGGTGGAGATCCTATCTGCCATGAACCAGTAATCCATGATGCATTGCTACAGGATGCCCTATGTGAGCATTATTTCCGACTGCATGGTTGGATTGATTACTTTCTAAAAATAACAGATTATAATGAGGAAATTGCTTTTGATTTCATGCATTTATTCAATCAAGGGGAAGCTTCCATCAAAGGATTAAGGGTTATTGCTACAGAACAATGAATAGTTGAAGTTACTGGGTTGCTGCATGAAGGAGAATTGTTTTCTAAATCAGAGGATGCAAGAAGTGCCAGAGAAGAATTTACGCACCCCACAGATGGACCTCTAATGGTGGACAAGCAGGGAGCCAGACGGGTATATGTTCTAGCAGAATGGCCCCAGGTGGCATTGTATATAATGAAATACATTACCTGCGATGGAAGGTATTCAAATTTACATTCAGTCCATTTCAAATTGCTTAGTCATTTACGGCATGGCCGAAGGGTAAATGTTCCAAATTTTGTATACCACCTTCTTTCCATAAGGGTAAATGTTCCAAATTTGATAAAATTGTTGTTAGACCATTCTCTTAGGGATGTTTCTCAAATGGCATGGGAAGTATTTCAAGATATACTGCAATTTAGGGTTGAAGATGCTCCTATTGCAGAGGAATTAGCAGCTCAAGAGGAGGATATAGTAGAGACCTCATCTCCTATAATTTCTTCAGGAAATGAACCTCCTGTTGCCAAATAAGCTTTGACTGTGATAGAGGAAGAGATGGTGGAACCAAACATTGTGTAGCCCTCCACTTATCTCCAAAGAGGAGTGACATCTTCTAAAAGAAAAGGGAAAGAATTAGAAACAATTAATGTAGAAAATGAAAATATGGTTGAGCCGCAAGCAATGCAGGTTTCTCCTATAGCCAAGAGACATAAGCCAAAGGGAAATACTCCTGCAACAAAGCCTCTAGTAGAAACCATTCCTGCAGCTACTCCAAAGGTATATGCAAGAAGGACTCAAAGTAGTACATAGAAAATTCATCCAACAAGTGATGCAACGGAGGTTATTTCAGTTGAAACATCAGAAGAGGAATGTGGGAGTCCAACAGAGGTTAAAATCCAGGAAGAACATGGCGTTGACAGACTTTCAAGTTTGGCATATGTGGCAAAACAATTTAAAGAACCCATTGAAGAAATTTCACGCCCTAGGTAACAACTATCAGACCTCCATCATCTCTCACTAGTTTTTCTATTGCATTAACATTTTATAGGTAGTGGGAGATAGAGAGGGCTAGGTTACATGAAATTATTGATAAGCAATAGAGGGAAATTTAAAGGAGGGATGACAAGATTAAAGAATTGGAAGCTAAGATTGATACAATTACCAGTATGGTCCCCAAATTAATGCAATGTAGGGCTCCGCCAAGAGTTTATGCTTTGCATCTAAAAGAGCGGTATTTAAGTTTTAAGCTAAACCATGTTATTAGAGACCTTAACCCTTCTTTAGACACCCTAGAAGAATTTTATGATGCTTATCAAACCTCTCCAGCAGCTGTTAAAAATTTATTGTATGAATTTTACTTGCATAACTATGTTGTGACTTCTGATAGTGAGTGGAATCCCTTGTTATACATCGGTGATATCCACATAAAAGCATTAATGTCATGGGTGCAAAATGAAATTAGCATGGGAACTCAAACCAAAGCATATAGGAATCTTAAATTTGATTGTCTATTGCCACTTAGGACTAAAGCCAGAGAACCAAGGGTTCTTTATTATGATTGGCAGAAGCTATTAGCAAGGCCAGATGTAAGGAGTTAGGTATTACCAATGAGGGAAGAAATATTCCAAGCATATGAACACTTGATTGAGAATGAAACTGCAACTACAATTGACTGTCTGATTCAACATTGGAATAATCTGTCAGAGGACTTGAAACTGGGTGAACCTCATTCACTGCCAAATTTTCATGCAGCTATACAGAGAGCCCCTAAATACATCCATTTGGGTAGGATGAAAAATAATGACTGGATACCCTTAATCTTTTAGCCCCCTATCCTCATGTGGTCATTGTTGGGATGCAGGATTACAGACAAACCCTATGAGGCAGGTATAGAAGAAGCCAAATGGTCTAGACTAGAAAGGATAAAGGGATTTTATTGGAATTTGGCTTCAGGAGGGACAGGTTAGGGAACTATTGGTGACTTAATAGTTAGTGCCCGAATAAAAAACTTTCCTCTTGTTGGAGGATCAACAAGACACTAAGTTGGGGGGCATGATGAGCTGAGATATTAGCTCCTTTTATTCCTAAAGCTCATAAGTTTTTTCATGTTTTGATTTATATGATGGGATGGTAATGATGAATTAAAGTTTGACTATATGCATTTTAGATGTTAACTGAACCCATTAAATCATGTTTTGTCTTTGCCAGTTATTCCTGCAGCTATGTGATTTATTCTTGTTTCCATACAGATTTTCATAGGTGATACCTATTGGCATATGTGCAGAGTTTGATGACATGATAGGATTGTATGTTGTCATTGATGTCAATATGCTGAAGTATGAACTAGTATATTGAAGTAAGTAAACTAGCAAGAGAACCGGTATGATGGTATAAAGTGAACCGGTATGATAGTATGAATCGGTATATGCAAAAAGGTGAACCAGTATGTTGTAATGTGAACCGGTATATGCAAAGCTTGTATCAGGGTTTCATTTGATATGACTAACGATTGATAGTCTCAGATTCAAGGTTTCTGGTTGATGCATTCCAAGTTTGTGTGATTCGACCGACGATATCCTATGATGAGTTAGCATTGAAATGAAGATCAGATCATGTTTTCACATTAGCCTTGTGCGCGTGAAGGATTTCCTTGAGGATCTTGCATGAAGAAGATTGATTCTATCTACCTCAGGAATGTGCAAAATCTTAGTAAACGATGGAGAGCGCGTGATGGGTTATCAGCTTCTAGAAGCGGAGAAGAACGAATGATGGAGAACGTCTTGAGATTTGTTCAAGATTGTTCTACCCCATGTAATGTGTTTAAATGGTCAGGATTGGACCGACTGTATTGTTAACCTAGATGCTTAGGGTTTTACGTTTTGGCTACCGACCTAATTGTTGTCTATAAGGTCTATGATGATTCTCATTTGAAGTTGTTGGCAAATGAATGTGTGTGAAGTGATTCTTGCAAGACCGAAGCAGTGAGTAGAGATCTGCAG
This sequence comes from Cryptomeria japonica, assembly GCF_030272615.1. Lineage (NCBI taxonomy): Eukaryota > Viridiplantae > Streptophyta > Pinopsida > Cupressales > Cupressaceae > Cryptomeria > Cryptomeria japonica. The sequence continues at coordinate 181,571,383 of NC_081412.1, forward strand.
AGTGTGATTGCAGATGTAAAGGAATTGAAGCGGATCTGCCTTGGCATTAAGTGTTGTTATTAGATCAGTGTATTACCTGTTGACTTCTAACCATTTCAGCAGATGGAAAATCCCTTTATCGGGTAGCTTTAACAGGCTTTTTGTAAATTCTTTAATAGGGTGACTCAAAATCATTGATTTCTTTAAATCCTCTGACAAGGTAACCTTTAACAGGGTTCTAACCTCTAACCGGGTATTTAGCCATCCCTTAACTGGGTGATCCCTAGCAGGATCGGTTCCTAGCAGGATCGGTTCCTAGCAGGATCGGTTCCTAGCAGAACCTATTGTAAATTCTCTAACCGGACTAGGCTCCTAACAGATTGGACTTCAGAAGAGTTCAAGAACAACTTGTGGGTATTCATCCCCACCATGGTTTTTCCCAGTTGGGTTTCCACGTGAAAAATCAGTGTGTTATGTGTGATGCTTTTTCATGTGATATTTTAGTGTTTTCTGTTAAGCGGTAAAAGCATGTTGATCCAATGGTCATTGTATTTTTGATGTTTTGCTTGCTTAAGCATATGGGTGAAGTTGAGTTGACATATTAGGTTTTGTGAAGATCTAAGTGTTATCGGTTTATGACTTTTACAGTCACTGTGTTTTACCGGTATTGCCTTGATTTAGATTAGTGATGCTTTTTACCAATTAGTGCAGTCTTTGTAGTTTAAGTTGTTAAAGATGTTTTTGTCTATAATGATTCACCCCCCCCCCCTCTTAGTATCTGTTGAGTATTTACTGTTCATTATTATTCATCAGATATCATGTGTGAAATTAATAGATGTTATGATTAATTAAAATAGATATGTCTATCTTTGTATGTTCTCTCTTTTAAATTGCAGGAATAAATGAGATGTTGTGGAGAAGGTTCTCTTGTGACGTCAATTGCAGTTTGAGATATTCAAGGAGGTGACTAAAAGTTCAAATCAGCGAAGAGGATAATGATCGTAAGGAATGACATAGGAGAAGTAGGCTCGCAAGACTCATTTATTTTTGACTCTACTGGGTATCAATCTTGTAATACCGCCATGCTATGTTTTGGTTGTGGTTTGGTTTAGATCCATGTTTTTAGTGGCTTAACTTTGACTATTCTCCTTCATGAATATTATCCACCTCTTCTCATCGACGTGATCTTAATTCTAGGAAGTTATTGTTTTCTTTTAAATAAGTATCTCTGTCTCTTTTCTGAGGCTAGAAAGAAAAGAGAAGGAAAAAGATCAAAAGATTTAGAAATAAAGTTGCATAGTGTTTTGAGTTTCTTTTCATTTTGAATAATGTATCAACTTTTGAGAAACAATGAATAAAGATATGTTATTTTGAGCACTTAGAGTTATTTTGGAAGCCTGGAAGCACTCATCCAAGGGGAGCCACTTGGTGAGTGTTCCTATGCCTTTGTTAAATTTAGTTTTCTTCTTTCCCTATAGTAGGCATCCTTGCATTGACTATTCCTAAAACCATTGGAAACAGATCCATTGACTATTCCTGCAGCCAAAGAAAATAGAGTAGTTCCTGTTTGGTAGCTTTGGACTTAGTTAGTATTTCTTGAGTGAAATTTATGTTAATGCAGAGTTTTTCATGTAGCCATTCAATTGTTTTGATTCTTTCTTACTTTTCCCGCATAGATTTTAGTTGCTACAGTAATGCAGGGTAGCTATCATAGGAACTTAGTGCATATATATTGCAAACCCATTTCAAGTATTATGTCCTTGGGTTGACAATCAAATGAACTCCAGCTATGGAGATAGTAACTTCACATAGTGAATGTCCAAACTTCGGGTTGAGACTTTAACTATAGTTATTATTCCTATTGTTGGACTGAACAAGGACTAGGGCATTGGGCGCTTCAATCCCAGAGGTTTGGGCCTAAATTCTAGAAATGGGTCTTTGACATATTGTTGAGATCTCCCAAAAATTGCCCTCTCTGACGGAAACCTGTACCTATTCTTGCAAGTTGGAAAATGGTGTGTTTGTGGCTATATAGGGTTTTCTCTTAGTAAAACCCCTTGTTTTTGTGTTTTCCACCTCCACAAATAGTCAATGTAATATTTATAAGTGTGCGTACCCTAAAATCTCATGTGTTTGTAAGATTCCTATGAGCTAAAATGCAAAGTAGAGTTCTACCCTAAATGAATGTAATGTAAATGCTTCATATCACAAGTGAAATGTAGATTTAAAGAAATATTGTAAATTGAAAATGAATGATATGTAGATTTTAAAACTCACATAAAGATACGAAAATAACATGAAATCATACCAAACCCTAAGGGAAAGGTACAAACCAATCAACAGTCAATGATTGCCTTATTATTCTTCAATATCTCCTAAGCTTCCATGGATGTTGAAAAATGGTTGATGAAGACTTGATGAATGATGAATCTTCTGATTGAAGACTTCACATAAACATTCACTTTCACTTCATAAGAGTCTCCTTCAATTGGTTGATTGTTGGATCCTTCAAATGAGGGAAGAAAAGGTTATATATATGAAACCCTAACTTAAATTTTGATCATAGGCCAACCTAGAATTGATGAAATTTCACATAAATCGTGATTTAAACATTATAATACTGCCAAATTAAGCTTCTGAAATTTAGGGAGAAAAATTTGTGACCATACCAACGGTCGCTATGGTCTAGCTGATTTTTTTCCAATTTTTTA